>NC_137041.1:5963903-6128903 GCF_032717465.1 Coenobita brevimanus | reverse complement strand
AATCACAACGGCTCGTCAGATTTCACGACCATTTAGTATTCATGCTGTGAGTGGCCTAGTTCAGTCAGATGAAAACAAACAGACTATAGATTAAAAAAATGTATAGAATATTATTGGTGGTCCTTTGTCCATCTTGCTGTGATTCACTAGGCTTAGTAGTAGTAGTAGTAGTAGTAGTAGTAGTAGTAGTAGTAGTGGTGGTGGTGGTGGTGATAGTAGTAGTTGAAATAGTGGTAATGGTGGTGGTGGAGGTGGTAATAGTAGTAGTAGTAGTAGTAGTAGTAGTAGTGGTAATAATAATAATAATAATAATAATAATAATAATAATAATAATAATAATAATAATGCGTTATAAAACAACATTCATCCGTCCAGGCAAACCATACCAGAGGCGAATGAAAGAAAAACAAGACGAAATTGATTATAATGATCTTAGTTTCTCTCCACACACACACACACACACACACAAGCAATATCAGCCTGTCTTTCACTTCCCTTCGCCACTTCTTTACACATCAGCAAACTAAGTCCATCAGACAAATCTACACGAACAAACCCAATCTTTACTATGAATCAGGAACGTATTACATTATTATTTTTTCCATACAACGAGATCTTTAAATTCGTGGACACGGCAAATCAGGTTTAAAGACAGCAATGGAACTTTTATCTCATTTTTTCTTTAAATGCGTATGAAGCAGGAAAAAAAAAAAAAGCTAAAATATTATAGAGACTAACACCACCCACGGAAAAAACTGCCAAAATTTTATAGACTGCCAACACCCAGGGGAAAAAATTGCCCAAAAATTTAAAAAAGAAAAAACTGTCAACACCCAGGAAAAAAAAAAATGGTCAGAATATTATAAAGACTTTCAACACCCAAGTAAAAAAAAAAAAAAAAAAAAAAAAAAAAAAAAAAAACAGCCAACACCCCCAAGGGAATGCAAGATGGTCTCCACACAAATACAATACACTTCCATACATCTTTCCAAACTGCCGTGATACTTAAGACACAAACACATATCATCTTAAAAACTCCTTGCTTGGATAATACACTTCCATACATCTTTCCAAATTGCCACGATACTTAAGACAGAAAAAACATACCTTCTTGAAAACTCCTTGCTTGGATCTTAAAACTTTCTTATGTGGTTTGACGTTTGACTCCATAAATCCCTCCATAAAACCCAAATAAAAAATTAAAATGAAAAGCGTACCTGGGACAACTGACACCGAAAAAAAAAAGAAAGAAAAAAAAAGGTATCCAGTTCAGAGGAAAGAAGGAAAAAAGGTATGGCGCCAAAAAAGAAGTTTGTAAGAAGTAAAAAAGGGAAAACAGACATAATGAGAATATATATCCATGCGAACAGTAATATAGAGCCACTTTTTAGTCAGAGAATTATGACACTCGTACGCAGAATTTCGAGAAGACTGATAGGTTTAGAAAATCCTATCACAGAACTATCATCATCGTTCAGTGCCTCCATATTTATCATTATGGGGTGGATCAATATTTCTGTCCGCAACCGTACATAACGAAAAGACAGACCAACACTCACCCCGTCACGGCAGAGCATATCAGGGCCAAAGGGGGAAGGGGGAGAGGCTGGTGATGCTCTTTGGGATGCTGAAATGAATGAAAAGAAACAGGAATTAGGTCCAAAGTTGGTGGGGGTCAATCACTGCAGTAAGTTTCGTTCACATTAGCCACATATCCCCCTGGACTAGCCCTCTCTCTCTCTCTCTCTCTCTCTCTCTCTCTCATTTCGGTTAAACGAAGATAATTACACACATACACACGGGGAAAGAGAGAGAGAGAGAGAGAGAGAGAGAAGAGAGAGAAACATACGAAAAGAGGGTGACTACAGGAGGAAGGAAAGAAGGAAGGAAGGGAAGGAGGAAAGAAATATTAAAAAAGATGACTACAGTAGACCGGCTGCCACAAAGCTGCTAGGAAGCTATTGTTTACGAGTATGAGGACTTGAGGGAGGGAGGGAAGGAAAAAGGAAGGAAGGAAGGAAGGAAGGAAAGACGGAAGGAAGGAGGAAGGAAGGAAGGAAGAAGGAAGGAAGGAAGGAAGGAAAGAAGGAAGGAAGGAGGAAGGAAGGAAGGAGGAAGGAAGGAAGGGCTGATGGATGGATGTATGGATGGGTAACTGGATGAATGGATGGACGGACGGATGGGTGAAGGAAGAACAGAAAGAAATGAAGGATGGAGGGGGAAAAATAAAAAGAAGGAAGGCAGAAAGGAAGGAGGGAGGGAAAGAAGAGGGAGGGAAGAAGCATAAGATAACAGTGAACAGATTGGCATATACTGAGGCATCTCCAAAGGGCACAAGAAATAGATAAGGAGACATAAGAAGGAAAATAAGAAGCTGGCATGTAGGAGGGAAGGAAAGGAGGGAGGGGAGGAAAGGAAGGAAAGGGTGAGGAAAAGAAGCCCTAAAAAAAAATAATAATGACTTTAAGATCTGTTGACACGTATTAAGCAACTCTAAGAAAAGATGTTGAAGAAAAAGAAATATTGGAAGCAAGTAAAGAAGAAGCCAAGGACAGAAAGAAGGAAGTGTTCAGGGATGGAGGGAGGAGAGGAAGGGAAGGAGGGAGAAAGGAAGGGAAGGAGGGGGACAGGAGAGGAAGGAGGGGGAAAGGAGAGGAAGGAGAGTGGAAAGGAAGGGGAAGGAGGTTGGAAAGGAAGGGAAAGGAGGGGAAAAGGAAGGGAAGGAGGGATGAAGGAAGGGAAGGAAGGATGAAGGAAGGAAAGAGGAAGAGAAAGAACACATGAACACATGAAAAGAGGGTACGCGCAGTCAACAACTTGGCACTTACAAGGCATCTTCATAAGGGTACGAGAACAAGGAAGGAGGGAAGGAAGGAAGGAAGGAAGGAAGGAAAGAGGTGAAGGAGGGACGAATGAAGGGAGGTGGGGTGGGAAGAGGAAAGGGAGGGAGGGAGGGAGGGAGGGAGGGAGGGAGGGAGGGAGGGAGGGAGGGAGGGAAGGAAGGAAGGAAGTATTACGATCCATGGGGAGTATTTAACTGTATCTACCCTATGAAGACCCATGGAAAGCAATAAGAAAAGAGAAGGATCATGAACACTATGCAACTAGACAAACTACAGGGTAGATTGATAATGATTTGGTTGATTATTCATTTAATTTAACAAACTAAACATACAATAATTACAACCCTAAACCTAACTAAACCTAAGAAAAAAACAATATAAATACCTAAAGCCATTCACCATCAGAAGATTAATGAACTAATGCAAGGAGAAAACTGATACTCATGGTTTACAGCAAAAGAAGGCGTTGAAGATGGGTTCCCTATAACACAGGCTTCCAGGTAAAGGTCAGGAGTGGTTCACTAAGATATTCCCAGGGCAGAGGATGAGTGTGAACTGAACTTGCGCGGGAAACCAGATAATCAGGCAACCTCGCTTCACACAGAAAAAGGGAGGGAAAGTCAGGTGACATGTTGGGAAACTAGTAGTATCAAATCCAGTCAACAGATGGAGCGCTGGTAGCGTGAGGTGGACGAGTGCTTGACTTCAGTCAAAAGATGGGAGTTCACGAGGGATGAGGCGGAGGAGTAATAATTATAGCCGTAACACCTCCCCCACAAAGACCTACGCAGTGGAAGCACGAAGGAGGTAGATTACTCTGTAGCCTCGATGGGATGTCTCGACAGGGTATCCGCGAGAATGTTGTCAACACCCTTATATGCTGAACTTGAAGATTAAATGGCTGAACAAGCAGGGCCCATCGTAGAATCCGTTGATTGGAATTCTTCATAGTCTGGAGAAATACAAGAGGATTGTGGTCCGTAAAGACAGTAGTAGGATGAGGATGGTGGCGAAGATAGCACTCGAACTTCTTGATTGCTAACACGAGAGCTAGAGCCTCTTTCTCAATTGTGGAGTAGCCCCGTTGATGTCCTTTCAGCTTCGACGAATAGTAGGCAATAGGATGGAGAACACCACTCACTGGGTTGGTTTGCAGCAAAACAGCACCAACCCCAACTCCACTAGCATCGATATGAAGATAGAAAGGTTGCGAGTGGTCAGGAGTTCTGAGGACAGGTCTGCTGGCAAGAAAAGTTTTCAGACGTTGAAAGGCAGTCTCGCAGGCAGAGGTCCACTTGAGGGGGGTTCGAAGTGCGGTGAGATCAGTCAGTGGAGCTGCAACACTGGAGAAGTTCTTACAAAAACGACGATAGAAACCGGCCATCCCCAAAAACCTCATGACTTCCTTTCTGGTGGTTGGAGTTGGGAACGCTAGAACTGCTTCCACATTGGCCTCCTTCGGTAGAACTTGCCCCTGTCCCACAACATGTCCAAGATATGTTACTGTAGAGTCTCCAAAAGTAGATTTAGCTAAGTTGATGGTAAATCCTACTTCTTTTAGTTTGTTGAAGAGGGCATGGAGACGTGTCAGGTGTTCGTCCCACTGGTCAGCCATCACCACAAGGTCATCCAGATAAGCTGAAGTCCCAACCAAATCCTGTGTGATGAAGTTGATGATCCTCTGGAATGTGGCCGGAGCATTAGATAACCCAAATGGCATTACAGTGTACTGATATAACCCAAATGGGGTTATGAAAGCAGATATTAGTTTAGCTCTGTCTGTCATACCTATCTGGTAATAGCCTTTTTGGAGATCTATTGTGCTAATAAATTCGGAGTTTCCTATGCAATCTATTAAGTCCTCTATGAGTGGTAGGGGATAAGAGTCAGAGACAGTGACCTTATTGACTTTACGATAGTCTGTACAGAACCTGTGGCTTCCATCGGGTTTTGGAACTAAAAGGCATGGGGAAGCCCAAGGAGAAAAACTTGGTTCTGCAAGGTGATTAGCAGTTAAGAATTCAACTTCCTTTTTCATTACTTTCATTTTTAAAGGATTAAGACGATATGCTGGCTGTTTAATTGGACTAGTAGCATCGCTAACCAACCGTATGTCATGTTTTAAGAGACCACAAAACCCTGGTAAATCAGCAGTAACTTCAGGATAAGACTTCAATAACAATTCTAGGTCATCCTTTTGTATGTTGGTCAAACTTGATAGGTAATCACATAGAGATTCCATGATCATGCTGTTAGGTAGGTTACCGGACGGTTGGGGTAGGTCCAATTCTGGGTTTGTCAAGTCTGAAGTCTCTGGCTCTGGCTCTGGCTCCGTTCCCACAAACAGTACAGGGTTCATCTCATTTCTCTCTGCATAGTGCTCCTCTGGGCATCTAGTAAAATAAGGTTTCATTAAATTCACATGAACAAGTTGAGAGTCTTTACGTCTATCTGGGGTGTGTACTACATAATTCAACTTTGATAGTTTTTTGGCAACTACATATGGGCCAGTGAATTTACTCCTGAGGGGACTACCTGGAATGGGAAGAAAGAGCAAGACCTTGTCTCCTGGGGAGTAACTGTGTGCAACAGACGATGGATGTTGAAGTCTTTCCATTTTACACTGAGCCTTTAATAAGGTATCTTTAGCAATCGTTCTGACTTCTGATAATCTAGATCTTAAATTATCAATATAGTGAGATACAGATGGACTTTCTTGAGTAGTGCTGTTAAACCACTGATCTTTCTTTAAGTCTTTTAATTGCTCATGGCTAGGATTTTCAACAAATTTTTGAAGGTCAAACATGATTAAAATGTATGAGAAAATTATGGTAAGTTATATTTTAGACACAGATTACAGGAAGAAAACTCTTTGAAGTCCTGGAAACTTCCAGAGCCTTGACCAAAATATTAACTTACGAAAGTCGTTGTCTATGATTAAGAGCAGAGGATGACGGCTTTTAGCATGATCCGGATTACCCCTGATTATAGGATAAGACAAAACAACTTTGATTCTTGAATAATCTGGGACTTGGAAGAGTGAGTGTATCAAACTAGCCACTTGCCCTATCGCAACTAGCAGATGTAGACCTCACTGGAGCGTGGGATACGGCATTATAAACGATCCGGATATATTCCCCACATTTGATAGAACTTATAACGACCCTGTATTTCGTTAAAAATGAAAGATAAGTTCTATGAAGACTCCTGAACCTATAAACCTATGTGCTGACAAGTTCACACAAATACCAAAATGTTTATTGCATCAAGGATTTTAAATCGAATGGAAACAAGTTTCACACTAATACCAAAATGCTAAATACATCAAGGAAAATTTAAAATCTATGGGAACAAGCAACAGCAACCCTCAAAACACCATTACTGTAAATGTCTGTCTAGCTGAAATAGGTCCTGTCACGGTCGCCATTTATTACGATCCATGGGGAGTATTTAACTGTATCTACCCTATGAAGACCCATGGAAAGCAATAAGAAAAGAGAAGGATCATGAACACTATGCAACTAGACAAACTACAGGGTAGATTGATAATGATTTGGTTGATTATTCATTTAATTTAACAAACTAAACATACAATAATTACAACCCTAAACCTAACTAAACCTAAGAAAAAAACAATATAAATACCTAAAGCCATTCACCATCAGAAGATTAATGAACTAATGCAAGGAGAAAACTGATACTCATGGTTTACAGCAAAAGAAGGCGTTGAAGATGGGTTCCCTATAACACAGGCTTCCAGGTAAAGGTCAGGAGTGGTTCACTAAGATATTCCCAGGGCAGAGGATGAGTGTGAACTGAACTTGCGCGGGAAACCAGATAATCAGGCAACCTCGCTTCACACAGAAAAAGGGAGGGAAAGTCAGGTGACATGTTGGGAAACTAGTAGTATCAAATCCAGTCAACAGATGGAGCGCTGGTAGCGTGAGGTGGACGAGTGCTTGACTTCAGTCAAAAGATGGGAGTTCACGAGGGATGAGGCGGAGGAGTAATAATTATAGCCGTAACAGAAGGAAGGAAGGAAGGAAGGGAGGGAGGGAGGGAAGAAGGGAAGGAAAGGATTAAGGAAGAAAGAATGAAAAGAAAAATGAACAAGAAAAAGAGATAACTGCAGGAAATCGGTTGGCAGCTCTTGTCCAGGGGTACAGAAAAAGAATGGAAGCAAAGAGGGAGGGAAGGAAGGAAGGAAGGAAGGAAGGAAGGGAAGGAAGGAAGGGAAGGAAGGCTCATGAGATAAATAAATGAATAAAGAAAGAAGGAAGGGAGAAAGGAAAGGAAGGCTGATGAGTAAAAGCAAAAAGGAAAGAAGGAGAGAAAGACGGAAGATAGGAGGAAGGAAATATGAAAGAAACACGCACGGAAGGAAGGGAAGTGAGGGAAGGAAGACTGATAAGAAAAAGAGAGAAACGAAAGAAGAAAGGAAGCAAGGGAAGGGAAGTGAGGGAAGGAATACTCACGAGCAAAAGGAAAGGGAAGAAGGAAGGAAAGAAAAAGAAAGAAAAGAAGGAAGGAAGGAGGAAAAGAGGGAAGGAAGACTCATGAGAAAAGAAAAACAGGAATGAAGCAAAGAATGACGGAAGAAGGAAGGAGAGGTGGGAAGGAAGGAAAGAAAAAAAAGGAAGAGAGAAACAAGGAAGGAAGAAAGGGAAGGAATGGGTGAGGGAGGGAAGACTAAAGAAAAGAGACTAACTCACTACGACCGGCTGGCACGTACTACAGGCAGCTTTCATCCATGGGTACAAAGTCACTACCACAATAGCACAAGCATAGTAACAGTACCTCCACCACTTCACACCCACGACGCACAGGATTTTTATTTTATTCATTAACCTTTTCAACCTGAGGACGCTTTTTTTTTTTTTAAGGCAACAATACATTCATCACATCAGCCTCATGACGCGCTGGTTTTGTTTTTCCTTCCTTTTCATGATTTTCCTCAGCCTATGAGTTTTTCGAATGGGGGGGTGGGGGTGGGGTGGGGGGGGAGATGAATCCTCCATCACCTTTATTTCACTACTCAATTAAATCTTCCAATAAAAGCAAGACAATCTTTATTTGCACTTCAATTTGCTAATGAAAACACCATGGAGTTACCTGCACAAATCAAGCGTATGTTAGTGTTACGTTTCCCCCTCACAGGATGGAGGGTTAGGTTAGGTCAGGTTAGGCTAGGAGAGGACAGGATAGGTTAAGACAGGTCAGGATAGGTTAGGTTTCGTTAGGATCGGATAAGTTAGTTTATGTTTGGCTGTTAGGTTGGGTAAGGTGAGGTGAGGTAAGGGAAGGGAAGGGAACGCATGGTGAGATAAGGTACGGTAAGATAAGGCATGGTAAGGTAAGATAAGGCAAGGTAAGGTAAGGTAAGATATGGCATGGTAAGGTAAGGTAAGATATGGCATGGTAAGGTAAGGTAAGATATGGCATGGTAAGGTAAGGTAAGATATGGCATGGTAAGGTAAGGTAAGATATGGCATGGTAAGGTAAGGTAAGATATGGCATGGTAAGGTAAGGTAAGATATGGCATGGTAAGGTAAGGTAAGATATGGCATGGTAAGGTAAGGTAAGATAAGGCAAGGTAAGGTAAGGTAAGATATGGCATGGTAAGGTAAGGTAAGATAAGGTACGCCAAGGTAAGGTAGGATAAAGCAAGGTAAGGTAAGGTTAGATGGGCTCAGAGGCATATAGCATAACTGTCAACCCTCTGAAACACACGCTGGTTTTAGTACATTTGCTGCCTACAGACGATTTCATTGAGCTTGGGAAGGGCCTCTCGTAGTGAAGACGATAAAGAAGACTATACCCAACTTCCCAATGAGTCAAGTCTCCCATAAACTGAATGAAAGCGTCTGAAAATAGGACGATTGAAACAGAAAACGCGTCAGGTGATTGAAAAGGTTGAAATTGCCCTTTAAATCATGCGGAAGTAAAGACCTTAAATCCGATGATGTATTTACCTGTTTATTTTTACTACTGCCACACGAAATTATAGCAGTGTTAAGATCTCGTGCTGTGAAATGCTGGCTATATCTATTCACATCTCTCTAGCAGGAAAACTCTCTCTAAGGATGAATAAAGATGCCTGGAGATAATAATGATAATATGGAAAAATACATCGTTTTTGTGAAGGGGTTAAAATCTCGAGGGGGAAAAAAAGAAAAAAGCAAAATGAACAAGAAGACCTTCGATTTCTTACTTCTTTTGTCCTCTTGTACCTGACCTCTTTTTGTCCTCTTGTAACTGACCTACCTTAACCTCTTGGACTCTCTTGGGAATATACTTCTTCTACCGCCACACGATCTTATTTAGCAAGTACAATCACCCAGAGTATTTGACTTCCTTTGTATTCCTTCGTACCTTTGTGACTCTGACCTACCCTAACCTCACCTGACCTGGCCTGACCTACCCTAACCTCACCAAGGCCGGCACAATGTACCAAGTTTGTACCCTCCCTGCTTACTGCGTCGCTAATCCACCATCCCCCCTCATTCCCCTTTCCTCCCCTCTCCCCTTCAGCTCCCCCTACCCCTCCCCACTCCCTCCAAGCTCCCCTCCCTCCTCCTTCCTGTTTATCCCCCAACTTCCCCCTCTCCCTTGTGTCCGTCACTCACCCACTACCCCTTCCCCTTTCCTTTCCCCCCACGCTCTAAATCGCTTTCCCCTCCCCGTATATCCCCCCACACCTTCCCCCTCCCTCATGTCCGTCAACCCCTTCTCTTCCCCCAGCGTTCCAACCTCACGCCAAATGTACCCTGCCATTCCCCCTTCCCCCTCCTCATCCCTCATCCTCTACCCCACGCTTTCTCCCCCATCTCACCCCCTCCCTCTACATCCCTCACCCTGTATCCCCACTTTCTCCTCTCTCTCATCTCTGCCTCTTCCCATCATCCTCCCTCCTCCCCATCCCTCTCCCATCAGCTCCTCCTCCCCAACACTAACATCACATACAAAAGCTTCACTAACAAGTACCAGTAAAACGCCTTTGTCGGCGAGGTACAAGCGACGATATCTAAATCCGAAAGCACTGAAATGTGGCCTTACACCCCGAGGATGCCTAGAGCATATCGATGGCTATCTATACCAATTTTCATGCCTTTACGACAAACTGTCTGGTCTGTGACCCTCTTTTGAAGATTTTCGACATGTTGCACTTGGCGCGTGTCACGTGCACCGCCGGGGTGTGATGAAACCTGTCCAAAACAAATCTTAAAGAATGAGGCTATCACATGGTGCACACCACGCAGTGATCAGCCTTGTGGTGCTGAGATATAAGCTTCTCAATAGCGTTACGGTCAGGTTGAGTCGGGCTGCTCGTATGTGAGAAAAAGCCGCCACTTGAGACTTGCGAGGGGTTCGCCCTAGCTCGTAATGAAGATGATCTGCGTGGCCAATAAGTGGAATGATGTTGTGTGTATGTAATAAATGAAAAGACGAGCGCGCGCGCGTGTGCGTGTGTGTGTGTAAAAATGCTGTGTTACTATATACCCATGACACAAACTGGTGGTAATGGGGACGATCACGTTATCAATCTCCATCACTATGTCCTAGAATGTTGTCCGAAATCTATCTGTCTACATATCTATTGCCAAACGTCTTAATCTCGAACGTGGTGGCCACAAACAAATCGCCTCCACGTCGCCCTGTCCTCTCCCATTTGGTTGCCCTCTCTCGCCTCAACACCCCCCCCCCTTCCTTCTCATCTCCGCTGCATCCCTCCATCTCATCCTTGGTCTCCCCCTCCTCGTCTCCCCTCCATCTCATCCTCGGTCTCCCCCTCCTCATCTCCCTTCCATCTCATCCTTGGTCTCCATCTCCTCGTCTCCCTTCCATCTCATCCTTGGTCTCCCCCTCCTCGTCTCCTCTCCATCTCATCCTTGGTCTCCCCTCCTCTTCTCCCCTCCATCTCATCCTAGGTCTCCCTTCCTCTTCTCCCCTTCGAACACACTCACATACACTCTTCTAGTCGATCTCTCTTCATCCTCTCTACATGACCTAAAGACCTATACATAACCCCTACACTGCAAGAGACCAACAGACCAGGAATATGGATGTTCAAGGAAGATAAAACAGAAGAAACACTGAGGAAGTGAAAAAAGTTACTAGACATAATTTTGCATGTATTTCTCCTGTGAAGTATTGCTCAATTAGTAAAAAAATGTGGCTATATATTGAAGTGTAATTATGCCTGTGCTGATGTAACCTACTGTACACTATGTTCACTTTAACTGCGCTCAAAATTGCCATCTCACCATCTTGTACAACATTAGAATATGATGCTAGTCACGAAGAGGTGTCATGGAGAGGATGTTGAGGCATGTTTTTCTGCCGCTGAGCTATGAGAAATATGCAGCAAAAAGGACGAAAATCTCAGCCAAGTATATATGAATGAACTACAGTGCAGCTTAAAAAAAAAAAAAAAAAAAAAAAAAAAAAAAAAAGCACGAGATGTGGTAGGTGGTGGCGACTATCATCCACTCACTTGATGAAGTACTGCCTGTTTTTTTCCATCGCCTTTATCATTCTTTTTTTACATGCCTACCCTCGTTTCTTCTTATTTCTCCCACCCTTCCTGTCATTTTTTAATACTCTTCTCTCCACTCCAGGTGGCTCTACACTGAGTGACAATATTTATTGGTTTCTGTAACCTAGGAAACTATTAAGAACGTCTGGAGGTAACTATATAACCACATCACAGGGTGAAGTGGAGCCTGGAACTGTGTCCCTGTTAACTGGGTGGATGCAAATGCGGTGTCCATCCAGGAACCACTTATTTGAAACGTTTGGTGGTAACTATATAACCACATCACGGGGTGAAGCAGAGCCTACAATGGTGCTCCTGTTAACTGCGTGAAGAAGCATTTTTTTTTTTTTTTTTTTTTTTTTTTTTAAATAAGGAATGGGAACACGCAGTGTTTCCTCCAAGAAAAAACAAAAACAAGATAACAGAGAGCCATATTCAAGATCCGTTCATTTCGAAATGCCAGGACACACTGCTCATGGGCAGTAGGAAATAGCCTACAGACAGAGAGAGGCAATTCAGAGTCCATCCACGAACCAAACTTTCACATACTTCCCCGCGTCTCCCTGTGGCGAGGCGCTGTCCAACGCAAGGGAACATTGTTTCACTGCAAGGGACGGCCCTGCAGGGGTGATTACTTGCCTGCGATTGATGGGTCTGCTCGGCCAGACAGACCGAGGCTGCTCAACCACAACAACAACATCCAAATGCACCAGTCTTTTCTCATATGCTAGAGTGCACAAGTGTATGCATGAGTGTAGAGGCAAACCAAGAGTGCAATAAGTACAGGCAAACTTACATGTGGATATAATAATGAATTTTTATACAATAAGAAATATGATAGAGTGTCACTTTCATCCTACTGTATCTTAACAGTCCAAGTACGTGTGTAAACATAAACTCCTGTACCCACCTGAGATTGTGCGTTTGTAGAGCCTGACAAGAATCTCAACATCTCGGTCCGTCACTGAATTAATACGTATGTTAGTCAGTGGCGGACCCAGATTGTGACATACATTTTCCACTCAAACCTGGCCTATAATTGCCATCTCTCCATCTTGAATACTGAGTCCTAGCCTGGTATTAACACTAGAATACAGTGCTAGTCACGAAGAAGTGCAACGGACAGGATGCAGAGCCATTATATTGTCACCAAGCCCCGCGTTATATGCTGCAAATAGACAGTAATCTCTGGGCCAAGATAAGGTGAAAGGACTCTAACACTCACACAGTTCGGATTCGATTTTAACCAAATTTGGTGAACGGGTTGAGGGTCAGTTAAGAACTTGACTTATTGCTTATTAGAATAGGTCAAAGTTCAAGGTCATATGGCAAGATCAACCAACAATTTTTATCCAGTTTAGATCAAACTTGGTGGAATGGTGAAGGGTAAGCCAAGAATAAGGGGATGCGATTTTGAGAAGCAGTCAAAGGTCAATATCACAAGTAAGGCCAAAGTTCAATCTGTGTGTGTGTGTGTGTGTGTGTGTGTGTGTGTGTGTGTGTGTTGAAATATACTGTACTGTTTTATCTCTAACTTCGCCCAGATATTCGCCGTTTGCATTTTTTTTTTTTTATACGTAGATCAGTGGCAGCGAAGATAATACTACGGCTCTACATCCTTTCCGCAGCACTTTTTCGTGACTAGCATCATATATTAGTGCTGATTTCTTGCTACAGCTCAAGGATCAAGATGGAGAGATGGCAGTTTTAGGCTAAGGTGAAAACAGTATAGTATATCCTTCCTCCCCCCCCCAACCCAAACTCCTCTCACTCAATCCTTCCTCTCCTTCACCCAGTCTCCCACCCCCTCTCAGTTCCCCCTCCCCCCATACCCAAATCCCCATATCACTTTCCTCCGTTCCCCTCTCTCTTAATCACTCTCTCCTTCCCCCCCACCCAATCCCCTCCCCTATTCTCTCTTCAGTCACTCCCCCTCCCCTCCCTCTCTCCTGTACTCGTCCTCTAACCCAGGCTCCCACTCCTTCCCTTCCTGACACCCTCTCAACACATACTCTTCCCTCTCCTCCTCTCATTCAACTCCGCACCCTTCCCCTCTCTTCTACCCTCTTCTCACTCAACCCCCATCTTTCCCTCCTCCCTCTTCATCCCCCATCCTCCCCTCCTCTTACCTCCCAACCCCCACCTTCCACCTCGCATCCAACACCTCCCCCACCTCCTTCTCCTCCTTTCACCTATTTCTTCTTTCCCCTCCTCATCCACCAGACTCACTCCCTCTCCCACCTCTTTCTCACAACCCCAACCACTACTCTCACTCTACCCCACCTCTCACCCTTCCCCCTTCTCCCCTCCCCACCCCCTTCTCACCCCATCACCCCCTGAAAATTGCCTGGGTGGGTGACGTCACTGACACCTGACTCTGATTCTGGAGATAGGAAGGCGGGGAGATGGTGTGCTGCTTCTGTGGTGGTGATGTGGTAGTGTGGTGAATATGTGGTGACGGAGATATGATGCTGATGTCGTGAAGGTGTAGTGGTGTGGTGAAAATGTGCTAATGGTGTGGTGGTTGTGGTGTGGTGATTATGTGGCACTGGTGTGGTGGTGGTATCGTGGAAAGGAATGGTGGTGTGGTGCTTGACGTGTGTGTGTGTGTGTGTGTGTGTGTGTGTGTGTGTGTGAGAGAGAGAGAGAGAGAGAGAGAGAGAGAGAGAGAGAGAGAGAGAGAGAATGAAGTGTGGCGGTGATGAAATTCCGAAGTTCCACAAATTAAAAGACCACACAAGTCTTGCCGCTCCACACACACACACACACACACACACACACACACACACACACACACACACACACACACACACCAGTAAACAGGCTGACTGGAAAAAAAAAGAAAAAGAAAGAAAAAGCGTCATATGGAACGAAAATGAAGTGAGGGAAATTTTATCGGAAAGTCAGCAATCAGATTTAAAAAAAAAAAAATCTACTGTAACTTATGCCGTAAAATATATGGGCTGTATTTTCGTCGGGTCAGGAAGCTCCCTCAACACCTCCTCCTTAGCGATTTATTTTGGATAGGTGGTTAATAGCCTTTTGTGTGTTATTTATGCAGACTATGGCGATACTGGAAGGATTTATGCAATACAGAAGAGACAGTGAAGCGTAAAAGACAAAATAAATCGCTTAAGAATAGGCGTTACGAAGCTTCCTCAACCGATAAGAATACGGGCCGAGGACTTCAACCCTCTCGCTGTCGGGATAACTCTAGTATTCTATTCCAACTACCTACAGACGATTTTCCTCAGCTGTTATATGTCCTAGAGTGCTTGTATACCTCCCTCATGGTCAATACAACTCTACCCTTTCATTATTCGAGCGAGAACACTAACACATCATGTATTTAGGCGGCGGAGAACAGCATCAAAAACCAGATTACTAGGATATCATAAAAACGACAGGGAAAATATGTACAACTGGCAACATATACACGTAGTACAGCGTCAGTGAGTAGCAGCCCGACAACCCTGACCTACCTGTAATCACGTGTTAATTGGCGGCACTGACATGATTGGGAGGAAGTGTTAAATATCGGCTGAAATGCCCAGGTAACTGTGATGTATGAATGGCCAGGTAGACTAACTGTGATGTATGAATGGCCAGGTAACAAGTGATGTATGAACGTCGGAAACTGTAGCCAGACCTCCACCTCACACACACACACACACACACACACACACACACACACACACACACACACACACACACTGTCCCATGTTGACGTGCTGCCAACTGTACATCACTGGAAAGCTTATGGGGAATATATGGGTATTATTTTAAGTGACGTCTCTCAAAATTCACCACGATATTTCTGGAAAAAAAAAAAAAAAAAAGGCTGACCTGAGCACCAATCCAGCTTCTCCTGGAAATTATTAACCTTATGACTTTGGTGACGCAATTTGTATATTTCCAGTTTCTAGACATTTTCCTTCTCTTTAAGACAAACCTCGAGTAATGAGGGGTTAATGAAGACCATAGCTAACCTCTCCAGTTCCAAAAGACTCCTGGAAACTGGAAAATATCGCCTGGAAATAAAAAAAAGAGAAAGTAGGTGACGGGACTGAATGAGATATAGCAAAAGAGGACCTATGCACACCACTGTAAAGAGGAAATAACATGAGCACATCTCACCCTTACACCTTCAATATAAATCATTCTTGCCACTACAACAAGGATTTATTCAGCTCTCTAGACACCCCTTATAGTTATTGTAGTGGTCTCAGGCTAGATAAAAGTGAACCCAGTAGACTACAGGCTACCTTTCCCCTCTTCAATTCACCTTTCTCCTTTCAGGGGATGAGGGAACTGAGGGAGGTTTGTCTGGGTACCGGAAAGGATTTGCTGTATCAGTGCCACCACGTGAAGGCCCCCCTCTCCACCGCCCGCTCATACTGAAGGGGCTAACAGGATGGATCTAACCTCTCCATTGAAAAAAGTCTCTGCTAAGCTTAATAAAAACTGTGTGTGTGTGTGTGTGTGTGTATGACATTATTACAACAGCCTACCACAATGACTGGATGAATGACTGGATTGTGAGCAGTAATTAAAGCAATCTCTCTCTCTCTCTCCCCTAGACCCTTCCTCATTCCTTCTCTCCCTCCCTCCCTCTTCTCCCATCCCTCCCTTTAGGATATAACCTGGTAAAGACTCAAACTTTTCCTCTTCTCTTCCTACTCGCTCTCTTTTACTCTCTCTCTCTCTCGTTCCTTAACATCGCCTCTCTCTTCCCTCCTCCTTCGTCTCTCTCCTCCTTCTTATCTCCCTTTCTCTTACCTCTCCGTTTCTTAAATTCCCCTTCTCTCTTTCTCTCTCTCTCTCTTCCCCTCTTCTTGTCCTCTTTCTTCCTCCTGTTATCTCCCTCTCTCTTTCCTCCCTTCCTCCTCTTCTCCATTCCTCCCACCATTACTTTCTCTAATTCTCTTCTTTCTGTCTTCCTTCTTATCTCTCATCTCCCAACCCCTCTTCCTCTCTTCCTTCTTCTCTCCTTCTCCCCCCCCCTACTTCCTGTCTTCCTTCCTTCTTCCTTATTTCCCTCTCTCAGATCTCCTTTACCTCCTCCCTATTACCTCTTCCTCTCTTTCTTCCTCCACCTCTTCTCTCCCTCTCCGTTTCTTCACCTGTCTTCCTCCTCCTCCTCTTATGTTCCTCAGTCTTTCCACCTTTCTCCATCTTCTTTCCTTTTCCCTCTCTCATTCTCCATTTCATTTTCCTGCCTTCGCCCCCCCCTCTCTCTCTCTCTCTCTCTCAACACCACATTCTCTTCACTCTCTCTAACACTTTCAGTCACTTTCTTTTCACTCCCCTCTCACCTCTTCCCCACTACTTCCCTTCCCTTCCCTCCCTGCCTCTCTCTCTCTCTCTCTTTGTAGGTGATGGTGATAAAGAGAAATACATCCAAGCTACAGCCTACTCTAATATAAATAAATAAATACATAAATACAAATAAATAACGCAAAAGGCGCCTGGAAAAGAATATACCCTCTAATCTCCCGTTAAATATATTCATGGCTGTGTGTGTGTGTGTGTGTGTGTGTGTGTGTGTGTGTGTGTGTTTCTCTTCCTGGCCATGCAGTATATAGCAACAGCGCAACGCCGTTTTCCACTCGCCTAATATTACTTTACTGAATTAGGAAGCAATTAGGCCAGAGCAACGACCTTAAAGTCATTAGCATATAACACTTAATTAATGTTAAAAAACTACCGAATTACTAGAAACCACGCATAATCAACAATATATCTCGCTAAATCAAACTTCTTCACAGCCAAACATCCAAACTATTAAAAAATCCTAATGGCAATCGAATATTCTGGTCAACTCGCGATTCTTTCAATAGTAACTTCAATATGCCGCCACCCGTTCCCCCACCAAAATCTTCAGGCGGAAACACTAAATGACCCTCGTGGAAAAGTGAACATCCTTGCAAGTGTGTTTGACTGAAATTCTACCACAGAGGAAGTCAGCCAGAACGTCCCTGTACTGGATTTTGACTCTCCCAAAATTGTTCCACTTAAGATACAGACTATAAACGTAAAATCCATCCTAGACAATTTACCAACCAACAAATCTCAGGTCCAGATGGAATTCCTCCAATTGTTTTGAAAAAGTGCTGCCCAGAATTTGCTCCTGTTCTAGCTAAATCATCCAGATCATGCATACGTACCTTTTCATTCCCTAATTCTTGCATAAGCCAATATCCACCTAATCCCGAAGAAAGGAAGTTCCTCTGCCCCTTCTGATTACAGACTAATCGCTATCACATCTTCTCTTTTTAAAGTGTTTGAGATAGTATTTAATAAGCACACAGTTAAACATCTTGCATCCAAAAACTTACTGATAGACGGTATGGTTTTCGCCACGAAAGATCCGCTGTTGATATACTCAATCTCCTGACTCAAACCATCCATTTGTCAACTGACCAACATGGAGAAACCCATGCATTGGCTCTTGCCTTGATATTTCTCAACCTTTGGACAGTGTGGCACCCTTCCCTGCTGTCCGAACTCCACTGCCATGACCTATCATCTTATGTCCCACTGATTTCCTCATACCTCAGCAAAAGAAACATAAAAGTAGATTATCTACATTCCAAATTCCAATTTCCACTCAATTAATGCCGGCGTGCCACAAAGTTCAGTCCCGGGTCCAACCCTGTTCCTCAATCATATTATGGATCTCTTGTCTATCAACCATAATCCCATTCACTGATACACAGATGACTCAATGCTTCACAGTTCCTTCACACTTATCCCTTGCTGCACTCCAGACCTCAGAGGAGATACAATGAAAGGCTGCACGGGCCAAACTGACTGATTGATAGATTGATTGGTAAAATACATGGCACCGCAACAACAACGTCATATGGTCATGGGCCAAACTGAAAGCCTCATAATTATGAGGTACAATTTATATTGGTTATAAAACAATGACTCAAGTGAGATATACTACGGTACCTTACAAATAATCTGCACAACAAGGGTTAAACACCCATTTATAAGTTTGACATCTCTTACTCCCAACTCACTACAGCAATCCCCATAAATCAAGAATTCTATGATCACTGAACGGGGACAAAATAACAATGGCTCATTTAATGCTAGGAAGACCAAATATATCCAATTTACTAACAGACAGACACTAACCGATTCCTGTATTACCTTCAAACCAATATTCCCGATTCCTATATTACCTTCAAACCAATATTGCTAACTCCAGAAGCATTAATATTCTCCGTGTTTCGCTTAACAATACCCTCAGCTGGACCCCTCAGGTTAGATCACTTGCTAACACCGCATCAGAGAAACTTGGATTACTGTACAGAATCTCTAACTCCTTCAATGACGAGCAGTTATCTATAATTTACAAGAGTCATGTGCGATCTCGGCTGGAATAATGCTCATCCTTGTGGAGTGAATGTGGAGGAGGTTGCAGCAAAACCGGACAAAATTCGAAACAAAGCTATAAGAATAATTAATGACGCTGCAATTACAAATGAACTACCTCCCCTACAGGTAACAAGGAATGGTGCTATCCTTTTCTTCGATTCATTTTAACATATAATAGCCATACTTTTGTCAAAAGAAATAAAACAGTACATAAATAAACCAATAAATAATGTCTCAGAAGGATAAACCCCCTAAATTTCTATCTATCTATCTATTGCCAGACGCCTCAATCCCGTTTGGGGTGGCCACAAACAAATCGCCTCCAAGTCGCCCTGTCCCCCGCCATTTCACTGCCCTGCTTCCAACTCACACCCCCCTCTCTCATATACCTCTCCACCCCATCCCTCCATCTCATCCTCGGCCTCCCCCTCCCTCTTCCCCCCTCCACCTCACTCACATACACTCTCTTCGTCAGTCTTTCACCCTCCATCCTCTCCACATGGCCAAACCACCTCAGTGTGTTCCTCATAACGCTTCCTATCCCTAAATTTGATGCCATTTTTATGGGCTTATTCTTCTACTTCCAGACGGTTTCACTCAGTTTTGGACAATTTACTGAAGGAATTAATGAAGGCTGTATCTAACCCCTCCAGCTCAGACACTCTCCTCAGCTTAATAAAATCGTCTGGAGATAACACGAACACAAGAAAAAAAAACGTCATAGAAATGGCAAAAAGAATTCTGTGGCCTGGTTTCCATAACATCCCTTTGTTTCTGTGTTCTCTCTCTCTCTCTCTCTCTCTCTCTCGTACAACTTCTCCCTCTCCTCCCCGTTCCAACCTCTCAATTTCACGCAATTTTTACTTTCATGTTCTCTCTCTGTCTCTGTCTGTCTGTCTGTCTCTCTCTCTCTCATATCCCCTTTCTTCCTTTCCCTGAAACTAAAACCTCTCTCACTCCCCTGATACATCTTTATGCTCTCTTTGCCTTACTTTCTCCTCTTTCTCTCTCAGGCCTTTTTCCCTCTTTCAACTTTCCCTCCCCCTCCTCATCCACTCTTCCTTTTTATCAGTTTCTCTCTTACTTTATTCTATCCATTCCCCCCCTCTCTCTCCCTCCCTCCCTCCCCCCCCTCTCTCTCTCTCTCTCTCTCTTCTTTCATCATCCATTTTCTTCTTTATAATAGCTTAAGAACATTTTAATCACATTTTCACTTCATTTTTTCCTCTCCTCCTCCCTCCTCTCCCTCTTCTCAAGTTCTCCCTTCTCCTCTCTCTCACTCTCTTTCTTTACTCATACTCTCTCACCTCTCTTTCCACGTCCTCTCTCTCCCTCTCACTCCACTTCCTCTCTCTTCCTCTCACTCCACTTCCTCTCTCTCACCTCTCACTCCACTTCCTCTCTCTCCCGCTCACTCCACTTCCTCTCTCTCACCTCTCACTCCACTTCCTCTCTCTCCCTCTCACTCCACTTCCTCTCTCTCCCTCTCACTCCACTTCCTCTCTCTCCCTCTCACTCCACTTCCTCTCTCTCCCTCTCACTCCACTTCCTCTCTCTCCCTCTCACTCCACTTCCTCTCTCTCACCTCTCACTCCACTTCCTCTCTCTCCCGCTCACTCCACTTTCTCTCTCTCACTCCACTTCCTCTCTGTTCCCCTCACTCCACTTCCTCTCTCTCCCTCTCACTCCACTTCCTCTCTGTCCCTCTCACTCCACTTCCTCCAACTCTCTATAACATTGCTTAAATTAGAGAGCATCCTGTGACACTGTAAGCCCTTTTTCACATATATATTTTTTCAATTATTAAATACTGAATAGTGCATAGCAATTTTTCTTCTGCTTTTCCCATAGAATTTTCCGTATTCATATTTTCTTCAGCCTCTCTTATAAAAATTTTCATATTTTTTTTCTGCCTTTCCTCCTAAAAAAAAATCCATACTTATTTTTTCTTCTGCCTTTCCCATATAATCTTCCATATTCATTTCTTCTTCTGCCTTTCCTATAAAGTTTCCCATATTTATTCTTTCCATCTTTTTCTTGCCCATATTTGCCGAAGGGTGTGGTGGGCGGGGGAGAGCCTTCCTTTTTTTTTTTTTTCTTTCTTTTTCAATCTTTACTTAAACATGTTAGTTCGATCTTTACCAAAACTTTATTTCTACCCCAACAGATAACTTTATTTTGGGTCTATATGTCTCCCTGTCTTTATTTCCTATGTATTTCTGTGTAACTTTCATCTCTCTCTCTCTCTCTCTTTCATTCAAACACACACACACACCTTTTATTTTATTCACTTTCAAGTTTTTCATTCTCCTCCCTCTCTCTCTCTCTCTCTCTAAAATTATATTCCCTCAATATTATTATTCTCCTCATTCACTCCTCATTTATCAATCTCTCTCTCTCTCTCTCTTTTATTTCCTCTTCCAAGTTCTTTATCCTCCTGATCCCCTCTTCCCTTTTATCATTCTCTCTCTCTCTCTCTCTCTAACTTGGGAAACTCATTTTAACCTCCTGATTCGCTCTCAGCTCGCCCGAACCAGCAACTCACAGTCTGGCTTAATGAAGTTGAGGGGATTAAAGAAATGAGAGAGAGAGAGAGAGAGAGAGAGAGAGAGAGAGAGAGAGAGAGAGAGAGAGAGAGCAGTACTGAAGGGATAATGAAGGCTACATCTAACCCCTCCAGATCGAAAGAGAGAGAGAGAGAGAGAGAGAGAGAGAAAGAGAAAGAGAGAGAGAGAGAGAGAATCATACTGAAGGGGTTTATGAAGGCCCTCTAACCCCTCCAGGTACACAAGTTCCTCCTATGCTGAAGAAAATCGTCTGGGCATAAGGAAAATGGTGAAGAAACGCGGCATCGAGGGGAAGGGGTGAATATTACGGCCGGAAGTGCTAGAGTATTCGAAGTAACCAAGGACGCTTCGAAGCACCCGTTCCGTGGCGATTTATTACATCTGCCAAGGAGGTTATGTTTTTGCCGGCGTTAGTTTGTTTGTCTGTTAGCAGGATTACTACAAAAGTTATGAACGGATTTTGCTGATATTTTTTGGCGGGGCAGGGTATGGCCTAAGGAACAATGCATTAGATTTTGGTGGTGATCCGGAGCATCGTCTTTATCCAGGAATTTTGTTTGCTTGTCCACACAGTATCTCCGAAAGTTCTCAATGAATTTCAATGAAAGCTTGTGGAAGGGCGAGCCATGGGCCAAGAAAGAACTGGTAATATTTTGGGGCGGATCCGGGTCCTGCAATGGCACTGGCGGAGGTATGCGGTGCCTTCTAGTTTTTACCTAGGACACCTTAACATGCACCTGTGTGCTATTTATTTCGTTCTCATATCGATACCGTTTGGATCTGTAGCATATAAGAGGACACTGAGGTGTAGTGTGTGGAATAAATCGCTTAGGGAGATGTGTTGCGAAATCCCTAAATCCACTTGCAATGTAAGGAATGCTATACCGTTTTCACTCTGACTTGGTATAAAATTGTCATTTCTCCACCTTTAGTACAGAGTTGGTGTGAGAGTGGCACAGGAATAAGATGCTAGTCACGAAGAAGTGCTGTATAAAGGATGTAGTGCCACAGTACTGTCTTATTCTCCCACTGAGATTCATAAAATTAGCTGCAAAGAGACGAAAAACTGGGCCAAGTTAAGGTGAAAAGAATATAGGAGTTGTGGGAATGGATTCGTTGTTACTGAGTAGGAACAAAAAATGCCACCAGATTCTCTCCCTCTCTCTCTCTCCCCCATCCGTACCCTTCCTCTCCTCGTCTCCCACCTTTTCATTCCCTACTTCTCTATTCCCTCCTCCTTCCCCTCCCCCTCTCGCTTCCTCACCCTCTCCTTCCCCCTTCCCCTCCCATTTCTTCTCCTCCTCTCACTTACTCTCCCTCTCAGTCTCCCCCTCCCCCTGTCGCTATCCCTCCCCTCCCCGTCCTCAACTTCATTATGCACCAAACCCTCTCTCAACTTCCCCCTCCCCCTCCCCCCACTCCCTCCTTCCCCCCCTCACTGCACTCTCTCTTTCCTTTCCTCTCTTCGTTCCCTTTCCTTTAGCTGCCCATCTTCCCTCCCCCCCGCCTCTCCTCTCTCTCTCTCTCTATCTCTCTCTCTCTCCATCTCTTCCTCCTCCTCCTCTTCTCCCTTTTCTCTCTATCTTCACCAATTTTGCATTTTCCTTCTCAATTACCCTCCTCTTCCTCTCCCACATTCCCCCTACATTCTCTCTCTCTCTCTCTCTCTCTCTCTCTTTCTCTCTCTCTCTAGGTGAATAAAGTTGTAGAGATAGCAAGAGAAAAATAAAAAATAACTGGACTGAAAGGGTTAATAAAATGGTACGGAGAAAGACAAAAATAAAAATAAACAAAAACAAAGTAAAAAATGAAAATAAAAAAGTAAACAGAATTACGTAAAAAATAAAATAATGAAAAATAAAGTTAAAAGCAAAAAAATAAAAAATAAAGTAAGAAATAAAGCAAAAAATAAAAAAATAAATTGAAATAAATACAAGATAGAGTAAAAATAAAAATAAAATAAGAATAACAGGACTGAAGAGGTAAAAAATTGAGTGCCTTCATTTTTAAAACACTAGTAAGGAAGGGGAGAAAGAATTAGCCTGCATGCCACTGTTTATCGCGCAATTTGCTACAAGGTGGGGGACATGCCCAGCTTCTATTACGTGCCTCTGTTGTGATGTCCGAGGTCCTTTTCCTCAACACCTCTTCCTTAGCGATTTATTTTGCTTATTTTACCTTGTCGTCCACTTCTGTGTCACTAAATCATTCTACTATCGCCATACTCTGCATAAATAGGGTACACAATTATATTAGCCAGTCGAATGTTAAAATAAATCGGAAACGAAGAGGTGTTAGCGAGCCTCCTTGCCCGACGGGAATACGGGCCAAATTACCTCGTTCTCCCTCTTCTTCTCCTCCCATTCCACCAAGTCTCTCTCTTCTTCCTCTTCATATAAACAGACGATTTTTTTCTTTACTAGGAGTCAGATAGCCTTTGACCCACCAGTACCAGAGGCTTTTCTTAACCTGAAAATAATCGTCTGGATGTGGCAAGATTGCATGAACAAACAAAGCAATCGGATGGAAGGCGTTAACCCTCTCACGGTGGGAACAACTCGGTATTTCCTTCAGCTAACCCCGGATGATTTTACTCGCCTGAGACTGGGTTATAGGAGCGTAAAAAGGTCGCTTCCCTGACTATTTTCTACAACTTAAGAAAAATTGGCAGGTCGAGTATGAATTAAAAACACCCATAGTATATCTGGCATGACAAGGAACCAACACGTGGCGATGATGTGCTTCCTGGGTGAAACAAATGCGGCATCCACCCGGGAGCCAAACCTCAATTCCCCTTGCAACTCACCGTGTGGAAGGAGCCAGCTTCCTGTACGTGTGTATGTACTGTAGGACGGCCCGAATGAAGCAGTGGTTTACTTGTGGTCGACGGGTATGCTCGGCGACAGACGGAATATGCAAGAACAACAACAATACCAACAACAAAAACAATAACCCGTCCATTCTCAAGTCTCTCCAGCTGAATAAATAAATCGTCCCGAGATAACATAAAACATAAAATAAAACAAATAAATAACACTGTACCTGGGTGTAATAAAGGAGGACAAGGTGTATTTACGAGGCAGGTAAGGTACACCCACCCAAAAAATTCACGTTACCTCTGGGTGCGATGAACTCTGAAATGATCTGTAAAAGTGAAACTGTGTTCATTTGGTACTGGTAACAGTTCAGAACCCTTGGTCCTTATGTCATATTGTATCACAGCACAAAGGTAACGAATATTTTTTTTTGTGGGTGTTCACTGGATACAGGAAGCATAATACAGTTTAGGGTAAAATTTAGGTCACATGAAATTATTACAGAGATGGATATTTTTATCAACTGTAAATACACTACACGACATTTATAAGCTACACTAGTAATCCTACACTACACCCCTACACTATGCTACACTACACTCATATGCACTATACTGCACTACACTACACTAAACTCTTACACTACAACACTACACTAAACTCTTACACAATACTGCACTAAACTCTTACACAATACTACACTAAACTCTTTCCCAACACTACACTAAACTCTTTCCCAACACTACACTAAACTCTTTCACAACACTACACTAAACTCTTACACTACAACACTAATCTCTTACACTACAACACTACACTCAGACAACATCACATCTCTACTACATTACATTACACACATACACTACACTACACTGTCCTACATCACCATCCTACACTATACCTCAAACTATCCTACCACACTATACAACACAACTCCTCACAACACTATCCATCACCATACAACAATACACTACACAACACCATTACACTTCACTACACCTCACTACACTACACAAAACCACTACACTAACTCACTATAAACCATACAAAAATAAAATTAACAAAGATCCACAGAACAGAATCACAGCCAATCAACAATGAATCTCTCTCTCTCTCTCTCTCTCGATTATACAGTACATGCAACATACGAGTGAAGCAAGTAGGGAAGGGAAGAGAAGAGAAGAGAAGAGAAGAGAGAGAGAGAGAGAGAGAGAGAGAGAGAGAGAGAGAGAGAGAGAGAGAGAGAGAGAGAGAGAGATGGGGGAAGAGAAAGATAGTGAATAAGAGAAGAGGAAGGGGAAGAAGGGACACTAGGGGAGAGGAGAGAAGAAAGATGGTAAAGAAAATGAGGAAGGAGGGAAGTTTAGAAAAAAAAATAAAGAACTGAAATGAAGAGAAAGAGAGGAGAAAAAAAGGAGAAGCGAAGAGAGGAAAGAAAGGAAAAAGAGAGAAGGAGAGAGAGTTTGGAAAAAGAGGGAAGAGAGACTGAATAAAAGAGAAAGAAGAGGAGAGAGGGAAAGGAAGAAGACAGAGGAAGAGAGTGGATAAATGGGATGATAATGAAGGGGGGGAGAGAGAGAGAGAGAGAGAGAGAGAGAGAGAGAGAGAGAGAGAGAGAGGGGCAGGAAACGTGTAAGAGAGAGAGCGAGACGAGTGATATGAAAGAAAGGGAAGCAGGAAATGCGAGAGAGAGAGAGAGAGAGAGAGAGAGAGAGAGAGAGAGAGAGAGAGAGAGAGGAGAGGGGAAGGCAGTGCGTGCCATGAAGATCAATGATTTTCCAGAGAGGGGAGAGCCAGGTAGCCCTTCTCCCCTCCCCTCTCCTCTCTTTTCCCCCTCTCCATTCCCTCTCTTTCCCTCTCTCTCTCTCTCTCTCTCTTTATCTCCCATATCTCTCAAGCTCACTCCTACCATAAGGTCTGTGTGGTCTGTGTATCTATGTGACTCTCTCTCTCTCTCTCTCTCTCTCAGCATATTACTACTCTCTTCTCTCTCATATTCCTTCTATCAGCATACCACTTTTGTTCCCCCCCCCCTCTCTCTCTCTCTCTCTCTCTCTCTTGCAACTATGGAACTCTCTTTCACTCTCCCCTCTCACCTTCCTCTCTGTTGACCTCTTTCCCGACTCACTTCCTTAATATTCTCTCCCTCTCTCTGTCTCTCTCTTTTGACCTCTTTCCCGACTCACTTCCTCAATATTCTCTCTCTCTCTCTTTCTCTTTTGACCTCTTTCCCGACTCACTTCCTTAATATTCTCTCTCTCTCTCTTTTGACCTCTTTCCCGACTCACTTCCTCAATATTCTCTCTCTCTCTCTCTCTTGACCTCTTTCCCGACTCTCTTCCTCAATATTCTCTCTCTCTCTCTCTTTTGACCTCTTTCCCGACTCACTTCCTCAATATTCTCTCTCTCTCTCTCTCTCTCTTTTGACCTCGTTCGCTACTCACTTCCTTAATATTCTCTCTCTCTCTCTTTCTCTTTTGACCTCGTTCCCGACTCACTTCCATAATATTCTCTCTCTCTCTCTCTCTTTTGACCACTTTCCCTACTCACTTCCTTAATATTCTCTCTCTCTCTCTCTCTCTCTCTCTCTCTCTTTTGACCTCTTTCTCGACTCACTTCCTTAATATTCTCTCTCTCTCTCTCTCTCTTTTGACCTCTTTCCCTACTCACTTCCTTAATACTCTCTCCCTCTCAGCATATCACATCTCTCTGCCCTTTCATATTCTCTATCAGCACAGCACTCTCTCTCTCTCTCTCTCTCTACCACCCACATTATGATACCGTTTACAAGCCTTATTCTACTCCATACACAAGCATATGAAAAAGGTCCTTACTTGATAGGGACGTACAATAGGTGTTTGAGTGAATATCTGTTTGACGAGATTAGGTTTACAGTTATCATCATCATCACCTTCATTATCATCACCACTGTAAGTTTTATCACCACCAAAGTCACTGTCATCATATCACTATTATTATTATTATTATTATTATATGCATCACTTTGATCACCACCACAACAACCAACAATCAACACCATCATCACTGTCATCATCATCGTCTTCAATATTACGGTACCCCTATCATCTTAGCCACCACCACAACCACCACCAATCATCATCATCATCACCATCATCATCAGACAGATATGTGGCTGTAAGTGGTTAGGAAAAAAGTCGAGTCACTCTCTAAGCACTTTCAATGTGTGTGTGTGTGTGTGTGTGTGTGTGTGTGTGTGTGTGTGTGTGTGTGTGTGTAAATTTCAGTATGTCTGTATGTTCTTCCTTTCCTATAAAATTTCCATGCCTGTTTCTCTGCACCCCTTGATGTTCCTTCTCACTACTTCCTGCCAGTTGCGGATGGTGAGTTTTGCGGACGAGGAGGAACTACTGCTATCCTTGTCTTATTCTCGAAGTTGAATCATGCCCTTAGAACATTATTACTATTATTATTCTATTATTATTATTATTATTATTATTATTATTATTATAGCTTAACTGATCACCCAAGAAGACGTTATTGAAGCCTTTATTATTATTATTATTATTATTATTATTATTATTATTTACTGATCACCCAAGAACTAAAAAAAAGTTAATGAAGTCTTTATCCAACCTCTCTAGTCAGAATAATCTCTCCTAAGCTGAATAAAATCGTCTGAGGTGGCAAGCTCATACCAATAACCAACTTACTCCCGGGGGCGTCCGTTTTAATTATATTCCTACAATTTCCAGACGATTATCTTAAGCTGAGGGAAGACTTTACAAATGAAGGGGTTTAACAGGCTAAATAAATCCCCTGAAATACGAGACGCTTTTCCTGAGCTGCATAAAACCGTCTGGAGTTACGAGATCAAGAGAGATTTAAAGTGAGGTATGTCAACCCCTTCATCTGAGGGATTTATGAGGCACACCACCCCCTCCAGCTGAAGAAAATCGTCTGAAACTATTGAGAAAACAGCAATAAAATCCTCCACATGATTCAGGAGGATAAATCGCTTCAACGAGATGATTTATTTCGTTCTTACCACCTCCGGAGGATTTTCTTCAGCCTGGACGATTTTATTACTCACTTCAGACGATTTTTATTTACTATGAGAGCACCAATGACGTAAAAATTATATTCAGAAGACCGCATCAACCCCTCAATTTTTTTTAGTCTTCCCTGTGCTGAATAAAATCGTCTGGTAAGAAAGAATTAAATAAAAAAATCAGAGCAGCTTCAGAGGATTTTAAAATGGGGGCACGGTAACCCCTACCCCCCCCACCAGGGTACGTGTGTGTGCGTACATCATCTATTTATCTATCTAAGGTCTTTTATCTATCTAGTGTGACTCTCTCCATACCCCCCTCCCCCTCCCTCTCACCCAGCTCTCTTCATCCTCTTCTCCTCCTCGACCTCCCCACCTCTCTCTCTCTCTCATACCGGCCTTCTTATCTGCGACCCCCCCCCTCTCTCTTTCCTTCCCTCTCATCCCTTTTCTCCCTCCCCTCTTCCTCCCATCCCTACTCCCTTACCTCCCTCCCTCTCTCCTCCCTTCTCTCTTTCCCCGTACTCACTCCTCTCTTCCTTAACCCTCTAACCCCTCCCCCATCTCCTCTCTTTCTCCCCCCCCCTCTCACTCTCCTAGTTCTCTCACCTCTCTTCCTCCATTACACCCCTCTTACCTCCTAATCCTCTCTTCCCCCCACCACCTCTTTCTCTTAACCTCCTGACCTACCTTTCGTCTCTCTCTCTCTCTCTCTCTCTCCTCATCTGTGAACTAATAGAGAGATTCTTAGGGACGGAGAGAGAGAGAGAGAGAGAGAGAGAGAGAGAGAGAGAGAGAGAGAGAGAGAGCGAGAGAAAGAAATACCTGGAAAAGGTGGGAGACTGGCCGCTTACTTCATGGAACTGTTAGAGAGCAATGAAAAGAGGATGGAGAGAGAGAGAGAGAGAGAGAGAGAATGTGTGTGTGTGTGTGTGTGTGTGTGTGTTTTACAGAGTACACAGACCTTTCAGTAATTCCCTTCAGTCCGATTATTTCAGCTTAAATCACCCTAGTAATGTATTTAATGATGCCTGGTGTTGGAGACGGTCGCCTTCACGTGGTGGCACTGACATAACCGGGCGGCTCCACTACCGAAGTACACACACATCCCTCAGACCCCTCCCTATCCCCCGAAAGGAAGATGTGGAGTGCAGGAGGATGGCAACTTAGGCTTTCTGTTCATTGGGTTCACTTTCTGTTCACTGGGGTCACTTTTCATAGAAACACAGCGATACAAGAACTACTATATGTACTACTGCCACTACAACTACTACCACCATACTACAGATACTAATACTACTACTACAACTACTACAATTAATATACCACTACTACTACTACTATTACAATTACTACTACTATTACAATTCAAGTACAATAACTTCTCCGAGACTTTATTTAATCAACATTGGTTAGGAAGGCTTAGGGAGGGGTAACATAAAAAATAGAACTGAAGAAGTAAAAAATGACCTATCAAAGCAAAACTCTTTCCCTTACACCTTCCAATTTCTTCAGCACCCACGCTAACCTAACCTAACCTAGCCTAAAATAACCCAACGAATCTTAATCTACTTTAGCCTTACTCTAAACTAACCCCTAAGTTAACCTTGCCTATTCTTAACCAACTCTAACCCAGCCTTCCTTATCCTATCCCTTCCTATCCTAACCTAACCTTATCAACGGGAACCCACCCTAACTTATCCTATCCTAAACTAATCTATCCTATCTTTACCTGCCCTAACGTCTTCTAATCTAACCCAAGGAAAAGGCTCTCCCCCACCTGCCAATCTCTCCAGCAATCAACACTTAAGAGAGGAAAACTACCAATATGCATGATTTTAAAGAGGGGGTCATTTTTTCAAAGACGTACTGCTACACTGAATATATACTAATTTTCATACTATTTCCAGTATTCATGTCCTTCTATGAGTAAAAAAAAAAAAAAAAAAAAAAAAAAAAAAAAAGTGTTACAAATCACCTCTGTATTCAGTGCCAAAAAGCAATGCCAGAAAGGTGGATCTTGTTGCAAAGGGAAGGCATATTTTTTTTGCAGCATCCACAGGGACGGCCAGGTACACTATTTCTCCCAAACTGTGTCACTCACTCACTCGCTCACTTACACACTGAGTTACCGTATGAAGGGGGTGGAAGGTTAGATAAACGAAAATTTGCACCGTGGCAGACCTCCACCCGGACATGTTTAAGGCAGCGTGGGATCATCGAGGGTCACCCCCACGGGAGAAGCGGTTCTCGTGGGCCCAGGGCAATGCCAGTATGATGGGAATTTTGCAGGCAGTAGACCCAAAACCGGACCAGGTTTGTCAGGATGGGACCCCAGTTGTTTCCTACCATAAATAATAATTTCCCCCCCTCAGAATAGTGCAATAGTTGGTGGGGCCATCAAGGATGCCTTTTATCATGTTTACACTGTAATGTACATACAATGATTTGATTAAGCATGAATGTGAACGAAAACTGTACTGCCCATAACAAATGCGGTCCTACCAGGCTCTCATCAAATACAGGGTTACTGCTGAACACACCCAGCGGTCAGATTGCTCTCATGGCAGGCTCATTACAGTGTTGTAGGAACTTACTCTTTTCACCACGATGAAGTTTTAAGGATTTTAATCGGGCTTAAAACAGATGACTAGTAAAAGACTTAGGTTGAACTCTACCAAGTACTCACTGAAGGGTATAACTAACCTCATATAATTCGAAAAGTCTCCCCTGTGCTGAATAAAATCGCCTGGAGACAGTGCGAATAAATAAGAAGGTGGAAAGAGCACCGTATGGGAGTGATATCGGCACGCCCACCATTGGTCTAAGGACTGAACAACCGACTTTGTCCTGTGATTATGACCGATGTTGATTGCTCTCAAAACCGTGCCCCTTCATCCTTGCTAAATCTGACCTAAAACCAGATCGAAACTATTTAAGCTGACCCAGCCATGCGACCTTAATTCTTCAATTCCCCCTGACCTTGACATCTAATTACTATCTATCTATCTATCTACATACCTAGGCTGCTTCCCCCAAAGAAAGGAAGGTAGTCGCGACAGGACGACACACTTATCCACACACGCACATTTATTCGTACTTAGCCCCAAGGGGAGAAGGGACAGATCATACCGAACGAGGGTCCACTGCGCAGTGCAATCAGCGACATCCAGAGCAGGGCTGGTTTACCCCTGCCAAATCATAATGGACCCATCCCCTTACCCGCACCTGACCAAATCAGCTGACCAGACCTAATGCGGGAGAACATCCTCTCAGGACCGCTGACCAATTGTTCTCTAAGTTAACCTATTCTGTTCTTGCGTTAACTAAATCATTCCACTAAGTTTGTTCGGAATGAGAGAGAGAGAGAGAGAGAGAGAAAAAAAAAAAAGAGTTTATTATCCTAGGTCAGTCTTTCACCTAACTGCGACCCTGACCTTTGACCTGGTGTTCTCAATTACATTAGGTTAACATCTTGACTGACCCTCAACCCCTCCACCGCGTTTGTTAAAAATCGGATGAAAACTATATAATTATTGTTCACACACACACACACACACACACACACACAAGGCAAAACACCTGTTCATCTTTTCGTTTTTTCTTTTTAATGCAGAGAGAGAGAGAGAGAGAGAGAGAGAGAGAGAGCGTAGAGTAAGCAAAGCGAGTGTGGAGAGGGTTAAAGTGGGATGCTAGGAGACAGAATTGTGAGAGACTGAGAGGGAGAAAAGAAAACGGCAGAGACAAAGGATAGACAGACAGATAGGCAGATAGACAGATAGATATAGATAGACAGACAGAAGGAGGCAGACATAAAAAGATAGGCACAGGGTGAGAAGGGGGCAACGAAAAGCAGTCTTAGAGAGAGAGAGAGAGAGAGAGAGAGAGAGAGAGACTCCTATCAGCAGCCGTGGTTCGTAGAAATATTGACGTGTCTTGTGGGAGAGCAGGAAACGGGTGGGGTTCCGCGAAACGCACACAGATACACACACACACACACACACACACACACACACACACACACAGACGCACATGAGATACGCACACACTAAGCTACAGAATTACATGGGTATAAAGAAGCGTACACACACACACATGCTTACCCCACTAGTGAGTGAGAGAGAGAGAGAGAGAGAGAGAGAGAGAGAGAGAGAGAGAGAGAGAAAGGTTGTGAGAATCGGTTAGTATTGTTTGTTGCTTGGTGAGATGGTTTGTTTGTTTGTTTACGAGGATTGTTTACTTGCTTGCTTTTTGTGTCATGATTACAATGTTTCTTCTCACGTGGGAAAAAGAAGTTATGATGATGATGATAACTGTGATATGAAGATAATGATGCTAACTGTGATAATAATGATGATGATGATAACTGTGATGATGATGATAATGATGGTAACTGTGATGATATGATGGTGTTGATAACTGTGATAATGATGATGATAACTGCGATGATGATGATGATGATGCTGAAAGAACGATTAAGATGAAGACAACTGTGATGATAATGATAACTGATGATAATAACGATAATAATAATGATTTTTTACTTTATCTTGTTTTACGTTGTTTACACTAATTTACATGTTTACAATCCTACCTCCTATTAACTTATTCTTTATTTTCCTTTAATTAATTTTATTTTTTCAATGCAAGGAAGAAGGAACCAAAGGCCACGAGTCTGCAATATTGTTCCCTCCAAGAAAAAAAGAAAAGAAAAGAAAAAGAAAAACAAGATAACAGTAAAATTCAGGATCCGTTCATTCATTTTCTTTGATTCATATAGAGTACCTTTATTTTCTGATTCATTTTGCTTACTTCTACTTCCTTATCTGACTTCCTTCTTTATTTATAATTTTCTTTGTTTCATTTGCTCGTGTTTCTGTTCACATCTTAATTTTCTGTGTTCATATTTTATTACTTTACTTCTCGTTACTTCCTTTGTTCTTCCTGTTCACTAATGTCCTTTATTTGTCTTTATTCACTTCCTCACATTCAACACTCCAGCTCCTATGACTCTCAGCTTAATAAAATCGTCTGAAGTTAACTGGAGTAAGATCCTAGAGTTACCCCAACCATCAGACGGTTAACAGTATCAGTATTAACACTATTAGGCTCCTGTAACTCACTTTCAGGCAAATAAAATAGTCTCGGATGAACGCGAAATAAAATACTGAAGAAAACGAGACCGAGAGGGGATTTAATTTTGCCCCTTTAAATCAATGTTTAAATCCCTGCTTATTATTTTTAAGTTATACCTGTTTTTATTTTCTTCTTGATTGGTATTATTTTCTTTTTGTCCATCGATATGCTTTAAATTTTCCTCTCTCTCTCTCTCTCTCTCTCACACACACACACACACACACACACACACACACACACAAAACTGGATCTTTAAACGTACACGACAAACTCGCACACACCCACACGGGCCCATAAACAAAGGAACACGCACATGAACGAAGAGGTTTATTCACATGGGTTTACACACACACACACACACACACACACACACACACACACACACACACACACACACAGTGGCAAACATGTATAAACGCACATTTCATAAACACCCACATCCGAACAGAAGTCTATAAAACGCACAGAAACAAACTCACAGAGAAAAATGCACATGCGGATCTATAAACGGTCACGCTGACATAAAAACGCACACCCACAGAGTTCTACATCACACACACACACACACACTACCAGAGAACAACTGGATCTTTAAACGTACATACTGACAAACACGCACACATCCACACAGAGGCCTATAAACAAAGGTGTACATGAACGAACAAGTATATTGACACACGCACATGGGCCAATAAAAGACGTGCACACACACACAGGTATAGACACACATGGACGCGTACACACAGGGATACACATACACAGTTCCACAAACACGCACACGCACAGATACAAACACACACACACACACAGTAAATACATAAACGCACATACAATACCAGGCACATACACACAATACCAGGCACATACACACAATACCAAGCGCATACACACAATACCAGGCACATACACACAATACCAGGCACATACACACAATACCAGGCACAAACATACACAATTCCACGCACATACACACAATACCAGGCACAAACATACACAATTCCACGCACATACACACAATACCAGGCACAAACATACACAATTCCACGCACATACACACAATACCAGGCACAAACATACACAATTCCACGCACATACACACAATACCAGGCACATACATACAATACCAGGCACATACACACAATACCAGGCACATACACACAATACCAGGCACATACACACAATACCAGGCACATACATACAATACCACGCACATACACACAATACCAGGCACATACACACAATACCAGGCACAAACATACACAATTCCACGCACATACACACAATACCAGGCACAAACACACAATACCAGGCACATACACACAATACCAGGCACAAACACACACAATACCAGGCACATACACACAATACCAGACGCACACACATACACACACAATAAAACGCACATACACCACAGCGTTACACCTTTATTGTCCCATCAGGAGGGTAGGGTCCCGGGGCTAGGATATTGTTCAGATAATTACGGGAAGAATAACCAGTCCCCATCCCCTGAGTCGACTTGTGACCAATAAATCCAAACCACTACATAGCTTAACACTTTTACGGGATACACTTATTTTGGGCGCCTTATTCCACTAAACCACCATGATTCTATTTCTTGGTGTTATGGTTACGACCCAGCGTAATTCATGGTCTCAGGAGTTGCAGGAAAACATGTGGTTTGTCATTCACAGCAGTATTCTGTAGGTTGTGCTACATCAAGGGAGTGGATGGTGGACACCCCCTTTTACCGCATACCGTATACACAAAAACACATGTATAGAGATAAATTACACACACAAACAAACAAACAAACATAACATTCAGTTACAAGGCATATACATACATGTGTAGGCAGAGAACAAGCAGAGAAAAACGCACACACGCGCATATACATACAGAGCAGACTCGCATACATACTATTAGACAAGGAACGCCACATCTAACACACACACACACACACACACACACACACACACACACATGCACGCACGCACAAAGGGAACATACTCACGCAGATCAATATGTACACGCACATAGGCGCACACAGAGAAGACACGCATGTACAGACAGACATACTGACACATAAAGACTGACACACACACACACACACACACACACACACACACACACACACACACACACGGACGCATATACAGACAGACATACTGACACAGAATGACTGCGACACACACACACACACGGACGCATATACAGACAGACATACTGACACAGAAAGACTGCGACACACACACACACACACACACACACACACACACACACACACACACACATACACACAAAGACGGATATACAGACAGACATACTGACACATAAAGACTGACACACACACACACACACACACACGCGCGCGCGTACACACATGGAGGAATACAGACACGCACATACATCAATGAATACACGCATATACTGTAATATATATATATAAATATACACAAACAATACACGCACACAGGTTCACACACACACACACACACACACACACACACACACAGACTGAAAGATGCAATATTACTAGAACAGAGGGGAGGTCTCCAGGGGGAGGGGGGAGAGGGAGGCGGGCGGGAGAGGAAAGGAGAGGGGAGGAGAGAAGAGGAAGAAAAGGAGAGAAGGGATGAAGATGAGGAGAGACGAGAAGAGGATCGAAGAGAAGGGGAGAAGATAATTAAGAGGAGAGAGGAAGTGGGGGAGATGGATGACGAGTAAGAGGTGGAAGATTAATGGAGGAGGAGGAGAGGGAAAAATATTTGGAGAGGAGGGAGGACGAGAAGAAGAGGAAAGAGGAGAGGAAGGAAGATGATAGAAAAGGAGAAGAGAAGGGAAGGAGAGGAGGTGGGAGGACAAGGAGAGGAAGGTAAACGATAAGAGGAAAAAAGAGAGGAAGGAGGAAAAGGAGAGGATGGAAGAAGAATAAAGGAGGAGGAGGAGGAGGAGGAGGAGGAGGAGGAGGAGGAGGAGGAGGAGGAGGAGGGGTGGCCATAGGACCAAGTGGGACGGGAAGAGGAAGAAAAGCAAGGACGAAAGAGAGAAGCAGGAAGAGAGGGGAGAGAAGAGAGGGAATAAAAAGAGGGGAGGAGAAAAGACAGAGAACAAGAGGAAGAGAAGAAGAAACAAAGGGGGACGGGAAGAAAAGAGAGAGAAAAGAAGAAAAGAGGAAGGTGGGGGAAGGACAGATGGGAGGGGAAAGAGAGGGAAAGGTGGAGAAAGACAGGTGGGAGGGGAAAGAGAGGGAAAGGTGGAGGGGGGGAGGAGAGGGAGGAAGTCCAGGAGAGGAAGGAAAGAAAGAAGAAACTAAGAAGGAAAGGAAGATGGAAAAGAGAATAACCCGAAGGCAGGAAAGACGAAAGAAAAAAGCAAAGAAACGAGAAAAAATATATACAGGAAGGAAAATGAGAAAGAAGATAAAGATAATAATAGAGAAAGAAGCAGGAAGAGAGACTGAAAGAAGAGATGGAGAGTGAGGAAGAGAGGAGTGGAAGGGAAAAAAATCAAGGAAAATGGCAAGGGGGGAATACAATGTGGGAAGAGATAGTAAGAGAATAAGGAGGAAAAGGGGAAATGAGAGAGAGAGAGAGAGAGAGAGAGAGAGAGAGAGAGAGAGAGAGAGAGAGAGAAATTTTCATCTTCAACATTAATCACTTTTCTTTCTTCCACTTTTAATTTGACCACTCTTGCCACGACAAAGGAGAGAGAGAGAGAGAGAGAGGGCGGGGGGTGGAAACTGTTCAGCGAGTGTTCATCGAGGTATTGTTCAGCTAAGACACCTGAACAAAAAGGAAGCCAATTTAATCCCTTATAGTTAACAGAGGATGTGGCAACTACAAGAAAGGACGAAAAATACAGGGAGGGTCAAGAGTCTGAAAACACAAGAGGGACGTCAAACTGAAGAATATCCCTTGCCCTGCTCTATCCTTTTATGCTTCCAGCCTTTTGAACCACGCTGTATGTAGTTTTTTTTGGAAAGAGAGAAAAAAAAATGACTGAAAAGAGAATATTGGATGTGGGAGGGAGACAGTGTATGAGTATTCTGGGATGGATGTGAGGGAGGGTTGTGTGGAGGTGTGGAAAGGGGTATGGGGAGGGGTGAGTGACCGGGGGACGGGTGGGGAGGGGAGTGAAGGGAAGGGAATGACGTGGGGAGGAGAGGAAGGTGGGCGAGGACAGTGTGACAGTAGGTCTTAGGAAAGAAGGGCCGTGAGAGGGGTGAGGAGGGAGGGAAGAGATGTGGGGAGAGAGATGAGAGGAGGAGATATGAGAAGGATAAAGGCATGAAGGGGAGAGAGGGGAGGGGAGAGGACAATGGGAGAGATGAACTTAGGAGGGGAGGGGAAAGGGGAGGATAGGTGTGCAGGGTGTAAGAGAAGAAGCTGGGAGGGGAGAAGTGACGGGAGAGGGAGAGGAGGGGTGGTAGTGAGACTAGGAGGAGGGGAGGGGGTGGTGCAGGGAGGGGAGAGGTGAGGGGAAACTGGAAGGAGGGAAGGGGGAGAGGTGGGGGGGACTTGGAGAGGGGAAGGTCTTTGTAATTTTGGAAGATGCTATATACGGGGAGAGTGGGAGGCTGTGATTTTAAGAAGATTGAGAGAGAGAGAGAGAGAGAGAGGAGAATAACAAACCACTACCATCCCCTCACCGTAATCAGCAACGCGACTCTCACTACGATGCATTCACTGTGATGCCCGTTTTATTATCTGTTAAGGAAGCTCCCAAACACCTTTTCCTAAGCGATTTAATCTGCTTATTACTCCTTACTATCCTCTTCTGTCATCTAAATCATTCCAGTATCACCATTTTCAGCACAATACACAAACTGATATCAACCAGTCGTGGCCAAAAATAAATCGTTAAGGAAAAGGTGTTAGGGAGCTTTCTTGCCTGACGAGAATGCGAGACTTAGAGGGTGAACGAAAGAAAATGGAACAAATTAAAAAGAAAAAAAAAATGGTAATAATTCTGTATCCTGGGAGTTTGGGAGATATGAACATTTTTAATATCCTCTCTCTCTCTCCAACTTACCTACATAACTACTTAACTATCTATTAATCTGTCTACCTAATTTCCGCTTCCCTCCCCTCCCCTCTGCTCTTCTCTCCTCTCCTTTCCCCTCCTCTTCTTTCTTCTCCCCTCCTCTTTTCTTCTCTCCTCTGCTCCACCTCCGATTTCTCTCCTCCTCTCATTTTCCTCCCATACCCTCACCCTGTCTGTCTTCCTCCTTTCTCTTCCTTCTTGTATCTCTCTCCTTCTTACCTTTCATCTCTCTCTCTCTCTCTCTGGGGTGACGGACCGGGCGGGTTTAAAGTATCTAATTAATATTCTCGAGGAAATTTGCCTTCCCGTGAGGAGGAGGAGGAGGAGTAGAGGAGGAGGAGGAGGAGGAGGGATGATGATGATGATGATGATGATGATGATGATGATGATGATGATGAGGATGAGGAGGAGAAGAGCATGGAGGAGGCGCGGGAAGCAGGAAGAGAGCAAAGAGGAGGAGACGGAGGCAGGAATACAGCAAGGAAGAAGAGGGGGAGGCAGGAAGAGAGGAAGGATGAGAGGGAGGCAGGAAGAGTGCACGCAGGAGGAGGGGGAAGCAGGAAGAGAGCAAGGAGGAGGGGGAGGCAGGAAGAGAGCAAGGAGGAGGGGGAGGCAGGAAGAGAGCAAGGAGGAGGGGGAGGCAGGAAGAGAGCAAGGAGGAGGAAGGGGAAGCAAGAAGAAAGCAAGGAAGAGGGGGAGGCAGGAAGAGAGCAAGGAGGAGGAAGGGGCAGGCAGGAAGAGAGCAAGGAGGAGGAAGGGGCAGGCAGGAAGAGAGCAAGGAGGAGGACAAGGCAGGAAGAGACCAAGGAGGAGGAGAGGGAGGCAGGAAGAGAGCAAGGAAGTGGGGGAGGCAGGAAGAGAGCAAGGAAGTGGGGGAGGCAGGAAGAGGAAAAAAAAAAAAAAAAAAAGGAGAAAAAGAGGGAAATGCTTCAAGGAATGGAGAAAAAATTAATACGAAGGAAAGAGGAGGAAAAATCAATCAATGAAGGAGGAGGAGGAGGAGGAGGACTAACAATATAAAAAAAAACCTAGATGCTCCCGTACACTCTCGGCCACACACACACACACACACACACACACACAGGTGTAAAAAGAGTGTTCCCACGTTCAAAATAACACACCAACACTATTCTCTCTGGGTTGCATTCTCACTCGCTTAGGACTCTCTGAACACCCCTTCATTAGCGATTTATTCCTGAAGACAATACCTCAGTGTTTTCTTTACATCAGTAACATGTAAGGGGAAACTGAGGCGCAGGTGACATGCAGAAAAAATCGCTCAGGAGGAGGTGCTACGGAATGAGAATGGAGTATATAGCCTTACTTCCATATTCAAAATCTCACAAACCCCCCCCCCCAAAAAAAAAAAAAAAAAAAAAAAAAAAACACTTGGTAGTATGTTCTGTTTCGGGGACGGCCCAATCTGCTGGTGTGGGCGTGGGTGTGGCAGTGGGAGTAAGAAATGCATAAATAACACACGCCAGACATTGAAAGCCGTCCCCAAAACACACAAGAAAGCACCTGGCATAGTGGAAGGCAGAAGTAACACAAAGACCAACTTGTGAATTAAGTCCAAAATATTCCTTCCTAAGTAACTATGAAATATGCTTTAAAAGAATAATATTTACCTTTTTAGTCGTCCTCTTGTGAATAAATGGGTAGTCCAGCATCGTCTCAATGCAGGAAATTTTATAGTCCATTCTAATCATTCATTCTCCTTGATTATACTCGTTTCACTCTGGCTTGGCCTAATATTGCCATCCCTCCATCTTGAATGCTGAGTTGTAAGGAGAGATTAATGTTAGAGTATGATACTAGTCACGAAGAAGTGCTATGGAATGGATGTAGGGCTGTATTATTGTCTCTGTCACTTAGCTACGTGAAATATGCTGCAGAGGGACGAAAATCTGAGCCAAGTTAAGGTGAAAGGAGTATGGACTGAGGCTTTCGTCCTTTTGTAGCTTTCATTACGTAGCTCAATAAGGCAACACCAGCTCTACATCCATTCCACAGCACTTCTTCGTGACAAGCACCGTACTTTAGTATTAATCTGTTGTTATACCTTAGCATTAAAGATGATGAAAGGGCAAATTTAAGCCTAGTTGCCAGTGAACAGAGTATAGATAAGCGGAGAGGGGTCACTTCGCTATCCCCACTACGGAAATAATCACTCGTCTTCATGGTTATTATCAGTAATATATTTCTCTTGCAACATTCGGGAAAAACTCTTCACTATTAAACGAAGCTCTGTCACTTCAGTCGTCTATCCTCACTACCACAATGTCACTTCACTCGATTTCTCTACCACAATCTGTCACTTCATTCGTCCATCCTCACTACCACAATGTCACTTTACTCGTCTATCCCACTACCACAATGCCGCTTCACTCGTCTATCCCACTACCACAATGTCACTTCACTCGGCCGTCCTCACTACCACAATCACCACTTGGTCATGATCACTACCACATTCCTTTACTGGCAACGAAAAAACGCTCTTCATCATTACAAGTCTCTATATCAGTCTCTATATGACGTACAAACACTTTATCACCGCCAGATACAATATTCAACGTAATAATGACAAAATAATCCTGGGCACTCTTTCCCTCTCCACGTGAAAGTCTGACTGATTCCTGATGCGAGGGGTTGGGGGAGGTATGTAGGGGAGAGACTGGTGGGATGGGTAAGGGGGAGAGATGGATAGTGTGTGGGGGATTACCAGAAGTCAGTAGTAGACAAAAAATTCCTATATATGACACAAATACACAAATATATGACTGAGCTAGGAGACACTGGGATATTAGTAGGCATGAACAAATTTCTGGTGAGAACTCATTACGTTACATTTCGTGGTAAAGAGGATACAAAGACGTCTGAGACATCACAAGCATCGTAGCCAAAATAAAGCTTGTTGGCATCACGGGGACCGCAACAAAGGCCTTGGCGAGCGGACACACTTGCTCGAAAAATGCAGTCGAACACACCAAAATGAAGCACTGACGACTCTGAACCTCTAAGCGAACCTTGTGCCTCGTTTCCTCTTGTCGATATGTTTTGGGTGAATGTGTCCGCGTTCTTACCAAGCTTCTCTTGAGGTAAATTCTACACTTAGCGAACTGACGTGGAGAAACACTGCGACACGAGTATCCACGAACGGTTGCGTATATCATCGCCTATGTTCCCGTCAGTATTTCATAATGCTCGTTCACGCTCGTCCTCCAAGTGTAACTCCAACCTCAGACCCGTATACTGCCAGTGCTTAGAGGGCGAAGGAGCCTATCCCTCGATGCAAAATAAGAAAGAAAAAAAAAATCTACATCCTTGTGAATAATGAGCTTTAAAACGATTCGTACAACTGAACTCCTTTTAATTTAGCAATGTTGGTATGTCTGAATTCTTGGTCAGTGTATCAAACAGCATCACTACACTTTTTTTCTTTTTTTTTTTTGGAGGGGGGGGGGGGTGTCTAGGGTACACTTCCTACGGGTGCTTTGTACGTTATCTCTGTTTCCAATAACGGAAGAAATTAAAAAAAAAATAGTAAGGCGTAATCAGCAGAATAAATAATTTTAAAAAGATGTGTTACCGAAACCTCCATAACCATTGAGAATACGGATTTACAACAATTATTCCCCGTATTCACAAAGCCTCTTACGGTCAAATTGCCTCTCGTAGCTTACCTTTGGATCTACAGGAAGGAGGAGGCAGGTGGGAAGTTCAGCTCTTTTCCCACCTTGTCTTTCCTGGAATAAAAAATAAACGAATAAATAAATAAAATAAAAATAAAGTTGATTTTCTTTTCCTACACCTACAATTGTTTTTTTTTTTTTCAATTTTTCCCCTTTTCCCATTTTTTTCAATAATTCCAAAACTTATAGGTAATTTTGGGGCCTGAATATCGATTTTGGATTCGTATTTAATAATGGATTTTCACTATTACAGGACAAGCTAGTTTTCTTTATATAGTGTTTTTTTTTTTTTTTCGTATTAGACCACTCTGACCTGTTCAATTAGTTCGTGAAAGACAAAATATATGGTGTTTGTGAAAGATGTGGTGTTTGTGAAAGATGTGGTGTTCGTGAAAGATGTGGTGTTCGTGAAAGATGTGGTGTTCGTGAAAGATGTGTGGTGTTTGTGAAAGATGTGTGGTGTTAGTGAAAGATGTGTGGTGTTAGTGAGAGAAATATGTGGTGTTACTAAAGATGTGGTGTTAGTGAAAGATGTGGTGTTAGTAAAAGATGTGGTGTAAGTGAAAGATGTGTGGTGTTTGTGAAAGATGTGTGGTGTTTGTGAAAGATGTGTGGTGTTAGTGAAAGATGTGTGGTGTTAGTGAGAGAAATATGTGGTGTTACTAAAGATGTGGTGTTAGTGAAAGATGTGGTGTTAGTAAAAGACGTGGTGTAAGTGAAAGATGTGTGGTGTTAGTGAAAGAATGTGGTGTTTGTGAAAGACGTGTGGTGTTAGTGAAAGATGTGTGGTGTTAGTGAAAGATGTGGTGTAAGTGAAAGATGTGTGGTGTTAATGAAATATGTGGTGTTAGTAAAGATGTGGTGTAAGTGAAAGATGTGTGGTGTTAGTGAAGGAAATATGTGGAGTTAGTGAAAGAAGTAGGGGATGATAATGAAAGACAGATGGTGCTGGTGAAGGAAAGTATGAGGTCTGTGAAAAAATGATGTGTTGGTGACAGACTGTGGTGTTAGAATATGTGGTTGGTGAAAATAACAGGTAGTGTTAGTGAATAGGTATTATGGTGTTAGTGAAAGATAGATGGTGTCAGTGAAGGAAAGAATGAGGTTAGTGAAAAACCGTGGAGAGAATGTGGTGTTAGATGAAAATGTGTAGTGATAGAAATAGGTATGGTGTTACTGAGAGAAACTGGTATGGTGTTACGGAGAGAAATAGGTATGGTGTTACTGAGAGAAATAGGTATGGTGTTACTGAGATAGGTATGGTGTTACTGACAGAAATAGGTATGGTGTTACTGAAATAGGTGTGGTGTTACCGAGAGAAATAGGTATGGTGTTACTGAGAGAAATTGGTGTGGTGTTACTGAGAGAAACAGGTGTGGTGTTACTGAGAGAAATAGGTGTGGTGTTACTGAAAAAATTAATCCCGTCTGTAATTAACCAAGCGGGGGATTAGTCGGCCTTAACAATGACCCCCGGATGGATTAAAGGTCAAGAGAGGTCAAGGCTGGGGAGGGGGATTAATGGGGGAGGAGGGGGAGGGGGAGTCATTATCATCATCAGAGAAGGTGAGGAAGAGGGAGGAAGAGAAAAGTTGTCATCATCATTATTATTATCATCATCATCATCATTATTTATCTCATTATTACAAGGGGTATGAGGGAAGGAGGACGGAGTAGAAGCGCCATCATCATCATCATCATCATCATCATCATCCTGTTTCCTACTTATACACAGAAGGAGAGAAATGTAGGGTATTTGAGAGAGAGAGAGAGAGAGAGAGAGAGAGAGAGAGAGAGAGAGAGAGAGAGAGAGAGAGAGAGAATAATTACAGGTAACACGTGAGGTAATTAGGAAGGTATTTTGTCACGGTCACCTGGATCACCTGAAGATTAGGTGTGTGGCAATAAAGGTGAAGGGATAATAAAGGAGGAGAGACAAATCAGTAAAGGTGGAGGGATAAATCAAATAAGGTGAAGGGAAAATCAATAAAGGTGGAGGGAAAATCAATAAAGGTGAAGAGATAAATCAGTAAAGGTGGATGGAAAATCAATAAAGGTGGAGGGAAAATAAAGGAGAGAGAAATCAATAAAGGTGGAGGGAAAAATCAATAAAGGTGGAGGGAAAATCAATAAAGGTGGAGGGATAAATCAATAAAGGTGGAGGGAAAATCAATAAAGGTGGAGGGAAAAATCAATAAAGGTGGAGGGAAAAATCAATAAAGGTGGAGGGAAAATCAATAAAGGTGGAGGGAAAATCAATAAAGGTGGAGGGAAAATCAATAAAGGTGGAGGGAAAATCAATAAAGGTGGAGGGAAAATCAATAAAGGTGGAGGGAAAATCAATAAAGGTGGAGAGATACATCAATAAAGGTGGAGGGGCAAGATCTGGGAAGGAAAGAGGGGGCGGAGGTAAAAATAGTGAGGAAAATGGAGGCAAGATTAGGTGGAGATAAAAGTGAGGTGGAGGAAGGGAGGAAGAATGGAGGCAAATGAGGATGATGGAGGAAGGAAAGGACAGGTGGAGAAAATAATGATGAAAATGAGAAGATGAAAAGATGGACACAAATGAGGAAAGAAAGAGGAAAGTGTAAGTGGAGACAAATAATGAGAGGGAGGAGGAAGAAAAGGATGAAAGAATGGGTAAAGGAGGAAGAAGGAAGGGGTAGGTGGAGATTTATAAGTAATGAGGAAGAAGGAAAGGAGGCAAGAATAGGTGGATCAATTCGTCTGGAGGTGACAGACTACATGCCCGTCCATACCAGCGGACAGTGACTGGCGGCCACGAATGAGGAGTCCGTCATCGTACAATTTCTGGCAAATGTGACAGGCAATCCAGAGGACAGTCCGTACCCGTTGTTGAGTGAAATCATCAGACACTGCCCGGTTTTTTCACTCTCTGCTTTTTCTTTTCTTTCTTTTCTTTTCTTTTTTCACTAGTCCAGCAATTATTATGCCATACAGTGCTACTTTTCTCGTACGACCTGTGTTGGCCATTGTAATACCGCACTCAAGCGCTGACGACTACCTACTCACGGCCACCTATTCCTCACAGTTTGGACATCACAGTCGTGCCCGACAGACTGCCTGGTGCGGACACAATCCGCCAGGCACTGCCCGCTAGTGATGGGAAACTGGTCATCGGGGTGAAGATGAGAAAGATTATAAATCCCTCTTTATGTGATCGCGTTTCGGCGCTTTTAAAGAGATTAATTACGTAAGAGAGAAAAAACACTGAAGGGGAAGAGAGAGAAGGGTTGTAAGGGCGCTGAATGGAGAGATGATTGAAGGGGGGCAGGGAGGGTGGGAGGGGGAGAGGAAGTGGGAAGAGAGGAAGACAAAGGGAGGGTAGACTGAAGGGGAGAGAGGGGAAAGAGGGAAGGAGGGGTAGATATGCAGGCAGAGGGGAAATAGGAAGGAGAAAGAGGGGAAGTGATGGAGAGGGAAGAGAAGGGGGAGGCGGACAGAGAGGAGAGGAGGAGGGGAGGGGAGAGGGATGGAAAGAGAAGAGGAGAGTGGGGGGTAGGTAGACAGAGAAATGAGGGGAGAGAATAGGAAGGGAGAGGAAAGATAAGCTGAGCAAAAAGGAAGAAGAGGTGCGAGAAGAGATGGCAAGGGAGAGACGGAGGAAGTGGGAGAGAGGGATGGAGAGAAAAGGGAGAGAATGAAAAAGGGAGAAGGAAGGAAAAATCACGGAAAGACAAGGAACGGGGAGAGGAAGGGGGAAGAGAGGCAACGGGGAGGATAATAGGCAGGCTGGGGGAAAGAGAGGTGGAAAGAGTGGGAGTGAGGGAAAGAGAGTAGCGGGAAATGGAAGAGGGGAGAGAGGGAGGGAGAAATGGAGGGAGGGGAGACAGATTGAGGGGAAAGAAAGGAGGAGAAAGAAGATGGGGGAGGGGAGGAGGAGGGAGAGATGATGTAGATTACAAAGGAGTACAAAGGAAGGCAAACAGCAACAGACCTAACGCTGCTCTTGAGGCTTTTTTTTTATAAACCAATTCTATGAGAGGCGAAAAGGATGGAAAGAAGGGGGGGGGAAGGAGGGGGGAGGAGGAAGGAAGGGATGGATGGGATGGTTAAGGAAAGGGGGAGGTGAAATAGAGGGAGACAGGAGGAGAGAGGGGGAGAAAGAGGAACGGAGAGTTGAGGGGAGGGTGAGGGGAGAGGAAATGGAAGGGAGATGGGAAAACAGAAGAATTAGGGAGGCAGAAAGGGAAAAAAGGGAGGAAAGAGGAAGGGAGGGTTAGATATACAGGAAAAGGCTAGACAGTCGGGAAGGGAAAGGGAGGAAATGGAGAAGGGAATAGGCCGAGAGGAAAGGGAGGAGGGACAGAGGGATAGGGAGGAAGAGGAATGGAGGAGAAGGAAAAGGGGAGAAGGAAGCAAGAGACAGAGAGAGGAGGGAAGGGAGGAACGACACGCAGTTTGTGGAGAGAGAGAGAGAGAGACAGAGAGAGAGGAAATGGGAAGGAAAGAATGGAGAGAAGAAGGAAGGGAGAAGGAACAATGTAAGGAAGAGGGGAGGGAAAAGGGATAGAGGGAATGAGGAGGGAGGGAGGGAGAAGATATCAGAGGGGAAAGGAGAGGAGAGGGGAAGAGGGAGGAAAAAAATGAGAAAGGAGAGAAAGAAGAGGGAAAAGGGGAGGGAGGGAAAGAGAGAAAGAGAAAAAGGGAGGGAGGGAGGGAAGGAAAGAAGGGGAGTGATGACAAAAGAGTATTATCGAGAGGAGGAAAGAGAGGAGGCAGAAGGAGAGTGTGGAGAGAAAGGGTGAAGGAAAAGAGAGAGAGAGAGAGAGAGAGAGGGGGGGGGAATTGACAGGGTGTGGACAGGGGAAGGATTGAGAGAGAGAGAGAGAGAGAGAGGGGGGGGGGAACTGACAGGGTGTGGACAGGGGAAGGATTGAGAGAGAGAGAGAGAGAGAGAGAGAGAGAGAGAGAGAGAGAGAGAGAGAGAGAGAGAGAGAGAGATGAGGGGGGGGGGAACATGTGGTGAGAAGAAAAGAGAGAGAAGGGACGCAGAGACAAAGCAAAGGGGTGCATTGGAGGGAGGGAGGGAGGGAGAAGAGAAAGGGGAGGGTGGGAGGGAGAGATGAGTCACTGAGTAATATTAATTCAGCATCTGGTTTATTTAGATGTTAATAATTGTTTTTTGGTTATCATTATCCTCATTATAACCACCTATCATAGCAGTAGTAGTAGTAGCAGTAGTAGTAGTAGTAGTAAAATAAGCAGTATTAATAGAACTGTTGTTACTACTGATAATACTATTAATTACTACTATTTCTACTCTACTACCACAACTCCTACTATTACCGGATATAATCACTACTGTAAAGATTTATAGTGGAGGATGGACAAGGAAGAAGGGTGCCATATATTCCTAGTTCATCTTACAAACACGTGGGCAATGCTACGCTGTTGCAACCCTCCACCTGACCAAGCACATACCCCCCCCCCTCCCTGCACACCTAACCAAGAGCATAACGACCCTCACCCCCACCCTAATATTTGAAAGGTGGGCGTGGGGAGAACGCCTTGAGGACACATAACCTGGGCCCTTCAGATTCCCTGCGCAGGTTGTATTGAAATTTCGGTAATTACTATTTTTTTCTTTTTCATATAAAAAAAAAGAAAAAAAAAGACAGCATTCTACCCATCAAGAGGCCCCAGTTCACTATAAGACCCATACCTGTGTAAAATTCCATGACTCTATTGTGAATACTTTCTGAGTTCTGGCCACGAAACGAAATCTCTACGCCCGGCCAGCTGCCCTGCCGCCCAACTCTACGGACGGACACCTATTGACCCCACTGACAACACCCTCCTCTGGCTTTATCTGGTGGAGGGTAAAAAAAAAAAAAAAAAAAAAAAAAAAGATACAAAGGGGAAATGTCTGTGAATCCGGCCATTTGGACATCGAAAGCCTGAATCATCGTAGACAGGTTATTTTAGCGTATAACGAAATAATAATAATAATAATAATAATAATAATATTAATAATTAGCATGTAGAATAACGTTGAGCCCCCCCCCCCTCTCTCTCTCAGCAGGTAGGATAAAGTTATGAAATATTTTACTGCCATCTTTCTCTCCACTTATTTGCGTCTCTCTCTCTCTCTCTAAAAAAAAAAAGTTGAAATACAGAAACTTCCAGGATAAATGGCTTGATCAATTTCCAAGGTAAGAATGAGGCACAACCCAAGCTTATATTCTGCAAGTTCTGTCCTGCGATAAAGTAAACAAGCAGAATTCCTTTACTTTTCTGGTTGTTACAATCAATGCACAAAGGAGCGTAATTCATCAGTTTACTGCATTAATCCTATACAAACCTTAAACTCGTCCACCAAGTCTGATCCAATTCGAATCAAATCTACTCAGGTTGAAAAGGGCCTATTTGAACTTTCCCTATGACCTTTACCTTTTAACCAGTTCTCAAAGTCGCGTCACTCACCTTTCCCCTGATCCTCAACCCCCCCACCAAGTTGGGTCAAAATCAGATCAAAACTGTTCAATTTGACTTTCCACTTTACCAATGACCATTCTCGACCTTAATCACTTACTGCGCTGATGGGTCCTCTATCATTAAGGCAAATTGGGTGCAGTTCTATACAATGGTTTTTCTATAATCTTGACAGACAGACAGACAGGTAAATAGACAGACGGACAGACACACAGACAGACAAACAAACAAACCAGACCAATTTAATACGTTACCCCCTCCTACTATCGCAACCGAGTGAAATTAAACATACAGTGCACACCAAACACACACACACACACACACACACGGGGGTAAAGCAATAAAGCAAAGTAAGGTTACGAGCGTCGATCCTGTTCCATTATCATCAATTCTTGGCCTGTATTTATAAAGCCTCCTAACCTTAAGTACCATGTAAGACTGTTTGTAAATACGGGACATATTCTTATCCCATGCACCTATAAAACACTGTAGAACCAAATTAAAGTGAATATTACAGGAAAACACACACACACACGCACACACACGCACACACGCGCACGCACGCACACACACACACACACACACACACACACACACACACACACACACACACACACACACACACACACGGAAAAAAAGGTAGGCGATATTTTTTAACTGTTACGTTGACTTGTTTAGCCTGTAAATTGGTTGGTATTCTTTATAAATATGACATGACTTCCAGGGTGTAAGTATGCAAAACAAATCGCTCAGGGAAATGCGTTGCAAAGCCTCTAGGAAAACGTAAATATGACAAAGCCTGATCCGTATGTCCTTATCACGAACCACTTTACAAAATACTATTGTCCTTTATATTATTTATAGTGCACCAGCAACACATTATTATTATTATTATTATTATTATTATTATCATTATTATCGTCTGCAAATCGTAGTCATGGGGTTAGAGAAGGATAATACCAGCTTCAAGGATAATACCAGCCCCAGGGATAATACCAGCCCCAAGGATAATACCAGCCCCAAGGATAATACCAGCCCCAAGGATAATACCAGCCCCAAGGATAATACCCGCCCTAATACCAGCCCCAAGGATAACACCAGCCCCAAGATAATACCAGCCCCAGGGATAATACCCGCCCTAATACCAGCCCCAAGATAATACCAGCCCTAAGGAGCACTCTGTTCCCCCCTCACAAGCCTCAACAAGGGCCCCGTGGCGCAATGGTAGCGCGTCTGACTCCAGATCAGAAGGCTGGGTGTTCGAGTCACTCCGGGGTCACTGTAGATTTTAACAAGATGCGGGATTAGCTTAGGTCACAGCAGGTGAGGGTGGGGTGTAATTAAACACCTGAGGAGAGGAGAGGAGTGGAGCTTGAATTCTTTATTACTCTCCCTCTCTCCCCCACCCATCAGTTTAAGTTGAATTACATTAGATTACGTACGAGATAAACAAAAGGCGTGAGATTAGAATGTGAGTAAAACTTCCCACTGCGATTCTACACATGCTCTTCCTGTTTTTCCTTTCCCAGCTTAATACAGTTGACAGAAATTGTTCGTGCCCTTCCCACTCTTTTTCAGCTAGCTATTAAGCTGGATGGAAATGATGTTAGCACTCTTTCAACTCTTCCTCAGCTTATCATTACCTTACTCAGCTTATTATTACCTTCCTCAGCTTGTGATTACCTTCCTCAGCTTCTCATTATCTTCCTCAGCTTACTATTACAGCTTATACAATGATGATGGTACTCAGTCAAGGAAATGGCTATGAGTATTGCCTATTTGCACTTCAGCCAAAGTCGTGTAAAATATAGGAAAGAAATTAGTGTTTACGTACGCATAGCCTGTGATGGGAAATGATATATTAGTATACGGGACTTCTCTCGCCTCCAAATTATGAATGGTACACCTGTCACTGGCTCACCTGCTGCCACCACACCTGTCTACCACCCATGCTGCCACCTCGCCTGCAGTTACCACACCTGTCACTGCCTCACCTGCTGCTACCACACCTATCACTACCACACCTGTCACAGCCTCACCTGCTGCTACCACACTTGTCACTGCCTCACCTGCTGCTACCACACCTATCACTACCACGCCTGTCACTGCCTCACCTGCTGCTACCACACTTGTCACTGCCTCACCTGCTGCTACCACACCTGCCACTGCCTCACCTGCTGCTACCACACCTATCATTGTGCCACACCTTGACTTTACTACACCTATCATTCTACCACACTTGCCACAAACAACCTCCCACTCTCACCACACGTCACTACTGCACCGGCTACACCTGTTACTACCACACTTGTCATTCCACCACATCTGTCACTACCACACCTACTACAGCTGTTACTACCACACTTGTCATTCTTACCACAACTGTCACTATATCACATCCTGAACTGATGGGAATGATGCTGTTATAAAGAGTAATAAAAAGAGGGAGAGAGAGAGAGAGAGAGAGAGAGAGAGGGGGGGAGGGTCAGGGTGAAAGGGAGAGGGGGGAGGTCAGGATAAGAGGGAGAAGGAGGAGGTCAGGGTGAGAGGGAGAGGGGGAAAGTCAGGGTGAGAGGGAGAGGGGGGAGGGGGAGAGGGAGAGAGGGGAGGGTAAAGGTGAGAGGGAGAGGGGGGGAAGGTAAGGGTGAGAGGGAGAGGGTAAGGGTGAAAGGGAGAGGGGGAGGGTAAGGGTGAGAGGGAGAGGGGGAGGGTAAGGGTGAGAGGGAGAGGGGGAGGGTCAGGGTGAGGGAGAGGAGGGGGGAGGGTAAGGGGTAGGGTAAGGGTGAGATGAAGGGGGAAAGGTGAGGGAAGAAGATGGAGAGAAAAAGGGAGTGATGGAGGAGTGGGAGAGGAAAAGTGGGAGAAGAGAGGGAGAGTTGAGAAGGAAGGGAGGGGGAGAATGGGGGAGGAGAGGGAGAGAGAACGGAGGGAGGGGAGAGGGATAGGAGACCAGGAAAGAGTGAGGGACAACGAGGGAGGGAGAGGGGAGAGGGGAGGAGAGGGAGGGAGGGAGGGAGAGGGGAGAGACATGGATCAGTTTGAAAGAGGTTAGTGGAGCAGTGTGTGTGTGTGTGTGTGTGTGTGTGTGTGTGTGTGTGTGTGTGTACATTTATACTTGCTTGTGTGCGTGTGTATACTAAAACTGTGAACTATTATGTGCATTCCCGCCTGTGTGTACATCTGTGTACGCGAGAGTAGACTTGTGAATGTGTTTTTTCTCATTCATTACCTACATGGATTTGTGTGTACGTGGGCGTGGATGTGTGCAACAATGGTGTATGTATGTATGTATGTGACTACGTTTACATGTGTGTGATTTTATGTGTGTGTGTGATTGTATATACGTATGTGTGTATGTATGTATGTATGCACGTATGTATGTATGCATCTATGTACGCGTGTGATGTATGTGTGACTGTATGTACCGATATGTATGTCTGCATGTGACTGTATGTATGTATGTATGTCTATGTGATTGTATGTATGTACGTATGTATGTATGTCTATGTGATTGTACAGTATGTATTTATTTGACTATGTGTGTGTGTGTGTGTGTGTGTGTGTGTGTGTGTGTGTGTGTGTGTGTGTGTGCGCGTGCGCGCGTGTGCGCGCGCGCGCGCATCGAGAGAGAAAGTGGGTGTGGGTGGAATGTGTGTCAGGTGTGAGAGCCAGATGTGGTGATGGATAGATACTGAGAGAGAGAGAGAGAGAGAGAGAGAGATGCAAACAGACAGGCAGACAAAGACAAATCGGTAGGTAGACAGACACAGCAGAGAAAGAAACAAAGAGACAGACAGATTCACTTTCATCAAACAATTACAAATGCGGGACCTTCAGGGCCGTAATGAGATTCCACTAAAGCCAGCAAGAGGAAAATCGTTCGAAAAACATTAGTAAGAGACAGACAGGCACGGCCACTCCAAGTATTAGTAGTAGTAGTAGTAGTAGTGGTGGTTGTGGTGGTACGTGAGAGAGAGAGAGAGAGAGAGAGAGAGAGAGAGAGAGAGAGAGAGAGAGAGAGAGAGAGAGAGAGAGAGAGAGAGAGAGAGAGAGAGAGAGAGAGAGAGAGATGAATGAAAGTGGCGATCGATACTGGTAATTATGACTGTGGGTGTGTGTGTGTGTGTGTGTGTGTGTGTGTGTGTGTGTGTGTGTGTGTGTGTGTGTGTGTGTGTTTCTCGAAATTACTATCTGTCTCTGTCTGTTTCTCTACGTCTCGATGCCTGCCTACTGTACCTCCATCATTTCTTCCTTCCTACACTTTCCTCCCTCCCTCCCCACGCCCCTCCCTTCTCTCCCTACGTCTCCTCCCTCTTTCCTTTCTTCCTCCCTTTTGCCTCCCTGTTGTCCACGTCCGTTACGAAACTCCCTCCCTCTCTCCTCACCTTCCTCCCTGTCTGTCTTCCTCCCTCCCTCCTACCCATACTTTCCTCCCTCCATGCCTGCTTGTATCCCCTCCCTTTCTATCCGCTATTTCACCACACTCCCCTCCCTGCCTCCCTGCTTCACCACACTCCCCTCCCTGCTTCACCACACCCCCTCCCTGCCTCCCTGCTTCACCACACTCCCCTCCCTCCCTCCCTCCCTGCTTCACCACACCCCCTCCCTCCCTGCTTCACCACACCCCCTCCCTCTCTGCTTCACCACACTCCCCTCCCTCCCTGCTTCACCACACCCCCTCCCTCCCTGCTTCACCACACCCCCTCCCTCCCTCCCTGCTTCACCACACCCCCTCCCTCCCTGCTTCACCACACCCCCTCCCTCCCTGCTTCACCACACCCCCTCCCTCCCTGCTTCACCACACTCCCCTCCCTCCCTCCTTCACCACACCCCCTCCCTCCCTGCTTCACCACACCCCCTCCCTCCCTGCTTCACCACACCCCCTCCCTCCCTGCTTCACCACACCCCCTCCCTCCCTGCTTCACCACACTCCCCTCCCTCCCTGCTTCACCACACCCCCTCCCTCCCTGCTTCACCACACCCCCTCCCTCCCTGCTTCACCACACCCCCTCCCTCCCTGCTTCACCACACCCCCTCCCTCTCTGCTTCACCACACTCCCCTCCCTCCCTGCTTCACCACACTCCCCTCCCTCCCTGCTTCACCACACCCCCTCCCTCTCTGCTTCACCACACTCCCCTCCCTCCCTGTTCACCACACCCCCTTCCTCCCTGCCTCACCCCGCCACACCTGCCTACCTGCCTGCCTACACATCACCTCTCTTCCTGATTCCTTATTACACACCCTTTACTTCTCCCTCAGTAGTGGCAGCAGTTAACTATTATTATTATCATTATTATTATTATTATTATTAGCAGTAGTAGTAGTAGTAAAAAAAATATGACGATGATGATGATGATGATAATGATAATAATAATAATAATAATAATAATAACAACAATAATAGCGTGCCTATCTCCATGCGTGAGTGAGCCAAGTACAAGAAAGGGGTCAGAGGTCATCCGCAAGGTTAGGAGTAGAGTGACCAGTCCTCTCTCTCTCTCTCTTGTTGCCACTCATCTTCCTCATTCCCTCTTCCTTCTTCCCTCCTCACCATCTCCTCTCTCTCTCTCTCTCTCTCCATCGCTACCTCCATTTCCTTCATTCTATCTAAATTCTCTCTCTCCCACAGTTCCCCATTCTCTCTCTCTCTCTCTCTCTCTCTCCATCCCTCCTTCTTTCCTTCTCTTTCTCCCCTCATTTCTCCTTCACTATCTCCATTCGCCCCACCCTCTCCCTCCCTCCCTCTCTCTCCTGACCTTGTTATTTATGTAAATGTCCCTTCCCATTTCATTTCGTTCAGGTCTTTGTTCTTCCTTGTTTTACTTTTTTTTTTTTTCATTCTTCCTTGTCATCCTCCCCTCCATCTGTTTCTTACATGTGTCTTTATTCCCTCTCTCTCTCTCGTTATTCTTCCATTCTTTCTTCCTCCCCTTCCCACTCACTCCTTTTCTCCCTCCTTTCTCTCTCACTCTTCCCCCAACCTCCTCCTCTCTTCTCCTCCCTCTCTTTTCAAATTGCTCTCCATTTTCATCCCTCTCTCTCTCTCTCTCTCTCTCTCTGTTCTCCTTTCTCTTCCACTCATTCAGTTCCTCTTTCCCTTTTTCCTGTCCATCTCTCTACCCCTCCTTTCATTTCCTTCCTCTTCATGTATTTCCTCTTCCTTCCCTTCACTCTAACCTTTCCAGTTCTTTCTCTCCCTACTCACCTCTTCCCTTTCCCCTCCCTTCCCTCTCTCTATTCACCTCTTCCCTTTCCCCTCCCTTCTCTCTGCCTCCCATTCCTCTCCCTTCTCTTCCTATTCCTTTCCTCCCTTTGCCCTCCCCTCCCTCTCCTATTATCTCTCTTCCTTTTCCTCCCCCTCTCCCTTCAATCACTTATTCCCTCACCCCATTCCATTCACTTCTCATTTTCTCCCCATAATCCCCTCTCACATTCCCTCCCCCCCTCTCTCTCACCCTCCAATCACCGTGTAATTAAATCTAACTTTAATCTAACGTAATTGTCATCTAATCTAATGTAACTTAAGAGAAACTATCCAACCTCACAATCTAACCTTACCTAGACTGATATAACCCAACCCAGCCCAGCCTATAATTCCCCCTCACATCCTCCCCTCCCCATCACATCTTCATCTCCCTCCCACGCCCTCTCCCCCCGTCCTTCCCACGCCTCTCTCTCACATTTCTCTCTTTTTCTCCTCTCTCAATCTTTTTATAGGAGGGGTGTTAGGGGTTAAGGTGAGAGAGAGAGAGAATGAGCGTGGTGATCGATGCTGGTGATTGTGTGTGTGTGTGTGTGTGTGTGTGTGTGTGTGTGTGTGTGTGTGTGTGTGTGTGTAATATTAGAATGAAGATCTCCCCCAAGTTAAGTCCTCTCCCCTCCCTTCCCCTCATTTACCCCCTCCCCCACACCCCTCCTCTCCCCCTCACACCCTCCCTTCCTCTTCCCCCCCCACTTAACCCATACCTTCATTCTCTCTCTCTCTCTCTCCCTCTCAATTTCCCCCTAATACAACCACCACCCTATACTCCCCCCCTCACTCCCCACTTCTTCCCATTCCCTCTCCTTTCAGCCCACTCCTCCTACTCCCTCCCTCCCCACCTCATATTCTCCCTTACCCTCCCCCCTCATCCTCTCCTCCAATCTTCCTCACCTCTCCCCAATCTTCCCGCAAATTTTTCCCAATCATCTTCTCTCCCTAAATACCCTCCCCTTCTCTCCCCAAAATCCTCCTCCATCTCCTCCTCATCCCCTCCTCTCCCCAATCTTCCTCATCCCCTCCTCTCCCCAATCTTCCTCATCCTCCCCTCCTCTCCCCAAACTTCCTCATCCTCGCCTCCTCTCCTCAAACTTCCTCATCCTCGCCTCCTCTCCCTAATCTTCCTCATCATCCCCTCTTCTCCCCCAATCTCCCTCCTCTCCTCAATCTTCCTCCCCTCCCCCAAACTACGGTGTGGTTTGCATTTCCGTAAGACAGGTCCATCACATGCTAGAAACCTGTAATAATTGCACACACACACACACACACTATTTCCTCCTTGTTCCGTCTCTCTCTCTATCTCCCCCCTTCTCCCTCCCTCCCTTCTCTCCCCTCCCCATCTCCGCTTACTTCTCGCTCAACTCCCTCTCATTCCATCCTTCATTCCCTCTCTCTCTCTATCTCCATTTTCTTTTTCTATCTTACTTTATCCTCTCCCCTTCCCTACATCCCGAGAGAGAGAGAGAGAGAGAGAGAGAGACTAATATATTTTTTCAAAGCCTCGTGACCTAATGTGTCTTCTCATATACTCAAAATGGCCAATTCTTCCTAACTCACTATGGCTACTTTTATTTTCATTTCTTCTTTTTCTTTTTCTTAAACTCGAAATTTTCTAATAAATCATATATATTTTTCTTTCCTCGGGAGGGGTACTGGCAGTGAGGGTGAAATTGTTTGGTGGTGGTGGTGGTGGTGGTGGTGGTGGTGGTGGTGATGATGATGATGATGATGGTGGTGATGATGATTAATTTGTATTTTGGGGGAACCGAGCAAAAACCACAGAAGAGGAACATTACAGACAAAACAAACTTCCAATATTATTAATTATGATGATTACAATTATTATTATTATTATTATTATTATTATTATCATTATAATTATTTACCTATCTACTGCCTTTGCTCTATCACCCATCTACTCGCCCCAATATTCATGAGAAAATTACACTCTTACTTGAAACTAACTTCTCTCCACAACACTGGATGACGGTGCTAGTCACGAAGAAGTGTTATGGAATGGATTTAGACACTTATTAATATCTTTATTACCGAGATACGTAAAATAAATCCCAGAAGGACGATAATCTAGATCAAGTGAAGGAAAAAATGGGCCTAGTCCACCCCCACCAATTTGGATTCCGTGCTAGTCACGAAGAAGTGCTATGGAAAGCATTTATGAAGTGCAATCAGCTCCATAAGGACGAAAATCTAGATCAAATTAGGGCAAAAAAGGCGTTGTTCACCCCTATCAATTACCACCTGGTCCTAAATACCCTCTAATTGCTTGCTGAACAGTGGGGTAATTATGTCATGAACTCCCAAGCTCCGGCGACTCAATTAACAACAGAATCAACTCGCCTGTCATTAAGTGGGATAAAAGACTAGAGTTATGGCAATCATGAGGGGGTTGAGAGAGGCAGTATTACTCTCTCTCTCTCTCTCTCACACACACACACACACACAGGGCGCGTCAATAAAAAACACCTAATCTAGCTTCGTGAGCACCTGGGTATAATCTAAATCAATCAATCTATTAAAAAGCTAGCTAGATAGATAGATAGATAGACAGATGGATAGATAGACTGATGGATAGATAACGTCATCGTAGTGAAGTTAACAATGAGAGGAAAGGATGAAGTGGAGGATGAAATGATGGAAGGTGACTTGAAGTGGTGAAGGAAGTAGGGATGAGTGGATTGGAGAAGTCTGGAGACACACTGTGACTATTAAGCGGCAAACGAGGGATGAAGGGAGAGGGAGAGGAAAGGAGGGAGGGAGGGAGAGGGAGAGGAAAAGGAGGGAGGGAGAGAGAGGGAGAGGGAGAGGGAGAGGGAGAGGTAGGGAGGGAGGGAGGGAAGGGACGGGGTGAAGCCAAGTAGATACAGGGAAATCAATATCCGTCTACCCCTACTACCACAACTACCAAAATTTCTACCACAACTACCAACATTCCTTCTACCACAACTACCAACATTCCTTCTACCACACTATAGCCTTTTTTCCTCAAGGGGAACTTCTTCGCACACACAACTTCAATAGTGGTTGGGTGGACTTCAGAGAGCTTCGGGTATGAGCAGGAACGAGTCTCCTTGGTTACTAGACAAAAATCAAATCCCCAATAAGTGTATTTCGTCATTAATCAAGCTGGATTAGGTTAGGGAGTTTTGTCAGGTCAGAGAAAAAGCTCTATAGTGATGGAGATAAATGGTGGAGGAGTGGTGGTGGTGGAGATTAAAGGTGGAGAACGAGTGATGGAGAATAACTAGACGAAAATACATATAATTAGTGATGGATATATGGGGTTAGGTGATGATGATGATGATGATGGTGATGGAGTTGGTGGTGATGATGATGATGATGATGATGATGATGGTGATGATCCAGGCGAATGTAAACCCAGTGGATTGCAGACTTAAGTTGCCCTCCTCCTGCAGTCCACCATCTTCCTTTCGGGGGACAGGGAAGAAGTGGAGAGACGTTTGTATAACCAGGCAGTGGATCCACCTCGTTATATCAGCGCTGCCACATGAAGGCTCCTCTCCAGCACCACCACAATGGAGAGAAAAAATATATAAGTAATACCAGTGGTGGAGATATAATGGTGGAGAAGGGGAGTGGAGTGGAGTGGTGAGGAGTGAATGAAGTGGAGTGGCGGGTACAATGGTGAGGTGTAGTGGTGGAGATTCAGTGATGCGGAGTGATGGAGATTGAGAGTGGAGATAAAGTGGAGACAAACTGGTGTTAAAGTGGAGTGGTGGAGATACTACGATGAAGTCGAGCAGTCGATATAATGGTTGTGGAGTGGTGGTGGACTGAATGACGAAGTGGAATGGAGAAGTGGAGATATGCTGGAGTGGAGTGGAGGAGATTGAATGGTGGAGATAAGCTGGTGTGGTGGAGACTGAATGGAGTGCAGACTGTATGGTGGGGTGTAGTGGTGGAGATTGGAGTGGAATGGTGGAGATTAAAAAGGTGTAGTGGTGGAGACTGGAGTGGAGTGGTGGAGATTAAATAAGTGTAGTGGTGGAGATTAAAAAGGTGTAGTGGTGGAGACTGGAGTGGAGTGGTGGAGATTAAATAAGTGTAGTGGTGGAGATTAAATAGGTGTAGTGGTGGAGACTGGAGTGGAGTGGTGGAGATTAAATAAGTGTAGTGGTGGAGATTAAAAAGGTGTAGTGGTGGAGACTGGAGTGGAGTGGTGGAGATTAAATAAGTGAAGTGGTGGAGATTAAAAAGGTGTAGTGGTGGAGACTGGAGTGGAGTGGTGGAGATTAAATAAGTGTAGTGGTGGAGATTAAAAAGGTGTAGTGGTGGAGACTGGAGTGGAGTGGTGGAGATTAAATAAGTGTAGTGGTGGAGATTAAAAAGGTGTAGTGGTGGAGACTGGAGTGGAGTGGTGGAGATTAAATAGTGGAGTGTTTGGTGGTGACAAGGTGGAAGACAGGACGTTCACTTAAAAGGGGTTATGGCTCCTCTCTCTCTCTCTTTCACATACACACACACATCCTCCCTCCATCACATTTTCTCCTCTTCCTCTCTAACATACACTTCCTCCATCACATTCATCTTCCTTCCTCTCCATCACATCTTCTTCCTCTCCATTTTTCCTCCCTCTCCACCACATTTTTTTTCCCTCCACACTTTCTCCCTCTCCCCTCCATCACAACTCTCCTCTCTCCATTAAATATTCATTTTTTACCTCCACATCCACTTCCTGCTCTCTCTCTCTCTCTCTCTCTCTCTCTCTCTCTCTCTCCTTCCCTAGTCATACCTTCTCATGTCCTCCTTCCCACTCTCCTTTTTCACTCACATTCTCTCTCTCTCTCCACACACACACACACACACACACACACACACACACACACACACACACACACACACACACACACACACACAGTTACCTAAGTCCCAGTTTTTCCCACGTTTCATTTTCTTCCTCCGCTTCCCTCCTCTCTGTCTGTCTGTCTGTCTCTCTCTCTCTCTGCCACTTCTACCTTTCCAGCAACTTCCCCAACTTCGAAAAATTTTCCCTTTTCTTCCTCCCCGTTTATCCCCCTCCTCCTCCTTCTCCCCACTTCCACTCCTCCTCCCCTTTTCCCCTCTTCCCTTCCTCCTCTCCCACTCCCCTCTTCCTTTCCTCCTCTCCCTCTCCCCTCTTCCCCTCCCCCTCCCTCTATCCCCTCCTCCCTAGGCACTCGTGAGACTCCCCTTTTAACTCCCCAATACACAGGAGGGGAGGAAGGGAGGGGAAAGAAGGGGAAGGAGGGGAATGTGAAAAAAAAATAAAATCGAAGTCGGGCAACCCACTGTCACCTAACTCATGGGCAACCTCTCTCTCTCTCTCTCTCTCTCTCTCCACTTCCCTAGTCATACCTTCACATGTCCTCCTTCCCACTATCTTCCCTTTTTGACTCTCTCTCTCTCTCTCTCTCTCTGAAACATTTCTTCCTTTTTTTTTTTATACCTCCGTCACTGAATTTGCAGGAGGTAATGTATTCACCCATGTCTATCAAACTGTCTGTCTGTCTCACGTGGACTACATATCTCAAAGAGTTTTTATCAGATTTCGAGGAACTCTGGTGAACATGTGGGCAGGGCAGTGGGTCAAGGAAGAGTTGATTCAATTTTGAGATGGATTCGGATCCGGACGCAGGAATAAAGTATAAATCCATTGGCGTCGGCGGAGGTACACCATCGTCGAGAATATGAAACAGGGCAGACTCAGACCGTAGAATTAATTAATGGTGTGAGACCGTAAAAGTATTCGTCAGGTAGAAAGAGGCATTACTGCAGCTTAAATTTGACTGGCGTTGGAGGAGGTATGCGCTCTCTAAAGCCTTTCTAGTACCTTGTAAGCTTAGGAGAGACATATCGAAACAAAGGGATTTATTATAAACTAAATAAGCCCCTTTAGAGACACGAGATCTTACCTCAGTTGACAAAAAAAAAGAAAAAAAGAAAAAGACATCTGGCAGCTGAGAGAGAGAGAGAGAGAGAGAGAGAGAGAGAGAGAGAGAGAGAGAGAGAGATCTGAGGTGAACACATAATTCCCAGCGTTATTGACACTCGAGTGGCAAAGCTCATGAGACGCGCTCGATACAAACTGGAATACGCGCGATGTCTTGTGAAAATCCATCCCTACACTCACTCCCACTTTATTTTCCACTCGATTCCTTTATCTCTTCTCCATTCAACATCCTTCTCTCTCTCTCGCTCTCTCAACAGCACTTTTTTTGTCCTCTCCACATCCTCATTCCCTCCACATTCTCTCTCTCTCTCTCTTCCAAATCACATATCCCTTTTTGTATGTCCTCTTCACATATCCTCTCCCCCCCCCTCTCTCTCTCTCTTTAAATCACACTTTTTCGGTCCTCTCCATATCTTCATTCCCTCCACATAACTCTCTCTCACTCTCTGAAGCCTTACAATCGCTGACAGAGAAACAGTCACTCTTCCCCCGGTCAATATTCCCCTCTAAACCACTGTCCTTCAAAACAATACCCCCCTTCACTATTTACATCTATTTGTATCTAATTATATCTATTACATCCATATTTTCTATTTATCTGTTTTCTATCAATTATATCTATTTTGTATCTGTGTATCTTTTTAACATTTTTATTCTTCCTTCTATCTACTTAATATATCTACTTTTTCATCGACTTAAATCTATCTACTTTCCATCTATCTATTTAATCTATATTTTCCATCCATCTCTTTATATATCTACTTTCCATCTATCTTTTTAAATATATCTACTTTGCATCTATTAAAAAAATCTACCAATGAACTCCCTTTCAAAACAATACCCCCCCACAACATACTCTGTACCGCACCCTTTATCATTCTTATATCTATTTATCTATCCATCTATCTATCTAACTCATTCTTTTATCTATCATTGTAGCATACTCTCATTCTGCCATCTATCTTTTTCAACATAACTACATTCTTTCATCCTTCATCTTCAAGTCACTCAACTTTCATTCTTCCATTCTGTGGGGTCTGATCTCCAGGTATATTCATCCCTACTCATTAACAACCCCCCTCTCCCACGCCACACCACCCTCCCTCATACACGCACCCACTTATCTCACTCCTCCATAAAACTGTGATGATACTATAATGTTTTTCCTCTAACCTGGCCTAAAACGTCTCAATCTGTAACAGAGTAACACTAGAATATTATGCCAATCACGAAGAAGTGCTATGTAGAAGGATACCAAGCCGCGATATTCTCTCTCTCACTAAGCAACGTGAAATAAGCTGCATACGGACAAAAATCTGGGCCAGTGTAGGTAAGAGAGTTATACCACTTAAATAATACTTGTAAATGTACACGTGCGGTCAATAATCCGTTTACACCGACTGAGGCTCCAAATTATAGTTCTTTCACCTTAACCTGGCCCAGATTTTCGGCCTTTTGTAGCTCTTCTCGCAGGTCAGTTGTAGGAAAGGACAATACCTCAATTCTGCATCCTTCTCATAGCACTTCTTTGTGACTAGTGCCATCTAAGTGTTACTCCATTGTTACAACTCAGGGTTCAAGACTGGAAGATGGAAATTTTGGGCCAGGTTAGTATCAACAGGGTAGAGTCTTCATTTTTTTTTTTTTTTTTTTTCTAATTCTCGCGGAGGCACCCCTTGGATCCAGGTGTTTTACTCCCGTTGACTTAAGCGACGCCTCGTTACGGTCAAAACTGTTCCGCATCATCTTTTTTTTACTGTGAAGAAATGTTGTTGTTACTGTTTTAATTATCATTATTGTTATTATTATCATCACTTGCTGACATGTTGTTGTTACTGCTAATCATAAACATCATTATATTCTTGCTACTTATACTGTAGTTTTAAATAAGTGGGTTAGATGCAGCCTTCATTGTTACATCCACTATTTGCACACACCTACAATGAATGCACTGTCGGGCTGCGGCAAGAAAGAATTACCATCACCTTATCGAAGCGTCTAAACTTTCTACACTACCCTTAAGCTCGCACAATAACAGCCGTCTCTCTAACAAGCAGCCTCGAAATGACTACTATTTTGTTGTTTGCTTTCATTTGTACTCCTTTGCGACCCTCTGCCCCATCCCATCACCTCATCCTCGGTCTCCCCCTCCCCCACTCCCCTTCTCCCTCTGTCCCCTCCTCCCCTCTCCCTCTCCAAATCAATCTCTTCACCCTATCCCTCCACCCCACCCACGGTCTCCCCTTCCACTTCACCTCACTCACATACACTCTCCTGGTCAGTCTCTACTTGCAGACATACGGCTTCCCTTCATTACGATAAATAAAGTAACAGTGAACGATGATTTACGGAACCCAGCCAGGCAATCCAAGGAGAACCCACTAGACTTTTTCAGATTATTATGTTACAGTTTCATAACTGTTCGACTCAAAAGTGGAATGGTAATTATTGTTCTCTCTCTCTCTCTCTCTCTCTCTCTCTCTCTCTCTCTCTACTTCCCTAGTCATCCCTCATTCTCATGTCCTCACACACACACACACACACACACACACACACACACACACACAAAACACAAGTAACACATCAAACAAAACATCAAATAACATCCACCCACTCCCCCTCCCACCCACCTACCCACCCACCCCAACACCCCCCCCCACAAAACACTTCACCCACTATTGATTAACCTTCATCGGAACAAATTTGACGGCGGGATTGTATCTGTAATTAACTTCCTTCAGCCGATATCTTATTAAAACCCTTGACTCTTTATTACGTATTTTTCGCCTTATTATTCTTATTGACGGACGATTTTTACTTAGCTTGGGTGAGGCTTTCTGAACTAGGGGGGGTTTGACTCTCTCTCTCTCTCTCTCTCTCTAGAACAATGTCATCGGACTGAAGTGGTTTAATTTATTCTTGCTACCTCCAGACGATTTTATTCACCGCGTCCGAAAAATCATGAGTGGGAACCAGACGGACATGGCCCCATCCAGAAACGGGGGGGTTTGACTCTCTCTTTCACTCTCTAGAACAATGTCAACGGACTGAAGTGGTTTAATTTATTCTTGCTACCTCCAGACGATTTTATTCACCGCGTCCGAAAAATCATGAGTGAGAGCCAGACGGACATAGGCCCCATCCAGAAACGCTCCGTACTGAAGTGGAAGAGATACACGACTGAACAGATTACCTAATACGATAAACACGGCCACATAAACACCATCCCGGCACAAATTGCTTCATCCATTATCGATTAACTTTCACTAGTACGAATTAAAAGGCTTGAATGACCCTTAGGAACACCTACACCGAGATGGCGTATGTTACCTAAGCTTATTTCTCACGCTACCCACACGATTCTTCTCAGCTTAGGAATGCCTGGGAGTGTTAATACTTCAAAATTTTCATGGCACGGATAGTATTCAGACGATTTCATTCTGCTTAGGTGTGTTATTACTATCGCCATTCATCCCCTCATGCTCGGGATAACTCTAGTATTTTGTTCAGGCTAACAATGGAAGATTTTTTTTTTTTCAACTGTCATAATTTATACCTTTGTCAATAATCTATGTCCTTTATGGTGAACATTTACGAAGACTACTCTTATCATACCTTTCTATTTCTGATTTTGTTCTACTCCCAGACGATTTTCAGCTGGCAGTGTAAAATAAATCCCTCCTTAACTTTACTAGGATGGTTAAACTGAATAAATCGTAAGGTGGCAGCCAACACTGACGTCATCGGGCTGAAGGAGTGGCTATTTTGGTTCCCTAGTCGTAATGAAGAGGTTAATGAAAGGTACACATAATTTTTCTCCCCTACACAGTAAAATCGTCTGGAAAAGATACAGTACAGAAATAAGGCACTAATGGTTTTAATTCCACTCAATCTGCCATCATTTTACTCTTGCAAAACGAATGAGTATATTCTCAAAGGGATTTGTGGCCATGAAGGGGTTAATTTTGGCCATACCTAATCCCTAAGCTCTAAAAGTAAATCCTGACCTGAATAAAATCGCCACACACACACACACACACACACACACTAAGGTAGAATGAACTGGCTAATACAAGAACTGGCAGGATTGGATAAAGCCTTCACTGACCTCTTTACTACCGGGACACTCTATAAGCTGGGGAAAAAATACAAGAAAAAAAGAGCGAGGGAAAAAAAAAAAAATCCCGTATTCAAGGTTTCATACTCCTACGCCCGGCAGCCTCGTGCGTCTGGCAGGGGCGGCGGCCATGCTCCTCCCCCCACCCTACCAAGCCCCGCCCCCGCTCTACCTGTTGCCATCTCGCGAGCACCGTCTTTCCCCCCCACAACACACCCTCATCAACACTCCCTTTGTGACCGTATGCTGTGAAGTTAGCAGACTCCACACCACCTCTTCTGTGCCTTTCCTTTTCCCAGTTCCATTTTTCTCCTTATGGGAATGTAATATTATTTTGTATTTTATTTGGAAGGATAATTATCGGCTATTCCCTTTCCAGTTCATTTTCTACTTGTTAATTTTCTCCTGATTTTATCTTTACTAGTTCAATTAGGAACTTTAATCATAAACTCTTGAATTATATTAAGGACACACACACACACACACACACACACACACTTCTTTCTAGTTCATTCCTACACTATTATTATTCTTATTATTATCATCTATGGACGATTATATTGAGCTTGGAAGGCATTTTTCGAACCCTAGGTATTGATCAGCCTACCTCAACCCCCTTCACCATGAAACGCAAAAAAAAAAAAAAAAAAAAAAAAAAAAAGCAAAAGACACCAATTTTAACATAATAAGGGAGTAATTCAATAATGTTAAATTCGCAAACCATTAGTTTTATCCAATACCAAATTTTTCAACGCCAACTACATAATACACAGGTGAATTTTGTAACTTCCGTGAAACAGGTAAAAACTTAATTCGATGCTTTCCAATTACAAAAAAAAAAAAAAAAAAAAAAAAATCGTAACTGTTTATATCTGAGGTTTTGCGGGAAATTCTTTGAGCGACGTGATCTCTCTCTCTCTCTCTCTCTCTCTCTCTCTCTACCTGCCCTTCCTCCCTCCCCCACTCCCTGTTTCCTGGTTCTACACCTTTCTTTCCTTCCCTCGCTGATCTTCCTTGAGAGAGAGAGAGAGAGAGAGAGAGAGAGAGAGAGAGAGAGAGAGAGAATTAACTGACGATGCGTAACCACTTAAACAGTTCGCGCGTGTGTGTGTGTGTGTGTGTGTGTGTGTGTGAGAGAGAGAGAGAGAGAGAGAGAGAGAGAGAGAGAGAGAGAGAGAGATGAATACACCAATACTTTATGGTTAAGACTTTACATGTGATATCATCCCAAGGTGAAACCCTTTAAAGCGTCCCCATTAACTCTCTCTCTCTCAAGGACAAACGAGCTATCAAGGACGGTAATTCCCTTCGAGGTACGGCGATGAGAGAGAGAGAGAGAATGGAAATGAGATGGGAGACAAGATATATATGTATCTATCAACCTCGTCCCTCCATCTATCGACCCACCCATCCTTCTCTCTACCTAATTTTCCATCTATCTGTCTACCTACCTACGTGACTATCTGTTTACCTATCTATCTATCCATCTCTCTATCTATCCTCAAATGCATCTATCTTCCCTCTTCTTCACCTTCCAATTCCCCTCACTCAATTCTTAGTATGCTCCTCATTGTAATTTCCTCTCTCTCTCTCTCTCTCTCCTCTTGCTTTTCTTTACTTACCCTAATCTTCCCTTTCCTATCCTCCCTCTCTCTCTCCCTCTCTTCCACCCAGCATTCCACACCACCACTTCCTGTCACTTCAACATCTCTCTCTCTCTCTCTCTCTCTCTCTCTCTCTCAAGTTTCCTTTTCCCATACCATCCCTCCCTCTCTCTCCTCCCTCTTCTCACCCTCATCGCAACGCTCCTCCCCTCCCCCTCCCAACTTCCTCTCTCTCCATCCCATCTCTGCTATTCTCCTCTCCTACCATTCCTCCTCCTTCTCCTCCAATACCCTCTCCCACTTCCTCTTTCTCCATCCCATATCTCCATTCCCTCTCCTATATTCGGTCCCTGTCGCTTCTTGCTCCCTCCCTCCATCTAATCCCTCCCTTCCCAACTTCTTCCCCCTCTCTTGCCATTCTATCTCTCCTTTCCTCCTCCACCCCCCTTTCTTCCCTATCCCCCTCTCCAGCCATCTCTCTCTCTCGACCCCGTCCTCCTAACTCCCCCTGCTATTCCAGCCTCTCCCCTCAGACACTGCATCCTCCTACCCTCCCCCTATCCCTACCGCTCCCCTCTCCCCCCTCCATCGTCCCCTCCTCCCTCTCTACGCCGCTCCCCCCTCTTCCTAGTCTCTCTATCCACTTCTCCCAATCTCCCTCCTCGTCCCCGGCCCCTCCCAATCCACCTTCCCTCTCCCTCTCTCCACCCAGTCCCTCCATACCCCTCCCTTTTCTATCTCCCCTCCCCTTCCCTCCCCCCTCCCTCTCTCCACCCTGTCCTTCCATCCCCCTCCCCTTTCCCCTCCCAATCCACCTTCCCTCTCCCTCTCAACCCAGTCCCTCCCCTTTTCCCTCTCCCCTCCCAATCCACCTTCCCTCTCCCTCTCCACCCAGTCCCTCCCCTTTCCCCTCTCAATCCACTTTCCCTCTCCCTTCACCCAGTCCCTCCATCCCCTCCCCTTTCCCTCTCTTCATCCAGTCCCTCCAGCCCCCTCCCCTTTCCCTTCTCCCTCTCTCCACCCAGTCCCTCCATCCCCTCCCCTTTCCCCTCTCCCTCTCTCCACCCAGCCCCTCCAGCCCCCTCCCCTTCCCTCCCCCCTCCCTCAGGGCCGGCAGCACCAGTCCAGCAGGCGTGCCAACCCTACCGTAGAAAACGTTATCCGTCTGGCACCAATCAGCTGACTCGGCAAACGTTGGCAGACGGGCAGAGAGAGAGAGAGAGAGGCAGGCGGGGGAAGAGGCGGGGGAAGTGGGGGCTGGGGAGATGGGGAATTAGTGGGGGTGGAGGGGAAGAGTTGGGGAAGAATGGGAGTTAAAAAGGAGCAAGGAGAAGAGGTGGGAAGAAGAAAGGTTGTAGGAAGAAACTAGAGACAAAGAGACTATGGAATGGGGAAGTGGGGGTGGTTGGGGAATTAGTGGGGAGGAGTTGGGGAAGAATGGGAGTTAGAAGGAAGTAGGGAAAAGGGGGGGGGAGAAATAAGACTGTGGGAGGAGAACTGAGACAAAGAAACCATGAAAAGGGGAAGAGAAGAGGCAGTGGGGGTGGTTGAGTAATTGGTGGGGAGGAGTGGGAAAGTTGGGGAGTCAAGGGAGTGAGGATTATTGATGGAGGCAGGAAGAAGGAGGAAGATATGTGGACAGAGTGATCATAGAAGGAGAGGGAGGGTTTGGGGAAGAGACAAAGGCCATAGGGAGTGGCTGGGAAGGTTGGGGAATTATTGGGGAGGAATGGAGGAGTTGGGGATTGAGGGGAGGAAAATATATACTGCAGGGGAGGAGGAAAGAATGTGAGAGAGAAAATGGAAGCAAAGAGATTAGGAAAGATGGGAGATGGGTGGGTTGGGGTGTGGTTGGGGAATTGGTGGGGAGAAGGAATGACAGACTTGGGGAGGAAAGAGGGTTAGAGAGGTGTGAGGAAGAGGAAACACATTAAACAGATAGAAGGAGGACAATGGAGACGAAGGAAGCAAAGTGGGGAGCAATGAGGAGACTGGGAAATTACTGGGGAGGAATCAAGGAGTTGGGGAGTGAAGGGGGGAGAATATACACTGCAGGTGGAGGGGGAAAGAAAGGGGAAGAAAAATGAAGACAGAGATTATAAGGAAGACGTTGGGCAATGGTTGGGGAATGAATGGAGAGGAATGGGGGAGCTGATGAAAGGTGTGAGGAATACAGGTGGAGGGGGAAGAAAGAGGAAGGAAATGAAGACAAAGAGACCAGGGTAGGCAGGTTTGGGGTAGAGAGAGGGGCGCGGGTGGGAGGAGGGAGGTTGGGGAGTAATGGATGAGTTGGGGAGTAAAGAATCGTGGGAGGGGAATAAAACAAAGAAGACAGAGGGGAGGAGATGGGGATGGTTGGGGAATGAATGGGGAGGAATGTGGGGGTTAGGGATTTACAGGGAGTAGGGTATAAAGGTGAAAGATGGAGGAAAAGGGAAGAGGAAGGAGGAGGAAGAGCAGAGGGAAGGAAAAGGAAGGCTTGAGGAAGAGAGGTGTGCAATGAGGTAGAACGGAAATTAATGGAAAGGAAGGAAAGGGTTGGGTAGTGAAGAGGACAGGTGAGGAACAGAGGTGGGGAAAAAGGAGAGAGGAAGAAAAGCAAAGGGAGGGAAACCATGGAAAGGGAGTGGATTTAGAAAGAGAAGCGGAAGAAAAAAAGAAAAAGATTAGGAGGAAGGAAGCAAAGACTAAAATAAAATGTCGAAAGAATGGGGAAAAGAAGAGAGAAAAGGAAGGGTGAAACGAAGAGCATAAATGGAAGCAGGAGAGAGAGAGAGAGAGAGAGAGAGAGAGAGAGAGAGAGAGAGAGAGAGAGAGAGAGAGAGAGAGGAGACAGTATCCCTCCGCTATGAACAAAAGAAACTGAAAAAGGATTTATTTTTATTTAAGTCCACAGCAGGACAATAATTTCTCCAAACTTTCTCCACCCCGATCTCATGGTTGTTAGTCTGCCTCTGCCAGCTCGTAAATATGGCATGGCAGGGCTAACAACAGAGAGGCCTGAGTGGAGAAAGTTGGGAGAGTGAAGTGACAGGCTGATGATGATGATTTGGTGGAGGAGGAGAACAATGATGATGATGTGGAGAAGGAGGTGAATCGATGATGATGATGATGTGCAGGAGGGGAAACGATGATGATGATTATGTGGAGGAGAAACGATGATGATGATGCTGTGGAAGAGGAGAAACGATGATGATGATGCTGTGGAAGAGAAGAAACGATGATGACGACGACGAAGACGACGACGATGATGATGAAAAAATGATAAGTTTTTGTAGGACGTCTAGGGAAAGGTACGGTGTTACAAAGATCACACAGACCAGAAAACACCAAAGAAACAAATGAATGGAGTGTGCTTTGTGTTGGAGAAGAGGAAAGCAGCTGTTTTGTTTGAGGAGGGGAGGGAAGAGGAGAGGGGGGGGGGAATGAGAGGAGAGGAGAGGCGGCGAAGAGAAGGGAGAGGGTGGGGAGGAGAGAGGGGGAGAGGGAGAAGAGAGAAAAGGAGAGGCGAAGAGAAGACAGAGGGTGGGAAGAAGGGGAGGGGAAAAAATAGAGGCAGTCCAGATGGAAGGATGGGAGAGGAATGGACAGGAGGGGAGGGGTGGGGAGGGGAGGGGAGGGGTGGGGTGGGGTGGGGAGGGGAGGGGAGGGAATGAAGACTATTATCTGTTTCGTTAAAAGAGTTACACAGATTTACAGACCAAACAGAACTTATGCTTCTTTCTAGGAATCACTGCTATATTTCTTTGAAGACGTACTATCTATTACAGGAGAGAGAGAGAGAGAGAGAGAGAGAGAGAGAGAGAGAGAGAGAGAGAGAGAGAGAGAGAAACTAGACAGGAAAATATGCGGAAGAGATCAAAGATAGACACAGAAAACAATGTTGATAAACCAGGAACACACAGAATAAAGGAGAGAGAGAGAAAGAGAGAGAGAGAGAGAGAGAGAGAGAGAGAGAGAGAGAGAGAGATTATCCCTTTCCCTGCGATAGAGCTCCCAAACTCCCTCTCAAGCTCAGATGATGGCCAAGAGTAGTCAGAACGAAGGATTGATTTGACTGGCAACCAAGGAGATTCATTCCTACCTCACAACCAAGCCTCATTATAAAGCCTTAGGAGTGTCCCAGTGATAAAAATAAAGGGACTTGTGTATATTAGTAAGGTTTATATAAGACGATTTCCTTAGCTGAGCGAAAACTAAAGATATGTTGTGACTCAAGGTTCATCTGTACGTGAACCCAGTGGACTGCAGGCTCAAGTTGAACCCCCCCCCTCTCTCCTGCAGTCCACCATCATGCTTGTGGGGGATAGGGTGGGGGCTGGGTTGGTAGGCTTCTTTATAACTATGCATTTCCGCCCACGGGTTAAATTGATGCCACCACGTGAAGGCGTCCCCCTCCAGAAGTCCTAGCCGCCAAAGGGTTAAGGAGAGAGAGAGAGAGAGAGAGAGAGGTGGGTATTGAGTGGATCGATACGGTATCTTCTGTCATCTCTCTCTCTCTCTCTCTCTCTTTCTCCGTTTTCCATTTACTGTTATTTTCATTTTGAACACCAGTCGCACCTCTATTTATTGCTCTCTCTCTCTCTCTCTCTCTTTCCTGCTTTTCTTGACACGTGTTATTGTTTACCGAATCATGTCACTGTTTACATTTGTTTACCATAAAGTCCAGGTCCCAGGTGCAACAGGACGCTACGTAACATCCATGCCTGGGCGATATATTTTGCGTTTTTACCATCAACACTTTCCTGTATGCTACTTAAAACTAATAGTCATTTATTTCCGCACGCATAGTTGCTTCAAAATTACCTATGAGACTGTTATTCCGACTAGTAAATAATAATAATAATAATAATAATAAAAATAAAATCTGTCATAAACTCCTTTGCACAAAATTCATCCACCCAGCTCGATCTGATGTCCGTTCCCTCATTCTCGTCAGCTTCCATACTCCTTTCTCCCATACCTGTCTCTCTCCCATGCATGTACATCTCACATACCTGTCTTTTACCCATACCTCTTTTCTCCCACACCTCTCTCACACACTCATTTACCACATCTGTCCTCCTTTTCTTGGCCTACACCGCCTCCTCCCACCGTTACACTCGCTCAGGTATACAGAAGCTGAGAGAGAGAGAGAGAGAGAGAGAGAGAGAGAGAGAGAGAGAGAGACTAAAAACCACTTGAATCACATTTATATTCTTTCCACACGGCCAATTTAAGCACACACTCTCCAAATCTTACACGATTAACATTATTCCATACCCTATCCACACACACACACACACACACACACACACACACACACACACACACACTCCTCAATAGTCTCACCTTCACCGCACGTACTCTTAAAACAAAGGTATATTAATGCGTTCTGTGTCAAAATAACGATGATGTTGAGATGCCCATGTGGCGGCACCGATTTAACCTGGAGGCTCAACTACTTGCCTATCCAAACGTCCCTCAACTACTTCTCTATCCCCTAAATTGAGGATGGTGGACTGCAGGAAGAGGACACATTAAGCCTGCAGTCCACTGGGTTCACCTTTACTATAATTCTGGGGCCATCACCACCACCACCACCACATCAATAACAATGCAGAATAAATCGCTTAAAGAAAGAGGTATACGGTTCTCTAACCTCACAAGAACACGAGCTAAGTGTCACGTGCTTTTGTTTATGCTGTCACGTGGGTTTGTTTACAAGTGCCACGTGTTATTTGTTTACATCGGGACGCTCTTTACAGTCATGTGCTTTATGTTTATGCCCTCACATGGTGTTGCTTATTTGGATTTTATTATGCAAGCTCTCTCTCTCTCTCTCTCTCCTCTTCTCTTCTCATCTCTCCCCATCACAGCTTTCACAAACATGCCATTGTAAATTACACACAAACACACACACACACACACACACACACATACATACACACTTTTGCATGTGCCTGCTCTCAACTTTTCACAACAAACATCTCCCTCTCTCTCTCTTTCTTTCTCACTCTCTCTCTCTCTCTCTCTCTCTCTCTCTCTTCCTGATTTTATATTCAATCTCCCTTCCCATTCGTTTTTAGTTTCCTTCGTCCTCCTCCTCTTCCCCCACCCCTTCTCTCTCTCTCTCTCGTCTCTTGGGATGGAGGAAGATGAAGGTAATAGAGAAGGAGGGAGGGAGGGAGGGAAGGAGCTTGTGAAGTAATTGGAACAGAAACAGTGGAGAGAGAGAGAGAGAGAGAGAGAGAGAGTGTGTGTGTGTGTGTGTGTGTGTGCTGAATTCGAGGAAACGAGAGCAAGGAGGAGAGAGGAATGAACTAGAGAGCAAGAGGGAGAAAAGAGAGGAGATACAGAGACATGGAGGAGGAGGAGGAGGAGGAGGAATGCAGAAAATGAAAAATAAAACGGAATGACAGAAGGATATGAAGGGGAGGGAGGGGAAAAAGGGAGGGAATTGAGGGAGGAAGGAAGGAAGGAAGGAAGGCAGGAAGAATGGATGGAAGGAAGGACAGAAGGAAGGAAGGAAGGAGGGAGGGAGGGAGAGAACAGGATGGAAGTGGGAAATAAGGGAGAGGAAGAAAATGAAGGAAGGAAGAAAGAAGGGAGGCGGATGAAACGAGAGAGAGAGAGAGAGAGAGAGAGAGAGAGAGAGCAGTGAGGTAGGTCGGGGCTGGAAAGAGACTGAGGGGAGAGAGAGGGAGGGAGGGAGGGAGGGAAGGAACACAGGAGAAAGAGAGGGACAGAGTCAAAGAAGGAAGGAGGAAAGGACGGAGCAAAGAGAAAGAGAAAGAGAAAGAGAGAGAGAGAGAAGGAAGTGTAGAGAGGGAAGGAAAAGAGGAGGAATAAAGAAGGAGGAAGAAGGGAGAAAGAGGAGAGAGCAAAAAGTGAGTAAGAGAGAGGCAAAAAAGGGAGTGAGTGAGTGAGAGTGAGGAAGGAAGGAGCAGACAGGGAGTGAGTGAGTGAGGTAGAGGAGAAAGAGTAGAGAGAGAGAGGGAGACAGGAGGGAAGAGAGGGAGAGAAGAACGAGTGTGCGAGCGAGTTGAGTGGATGTAGGTGAGCTAGAGAATGAGATGAGCAAAGGAGAGCGAGTGAGCAAAAGAAAAGCAAAAGAAAGCGAGTGAGCAAGAGCAAAAGAGAGTGAGTGGGCGAGTGAGCAAGAGCAAAAGAGAGTGAGTGGGCGAGTGAGCAAGAGCAAAAGAGAGTGAGTGAGCAAGAGCAAAAGAGAGCGAGTGAGCAAGAGAAGAGCAAAAGAGAGCGAGTGAGCAAGAGCAAAAGAGAGCGAGTGAGCAAGAGCAAAAGAGAGCGAGTGAGCAAGAGAAGAGCAAAAGACAGCAAGTGAGCAAGAGCAAAAGAGAGCGAGTGAGCAAGAGCAAAAGAGAGTGAGTGGGCGAATGAGCAAGAGCAAAAGAGAGTGAGTGGGCGAGTAAGCAACAGTAAAAGAGAGTGAGTGGGCGAGTGAGCAGAGTAAAAGAGAGTGAGTGGGCGAGTGAGCAAGAGTAAAAGAGAGTGAGAGAGCGAGTGAGCAAAAGAGAGCGAGTGGGAAAGCCTTGCCTCACACAGTCACCCCGGGCGAGGTTAAATGATGACGTCACATTCTCTCTCTCTCCTTTCCTCTCCTCATCCGTCTCTCCCTCCTTTCCTCCCCTCATCTCTCCCTCCCCCTTTTCTTTCCTACATTCTTCCTCATCCATAATATCTTCCTTCCTTCCTTCCTCCTGATCCATATTTTCCTTCCTTCCTTCTTCCTCATCCATAATATCTTCCTCCTCCTTTCCTACCTGCCAATTTGTCATTCTAAGTGTCTACTTTCCTTCCTTCCTTCTATCCTCCTTCACTTCTTCCTTGTATCCATCCTTTCTTCCTTCATGACTCTGTATCCTTAACATCCCTCCTTCTATCTTCCTCCTCTCCTTTCTTTTCCCTCCTCCCCTCCCAACCATTCCTCTCTTCTTGTGCCCTACTGTACTCCTCTCACCCTTCCTTCCTCTTCTTTCCCTCCCCCCCATCCTTCCTCTTCCCTCCCTCTCTCCTTCCCCTTTCCTCCCCATCTCCTTCCCTATCCCTCCTCTCATCCCTTTCTTTCTTCCTGTTCCTCCTCTTCTTCAACTTCTTTCCTCCTTTCTCCTTTTCCTCCCTCCCTCCCCTTTCTCTCTCTACCTTCATCCTTTTATCTCCTCCTCTCCTCTCCTCCTTACTCTTTCCTTTTCCTTCCCTCCCTCCTCCCCTGCTTCCTTTCCTCCTCCTCATCTCTCTCCCTCCCCTCTCTCTCTCATCCTTTCTTTCTTCCGTCTCTCCATCTCAGTCTCTTCCCAACATTAAATCTCTTCATCTTGAGAGAGAGAGAGAGAGAGAGAGAGAGAGAGAGAGAGAGAGAGAAATATTGAAACACCATAACTTCCCTTGACACTGATGGAGAGCAATGTTGGTAGTTGAGATGGTGGTAGTTGTGGTAATGGCGATGGCGGTAGTTGTTAGTGATGGTGGTAGCTGTGGTGAATTTGGGAGCAACAGTAATGATGGTGCCAGTGGTGGTAGTGAAAATGGTGGTAGCTGTGATGGTAATAGTTGTGGTAGTGGGCAATATTCGAGCAATGATGGTGATAGTTATGGTGGTGGTGAAAATAATGGTAAGAGATGGTGGTAGTAATGGCAGTGATGGTGGTAGTTGTGGTAGAGATGGTGGTAGTAATGGTAGTGATGGTGGTAGTTGTGGCAGAGATGGTGGTAGTAATGGTAGTGATGGTGGTAGTTGTGGTAGAGATGGTGGTAGTAATGGTTGTGATGGTGGTAGTTGTGGTAGAGATGGTGGAAGTTGTGGCAAAGATAGTAATAATGTTGTGAGAGATGGTGGTAGTAGTGGCAGTGATGGTGGTAGTTGTAGCAGAGGAGTGGTAATTGTGGTAGCGATGGTAGCGAGTGATAGTTGTTGTCTGGGATGGTGGTAGTTGTGGTAGGGGAAAACTGTGGTAGGTGTGGTTACGGATGGGCGCCTTACGTGATGATGTGGTAATTGTGGCTGATCTGGTAGCGACGCAGGCGATGGTGGTAGTGGTAATCGATCTGGTTAGTGGTGGTGGATGTGGTGATTGTGGTAGTGATGGTGGTGATTGTGGTAGAGTGGTGGTGACTGTGGTAATGAGTGGTGGATGTGGTGATTGTGGTACTAATGGTGGTGGATGTGATGATTGTGGTAGTGATGGTGATGACTGTGGTAGAGTGGTGGTGACTGTGGTAATGAGTGGTGGATGTGGTGATTGTGGTACTAATGGTGGTTGGATGTGGTGATTGTGGTAGTGGTCGTGGTGGATGTGGTGACTGTTGTGCTAATGCTTGTGGATATGGTGACTGTGGTAGTGATTGTGGTAATGAGTGGTGGTGAATGGTGGATGTGATGATTGTGGTACTAATGGTGGTGGATGTGGTGACTGTGGTACTAATGGTGGTGGATGTGGTGATTGTGGTAGTGGTGATGATTCTGGTAGTGAGTGGTGGCTGTGGTAATGACTGGTGGTGACTGTGTGGTGGCTGTAGTGTAATGGTGGTGAATGTGTACTGAAAGGTGGTGACTGTGGTAACTGTGGCAGCCATGATGGCGACTGGTAATGAATAGTGATGATGGTAGTAGATGTAGTAAAGGAAGCGAATGACGCACTGAACGGTGGTGAATGTGAAAGTAAATGACGGTAGTAATGATGATGATGATGATGATGATGGAGATTAGTGATTGTGAAGATGATGGTGGTGGTGGTGGCGGCGATGATGATGATGATGGAGATTAGTGAATGTGATGAAGAGGGTGGTGGTGGCGGCGATGATGATGATGATGATGATGATAATGCCTATACTATGTTCACTTTAGGCAAAATTAATCATACTTTACCTTGAACCCTGAGTAAGAGATTAACAATAGAATACGATGCTAGTCACGAAGAAGTGTTATGGAATTATGTAGAGCTATAGTATTATCTTATTCGGCCAGATGGTGAAGGAAGAAGTGATGATAATGATGATGATGGTGATGATGAGCAGACGGTGGTGGTGATTATGAAAGTGATAATGATGGTGATGGTAGTGATTATGGAAGTGGTGGTGATGAGGGTGGAAATGATGGTGATGACAGCGATGGTAAGGAGACGTAGTAGTGACAGGTGATGATGATGATGATGATGTAACTTTTGAAACGAGAGAGAGAGAGAGAGAGAGAGAGAGAGAGAGAGAGAGAGAGAGAGAGAGAGAGAGTCAACGCCATGGTATTACCGTTATATAGAAGAGATGAAGGGTGAAGGTCTCTTTGGCCTCCTCACCTTGGTCTCTCTCCCTCTCTCTCTCTCTTTCACCACCCTCTCTCATTTCCACCCACCCACACACACATTATTCCGCCCACGCCATCCTCTCTCTCTCTCTCTCTCTCTCATCGATCCTTCTCTTATCTCTCCCAACCTACCCACTTTCCGTTTAAAATTTTTTCGTTGCATGGAAATGATTACTGCCATTTCAATTTATATTTGCGAAGAACATGAGAGAGAGAGAGAGAGAGAGAGAGAGAGAGAGAGAGAGAGAGAGAGAGAGAGAGAGAGAGAGATACTATAGTTCTTTCACCTTAACTTGGCCAAGATTAGTCCTTTTCCAGCTAATTGCACAAAAAGCACAATTCCATGGCTGTACATCTTTTCCACAGCTCTTCTTCGTGACTAGTACTACATCCAGTATTAATCTACAACTACAAATCAGCACGGAAGACGGAGAGGTGGCAATTTTAGGCCAAGGTAGAGTAAATGGAGTGTAGATATTCGCACCAAACCATTACAAGGCAGTGTGTGTACGCGTGCCTACAGCGTCCTACGTTGTCATGGTAACCGTTGGGGTGGGACTCAACCTTCTTCCTTGTGCAGTCATCCTTGTCCCTTGGTCTGAAGTGTTTTATGGGGAACGGTTCTAACTTTATCTAATACGGTCTAATTTAATCTTTCTCGCCGATTCTAGTAATCTGCTTCAGGTAATCGAGTCACAGGTGCCCGTGTATCATTAACCTGACTTAACACCTCAATTTAACATATTCTAACCTCGCCTGGCCAACCTCACACAGTATTCTACAACCTTTCATGGCACATCAATACGTAATGACTCATCCCTACACTACCAGAAAATAAAACAATCTAACTGTGACCTACCGTAACCTAACCTGACCTTACCTACCTTATATTTCCCCTCCCTACCTCATTACCCTCCCTGACCCACCATATCATATTTTACACTATCGTACCCCTCCTTACTTCCCTACCCTCCCTGACCTAATTCCACCAGGATAACTACGAGCAATTACGGGATTTAATTGCCTACTAGGAGCTCCCTGTTTATCGTTTCATGCTCCGATAGTCTGATTGTCTTCACGTGACGGGACTGGGTTAATCACATCAATTCAAACGATAATAAGAAAAAGAAAAGAAAGAGAGAAAGAATGAAAGTGTAAAGAAGGCAAAACACAAATTTCTTCCATCATTTTTGCAGGACATGATGGAAAACAGAAGAACGGTGACATCTCGACCTCGTTGCTAAAAGCGTTATTTAATGTGGCATGCAGGCTAACTATGTCGTACTCTCACATGTATTATAAAACTGACAGACATAAAGCTTGCCCTAAAACATCCAGATTTTAGTTTACATAATAAAATACTTCGTCGTGGTCCTATGAAATCTGATGAGTTTTTGTTGAGGTTCTACTCCTTTTGCTTTAACTAAGCCTAAAATTTCCCTCTCTCCATCACAGTGCTGAGCTGTAACAAAAAATTAACACAATGATGCTAGTCACGAAGAAATGCTGCGGAGAGGATGTAGCGTCGTGATAATGTCTTCTTCTGATACTGAGATACGTGATATAAGTTGGAAATCGAAAATCTAGGCCAAGTTAAGGTGAACATCCTATAGTCAAATCGACCCTCCAATCTGGCTACACTTTGCCACCCACCAGGCTAAAAAAAAGGTGGGGTTAGGGATCTTGGCCAGGTATGAACAAACGCACTATTGAGAGGGATATTAATTAACCTTTCTTACCTGTAAAGCTACCTGGATATTTTACCGAAGCCAATACCACAGGAGTTTATTCAGAAAAATAAAATAAATCAATAAAGATAGAAATAATAATGTACTCTTTGGTAGATATTAAAGATTCCTGGGTACGACAGTCAGTGAAATACTAGAAAATTCTTCTCTCACAGATTCAGTATGTCTCAGTCGTTCGCAATTTCTTCAGTATATTGCAGTCGTCCGTAATCTACTTCGTCATTCGTGAAACACTTGATAAGGGTATGTGGTATGTAATGCTTTACTTCGTTACTGAATATTCCCAGCCACATGATGAAGGCTATCCATATTTTTTAACTAAGGGGTTTCATTAATAAGAGTAAAATATTAGAGGCCCACCAGCACCACCATAATTCCTGTTTTTAATACGCTGATATCAAGAGCAATTTTTCAGTGACCCCTTCCGAGATAATGTGGTTATAATTTGTCACTCCTCTGGTGTGTCATGAAGCAGTGTCTGTGTAACGGCATGGAAAAACACATATTCAGACTTCAAAACACACCTGGACATGAATTCAAACTTCAATACATACCCGGAATAACTTATTATGTTTGAAAGTACGTTCGAAGCACCGAGGACACGGGCAAGAGAGTAACTTTGGACATGTTGGTTGCACCGGTGTATAAGTTTCCGGCACCAAGTATGTATGCAGCGGATCAGTAACATGCTACACATGGAGGGTCTGCCTTAGTTCCTCGTTCTTAGTGATGACATACCCACTACCAGCGAGGGCATTTTGCTTTCTGTCCACTGCACCGCTGTTGCAGCCACAGGCAATACACCCTCTCCCGCTGACACAGTGACGGGGTACGGCCACACACACACACACACACACACACACGAGTGGTGGGTATGTCTACTTCTAACATGCTGAAGCTTTTGCCTCCCATTATGTCATCAAACAATGTCATATCTACGTATATTTGCAGCCAGTTCGGGAACATGAATCTAATATGTTAGTCAAAATAATGTCCGTACAAATATTTTAGCGATCTGGAGGACACGTGCGTCCACGCCCTTAGGCTCCTCTGAATGGCCATCCACTGCAGACATGAACACTTGCCGCAATGCCTCTTAACCTTTTCAGCCCGATGACGTATTAGTTTATTATCTTGAGAGCTGCGGTGGTACGATCGCTGAGGTACTCCTTTCACAATGCGTGTGTCTCGAGTCTAGGGTTCGACACCAACTAATGGCGGACACTGAAGGCGGGTGCTGGTAGTAAGCACTTTTATATGCTTGTGTATGTTCGCATGCTGTCACTTCTACCTGACATATACAGACTAACGAACACAAAAATAATACTCACTTCATCTTACACAAGTATCACTCTTCCTACACACTCAATCCCAATTCATACTTTGCCAACTGGGGGAAGAGTTAATTCTGGCCATCACTCTCCCTCCCAGGAGAATGTCTCACCCTGCCTTGAACCAAATAAGGTTTTTATAGATACTGACACAAATACACATACTGCTACCTTCAACCGGCTCAATTCAGATTAGGAAATGCCACTGGTAATGAATGGTTTTATGAGGTAATATCCCACCAACATTATAGTCTCTCCCAAGTTGAATCATACACCTCGTACACTGCTTAACGAAAAAAATAAAAAGAATCTGTCCACAGTATGTATGAAACACCAAGACACAGTGAACGAAACATACTGGGAAATGTGTACCAATCTGAGAAATGCATACCAATCCTCCCGAGATAATAGGCGGTGTTTCGTTCATTCCCAAAACTGTAGCACCCATCCTGGCAATTTCTTTTAGGCAGTGTACATAGCAAAATAATAAAAATAAAAATAACAACAACAATAATAATAATAATAATAATAATAAAATACGCCACCAGACATAACTGCTTAAATTACCCCAGGACCAACAGAAGGTCAATGCAATAATTCAGTCCTCAATAAAAGCAATCTTAATTAACTTCTGCTCAATACACCTAACTCAACTACACAGAATATACGCAGTCTCTCTCTCCCTCCCTCTCTCTCTCTCATCCTGATTCTGCAACACAAAATACGTACAATATTTCCCCTCCCTTCTCACCCAAAATCTGAAACAAAATACATACAACCTCTCTCTCTCTCTCTCCACACACACACACACACACACACATCTAAAACACACGCACACACACCTCCACCTCTCCTTCCAATTAGGTGTTCGTGAGTGTATATTCCAGTGTTAAATATATAAAGGCTTCTTAGTGCTCCGTGGGGACTCTTTAGGCTTGTGTTATCATTAATAGCTGAAGCATAATGTGGTGGTGGTGGTGGTGGTAGTGGTGGTGAGAAATGAGTGTTATAGCGATAGTGGTACGTGTGGTGGTGGTAATACAGTAGTAACAGCTGTGGGATGGTAGTTGCAGGAGCGAAGTTGAGGTGATAAGTGACTATAAGAGTGACAGTGGTAGGTGTGTTATGATAATGGTGGTAGTTGTGATGGTGATGCAGTATTTACGATAGTAATAGTTGTGGCGTTGGTGGTGGTAGTTGTGGTGGAGGTGACCGTGAGAGTGGTAATGATGGTGGTAGATGTGATAATCAGGAGCTGATAAAGAAAAAAAAAAACTGATGTAAAAAGGAACATAAGATACAGAGAGGCAGTCAGATAGATAGATAGATAGACAGATAAACAGACAGACAGATAGATGGAAACATAGATAGATAGATAGATAGACTGATAGGCAGATAGATGCATACAGGTATAGGTAAGCAAACAGACAAAAAACAGACAGACAGACAGACAAAACACTGCTACAATATATAACACAAACAACTCCTCTCCTTGTGGTAGGGGCAGTGGTTTTGGTGGTGGCGTTGTGGTGGCTGAGGTGGTATTTGATGTGGTGGTGGTGGTGGTAGAGGTACATGGTAGTAGTAGTGGTGGTGGTGGTGGTGGTGTGGCGAGGGAGTAGTTGTGGTAATGGTGAGGCTGTCATTATAGGGATGGGGTGTAGCGTGGTGGTGGTGGATGCGGCAGTGGTGGTGGTAGTGGTGGTAGTTCTAGTGGTAGCTGTGGTGGTAGATATGTTTATATGAGGTACTGTGTTTAAACAATTACGCATATATTGTATTAAATAAATTGTTGTTGCTATTATTATTGTTGTTTTGTTGTTGTTATTATTATTGTTGTTTTGTTGTTGTGGTGGTGGTGGTTGTGGTAGAAAAAGCGGGGATATTTGCTAGTTGTCGCAATTGTAGTGGTAGCTGTACTGATGATGGTGGTAGTGGTGGAAGTGGTGATGGGTGTGGTGGTGGTGGGTTACGGTGGTGATGATGGTAGTAGGGATGAGGGTGGTAATGATGATGGTAGTTATAGGAGGTGGCAGTAGTAGCACCGATGGTCATACTCGTAGTTATAGTGGTAGTTGTGGTGATGGTTGTTTTGGTGGAGAGTTACAGTGGTGATGGTAGTAGTCGTGATGAAGGTGGTAACTATGATGGTAGTGGTGGGAGGGAGTAACTGTAGCTGTGATGGTAGCGGTGGTAATGGTTTGTGTGTGTGTGTGTGTGTGTGTGTGTGTGTGTGTGTGTGTGTGTGTGTGTGTGGTAATGGCAGTGGTACTAAAGCTTTTTATTTGAGGTTGTTAAATAGTCATCCGGAACTTTTATTTCTTACAAAGGTATTGCTGTGGTGGTGGTGGTGGTGGTGGTAGAAGTGGTAGTGATGGAAAGATGTGTGTGTGTGTGTGTGTGTGTGTGTGTGTGTGTGTGTGTGTGTGTGTAAGAGCTTCTAATAGTAATGGCATATAATAGTGTTTATATAACGGTGGCAGAGGTGGTAGGTGTGATGGTAATGGTGGTAGTGGTGATGGTAGTACTTATGATAGTGGTAGTGGTGGTAGTAGCTATGATAGTAGTAGTGGTGGTAGTAGCTATGATAGTAGTAGTGGTGGTAGCAGCTGCAGTGGTGGTAGTAGTTAGGGCGGTGGTGGCGGTAGTAGTCAGGGTGGTGGTAGTAGTGGTTGTAGTTATAGTGGTGGTAGTAGTGATGGTGGTAGTTGTTATGGTAGTGACTGGTACTAAAGCATCGCATGGGGTACCTGAACAACCACCCACATCCTAAAAATAATTACACAGGTGTGGTAGTTTACGAGAGGGCAATTACAAGCCTTAATTAACCTGAAGTACATATAGGGAGTACAAATTGCGGGTATTACATTTAGCACATGGTTAGGGTGGATGTAATGAGGTGGTTACAACATGGGGAGTGTGTGGAGAATGAGAAATAAGGAGAGTGGATGTGATAAAAATGAGAAGGGGAATGAGAATGGTAATGAAAGAGAGAGAGAGAGAGAGAGAGAGAGAGAGAGAGAGAGAGAGAGAGAGAGAGAGAGAGAGAGAGATGAGAACAGTATAGTGAGAGAGGGGAAAGTGAAAGAGGGTCTGGTGGTGGTGAAAGTGAGGTGTGGATGCAGCAAGGAAGTGAGAAGGTGAACAAGGCAGACAGACAGACAGACAGGTAAAGACTGACAAACAGATAGATAGACAGATAGATACAGAAAGATTTAGACAGACAAACTGGTAGACAGACTGAGACAGAAAAATACACAGCAGATAGAGTGGTGCACAGAAAGACAGACGGATTATGTAGAGAACTTGTGTGTGTGTGTGTGTGTGTGTGTGTGTGTGTGTGTGTGTGTGTGTGTGAAGATGCGGAAGAGGAAAACTGAGAGGTCGATGTGGGAGTGAATTTGAGTGAGGACAGGGAGGAAGAGGGAGGATAGTGACGGAGGGGAGGAAGAGGGGAGGGGAATGAGTGAGGGGAGGGAGGAAGGGGAAGAGAAAAGGAGAGTATAGGGAGGGGGAAATGCGAGAGGGGAGGAGGAGGGAAGGAAAGTGAGAGGGTAAAGGGGGAGTAAAAGTGAGGAGGGGGGAGTGGGAGGGGAGGAAGGGGGAGTGAAAGAGAGAGAGGGGGTGGAGAAGGGGGAAGAAGGGAGAACGCTGGAAGAAAGGAAGGAAGGAAGGAAGAGGATGGAAAGAGATAATAGTAAGGAAAGACGGAAACAGGGAAATGAAGAAGGAAGGATAAAGGGAGAGAAAAACGAAGGAAGGAAGCAATGTTAAAAGGAAAGAAAATGGAATGAAAGGGAAGGAAAACGGGAAAAGAAACACACTATAAGAATGCTGAGAAGGAAGATCGAAGCCATAAAAGAGAGAGAGAGAGAGAGAGAGAGAGAGAGAGAGAGAGAGGCTGGCCTACATGTCTCTTAGTGACCTACATTGACAGTCCTGCACCACCACCACCACAGTCACCAATCTGCTCGCGGGTTGCTGATTGTGGTAGCTGTGGTGCTTGTGGTAGTTGTGGTGGTGGTGGTGGTGGTAGTTGTGGTTGGAGGTGGTAGTTGTGACAGCTGTGGTTCAGGGAAAAAAGGCTGGTAGTTGTGGTAGTAAAGGTTATGGTGGGAATTATGTTGGTGTTGTGGTGCTGCATAGTGGTTGAGAGGATGATGGTTGTTGTGGTAGTGGTGGTGGTTATGGTGGTAATGCTTGCTGCGGCTGAGAGGGGAAAAATGCTAGTAGTTGTGGTAGTGGTGGTCATGGTTATGTTGTGGTAGTTGTGGTTGAAGGGGAGACTGCTGTAGTTGTGGTAGTGGCGATAGTTGTGGTGGTGCTGGTACCTGATGCGGTGATGGTAGTGATAGCAGATGTTGGTAGTGGTTGTAATTGTGGTAGTGAGTGCAATATATGTCACTGTGGGGATGGTGGGAGAAGTGGTAGTTGTGATGGGTGTAACTGATGATGATGATGATGATGGTGTTACTGTTGTTGTTGTTGTTGTTGTGGTGGTGGTGGTGGTGGTGGTGGTAGATGTGATGGTAGTGTAAGTAGCAGTTCTGACAAATGTGATAGTTATAGTTGTGGTAGCAGTTATGGTAGTTTCAAGCCAATCTGAAGTGTACAGTATAGTAGTAGTAGTAGTAGTAGTAGTGGTGGTGGTGGTGGTAGTAGTAGTAGTGGTGGTGGTGGTGGTGGTAGTAGTAGTAGTAGTAGTAGTAGTAGTGGTGGTAGTAGTAGTAGTAGTAGTAGTAGTAGTAGTAGTAACTGTTTTGATAATTTTGGTAGTTGGCACGGTAAAAATAGTAGGCTTAGTGGTGGTGTAATGTCGGTAGTTAGAAGATGGTGGTGATAGTAGTTGTTGTGGTAGTAATGCTGGTAGTAGGCAGACATAAGGTGGTAGACTGAAGGTGAAAGGCGGAGAGAGAGAGAATGGTGGTAGGTGTATAGTGGTAGATGCGGCAAATGGTGATAGACAGCCTGACAGATGTAGTTAACCCTTTCAGTACGATGGCCTTTATTCTTTTGCTATCTCCAGACCAGTGAATTGTGGTAGGTAAACGTAATTGTGGTAGGTGGCGGATGGTGGTAGTTTGGGGATTGTGGTAAGTGGAATTTAAATGAAGGGAATTGTGGTAGGTCGTGGACAGTGGTGGTTTAATATATAATCTACTCACCCACCCATTTATCTATCCACCCACCTACTCACCCACCCATCTGTCCACTCATCCACCCACCTATCCACCCATCCATCTGTCCACTCATCCACCCACCCATCTGTCCACTCATCCACCCACCTATCCATCCACCCAACTGTCCACTCATCCACCCACCTGTTCACCCACCCCACCCATCTGTCCACTCATCCACCCACCTATCCACTCATTCACCTTCCTATCCACTACCACACCATCACTCCAACCATCCAATTACCCACCCACCTACTCCCCCACCTATCAAACCATCCTTCCACCCACCCATCTTGTGGTTGCGACGTGAATAATACTATAATTGTGGCAGCCTGTATAAACATTACTGTGGTGGGCAGACTGTGGTTGTTAGATACGTACTGTGGTGGACGGAAGATGATGGTAACTGCATAGGTCAAACTGTAGTGTGGTGGAGGAATAATTCTAAATGTGGTAAAACTGTGGTAGGAGGTGGTATTTGTGGTATGTGGTAGGAAGTAGGTAAAAAAATATACTGAACCGTGGTACGTGAAAAATAGCCCCCTCACAGTGGGCACAACCCTAGCCTTCTCTTCCAACTCACACCAGACGATTTTATTCAGCTGAGAAGGAGTCATAAGAGCCTGAGAGTGTCAATCCCCCTGTACCACACGGCGTGTTGTACTTTTGGGGTTCTATACTTGCTGGCTTCAGACGATTTTACTCAGCTTAGAGGAAAGGCCTTGGTTAGTGGAGGGATTTGATGAAGGCTGTATCTAATCCCCTTCAGTCGAAAATCTCTCCCCTCACTGAACAAAATCGTCTGGAGGTAGCAGGAATGAGGTGTGAGGTCCTCTCTCTGGCTGAAGGTTAAGTGAATTGTGGTGTACAGATACGGACAAAGATACTCGTACACAGATAGACTTATTGACAAACAAATATAGCGATAGATAAAAACTGAGACAGACAGATACACACAGACTGACTGACAGATAGATATATATAGATAGACTGTTGGACAGATAGATAGATAGATAGGCAGACAGACTGACACATGAACAAATAGAAAGATGGATCGACAGACAGACTGAGAGACAGAGGTAGATGTGTGTGTGTGGGAGAGAGAGAGAGAGAGAGAGAGAGAGAGAGAGAGAGAGAGAGAGAGAGAGAGAGAGAGAATCGAGGTAGCGGTATAATATAAACATAACTGTGGTAGGGGGTGGATGGCGATAAGTGAGAGAGGAAGAACGACCAGACTTCCGGTATATGAGTGACCCTAGCAAGGTCATCCAGAATTGTGGTAGTGACCTTTACCTGCACCGACCACCACCACCACCACCACCAACCAACAATACATCACCCTAACTGTAAACCTGAAGCTGGAAAAAAAATAATAATAATAATAACTACCAGAATTATTACTACCACAACTACCACCATCACTACTAGCTACCAACACTGCCACTACCACCACTACTAACTTTACCAGTATAGAAAAAAAAAATTGGGGGGTCCTTCCTGTGCCGCGTAAAATCGTCTGGCGAAGGTACGAGAAAAATCAGAAAAGGCACCGTCGTAGTGAAGAGGTTAATGGATAGTTTTTTCATTCCATTCCTGAGCTGAATAAAATCGTCTGGTGGCGGCAAGAATGAAGGTTGGGAGGGGGAGGGGTTGGCCTAGATTTTCGCCCTCCAGAACTGAATAAAATCGTCTTAGGGAGCATGAATACAACAGAAAAAAAAAAATCGTCCCCTTAGCAGAGGGACTAAAGCAAGTGGATTTTCTACTGCTGAAGAAAATCGTCTAGGAGGAGCAATACACGTGAAAATCGTCCTTCTCGTGGAGGGGTTACATTTTCCCCCCAAGTTTTCCCCCTCCCAATCCCATAACCCATGCAATTCGATGACTTATTTTGTACTTTATTTTCTTTCTTTTTTTTTTTTACTTTGGCCTCAGACGATTTCAACTTTCCAAACTAGAGACGATCTTGTATTTGGGTCTGTTACCTTGTTTTTGTTTTTTTTCTTGAAGGGAACAATTTGGGGGGCTCCTGGCCTTTGGTTCCTTCTTTCTTACATAAAAAAAAATCTGTCTACTGGAGGGATGCCTTCACGTGGTGACACCGATATAACCAGGCGGCTCCACTGCCCAAAAATGCAACCATCCCTCAGGTACTTCCCTATCCTTTCCTATCCTCCCTATTTTTTCCTCTCTTCCCTATCCTTCCCTATCCTTTTCTGTTCTTTCCTCTCCTCCCTACCCTACCCTATCCTTTCCTGTTCTTTCCTCTCCTTCCTATCCTCTCTAATCCTTCCCTATCCTCCCTGTCCTTTATGTTCTCCCTGTCCTTCCTTATCCAGCGGGTGTACGTTTCAGAAGCGCCTGCGGGGACAATAATAAAACCTCTTCATTATTGGACGCTCCCTCCATACTGAATAAAATCGTCTGGAAGGAGCAAGAATGAAATAAAAAATAATTCGATTGAAGGGGTTGTCAGAGAGTTCCAGAGCAAAAATACAATAATAATAATAATAATAATAATAATAATAATAATAGCATAGTGAACATCGTGGTGAAGGGGTTGGCTACTATCAGCATCTTAACTACATTCTGAACACGTCTTCTCTCTTTCTTCTTTTTCATCATTGCTTCGGATTGTTGTCATTTTCTTTCGTTGCTTCAAAATTTTCCTACTTCATATCGTTTTTGCTCTCTCTCTCTCTCTCTCTCTCCATTCCTCCACGTCTTCCCTCCTTAATAATTTTCCTAACTCATTTTTTTTATTTTTCCCTTTCCCCCTCTTCTTCCATTCCTCCATGTTCTTTCTCCTTCATTCTTCAGTTTTCCTGGGCCATTTTCCTCACTTTTTTCCTCTCTCTCTCTTCCAGTCCTCACCATTCTTTCTCATTCTTTATTCTTCACAATTTTCCTTATACCATTTTCTTCATATTTTCTTTCCTATTCTAATTATGTCTCTTTTTATTTCTTTCTCTGTTTTTCTTACGTCGCTTAAAAAAAATTGCCTGGTCGGTAATATTTTTGTTTTTGTCTTCTCTGCTTCTCTTCCCTCCTTCCATGCCTCCACGTCCTCTCTCTCTCTCTTCCCTTCACCAATTCCTCCATTTCTTCTCCTTTCTCTTGTTCCACCACTTTCTCCTTCTTCCTTTTGTATTTTCTTCTCTTCTTCTTTTCTCCTCTTCTTCTTCCTACTCTTCCTCCGCCTCTTCTTCTTTCTCCCCCTTTTTTTTTATCACGTTTATTTACCTCCATTTGTCTACCGTCACTGTATCTTCTCCTAATCTTCATCTTCCCTCCCCTATTTTCCTTCTTCCTCATCTTTCTTCACTTCTTTCTCTCACACTCTTTTTTCACAGTGCACGCTTCCCTATCTTTCCTCTGCATCTTTTCATAACCTTCGTCCCCTCTCTCCCCATTTCTTACGTTCACTTCCTGTATCCTTCCCATAGCCGCGGCGCACGACTCTGAGGTTGTCATCGTCGTACCTTGGCAACCTACCATTCAAAAGTGCGTCCCATTTCGTGTATGAGACGCAAGTGATTCGTGTATAATATGTTCGTGTATAATAATATTCGTGCATAATATATTCGTGTATAATAATATGATTCGTGTATGATATGATACGAAATGGGACGCACTTTTGAATGGTAGGTTGCCAGGGTACGATAATGACAACCTCAGAGTCGTGCGCCGCGACTATAGTGTCTTGTCGTAATCATCATCATCATCTCTGTTCCTCTCTTTTCGTTTCCTTGCTCCCATCTTCATCCACGATTATTTTTTCTCTCTTCCTTATCTTTCATCTTCCATCCCTCTCAATAATTCATGAATCCTAATCTCATCTTTACTATTTTTTTACTGAGTTACTCCTCTTTCTGCATTAAGCTCACTCATCTTTCCTTCCATCTTCTCTTGACCATCGTTATTCCATCTTCGTCTCAATCCTCTCCATACCTTCATCTCTATTTTTCCTTCCTTACTTCCCTTTCGCCATCTATATATTCCATCTTTATATTTTCTGTCTCACTCTCATTTATTTATCTTTCCTTCAACCTTCTAGTGACCTTCATCAATATGCTTCTATTTCCTCTTCCCGTTTTCTCTCTCCTATCTTCATGTTTACAATATTCCTCTGCTTTCTTCTTTCATCACGTTCAATTGAGTTTTTATTTTTTCGAATCTTTTCTTCCTCCTTTCTCCACTTTCTGTATTTCTCTCCCCAGTCTGTCTATATATTCTTCGTTTCTGAACACTTATCATCATCATCATCGCCACCGCCACCACCACCACCACCACGATCATCACCACCATCGCCGCCACCACCACGATCATCACCATCATCGCCACCACCACCACCACCACCACGATCATCACCATCATCGCCACCACCACCACCACGAGCATCACCATCATCGCCATCGCCACCACCACCATCGTCATCAGCATCATCATTCTCTTCCCTTCACTTTCTTCTCCTTCTCACCATTCCACCATTTGTGAGTAATATTTCCCTCCAATCCATCCCTTGTTTTCCGGCACCTCCATCCTCCTCCTCTTCCTCTTCCCTCCCTCCCACCTCATCCTCATCATCATAATCATCATCCTTTCTCCATTTTCACAGTTTATCTTCAATTCGCCTAAATATATCTTGTTTCTCCAGCCCCGCCCCCTTCTCCTCCTCCTCCTCCTCTGCCATCCACTTCCTGCTTCTCCTCCCTCCTCCAAGGTCCTCCACTCCTTCCTGTGTCCAGGGAGGAAGTGTTGTTCCTTTTGTTGTAGGAATGTGTAGCTTTTTGTGGTGGCTGCACCTCTCTCTCTCTCTCTCAATCAACTTCTTCCATCTGCTTTGTCCATCTCTCTCTCTCTCTCTCTCTCTCTCTAAATCAGCCTCTTCCATCTTTTTTGTCCGACCCTATCACTCATTTTCATTCTCTCTCTCTCTCTCTCTCTCTCTCTCACACACACACACACACACACACACACACACACACATACACACACACACACACACACACACACACACACATTGGAACAAATGCAACCACCATGCACATAACATATTCCAAACAAAACTGCCTTATGCACATTTTCCAAGCATTTTAAAAACCAAAAAAACTCCATAATCACAAGAAACAAGTACACCATGACCTAAAAAAAGAAAAGAAAAGAAAAAACATGAACTTCAACCACCATGTATTTCACGTAATTCATAATTTCAAAACAATAAAATCCAAAATCACAAGAGAAAATGGGCCATATGTTAAAAAAAAAACTATTACACACACACACACACACACACACACACACACACACAGGAAAGCTTCACCAGACACCTTATCCATGAAATTTCTTGAGTGTAAATCACCAACCAATCCCCCAAATCCGGGAACACAATTCTTACTGTTCTTCCTTTCTCCTGACGATTTTACTCAACTTTCGGCAAACTTTTTGGCTTGGGGTGACTTAGATATAGCCTTAATAAACCACATCAATACGAGAAACATTTCCTACGTTGAATAAAATCGTCTGCTAGTGGCAAAAATACCGGTAAGTCAAAAAGGCGTCCAGTTTCGTTCCGTCGGTTGACCATCTGCTTATATCTTATTAATGTTACAAGACACCTCGACGCAAAAATCCAAGTAAATAACGTAAAAACCACATTGATTTTATACTGCTACTACTACTATTACTACTACTAACAATAAAAATAATGGTCATGATAGTGAGAATGGTTTATCGTAAAATAGGGTAACCTCTTCCTTCTAATGACAGTAATTTTCATTATATCTTTTACCTTCAGACGATAACATTTCAGCTTAAGAGACTTGCGCAACTCGAGGGATTAGGGTACACCTTTCCTTAACCCTTTAAGTAGTAGCGTCTTCTATAGTGTTCCTCCTCGTAACATAGGGTTTGGGTGGAGTCACCCCCTCCCTACACTATTGCCATGTTTCCTAACCCTACGATGTATAACGCCTGTGGTTTGTGTAGTAGGAATGATACATAAACATAACTCATACTAATATAACTGTAATGAAAGTGCTGACATGTATCAAGGAAGAATAAAACTATTCTGCATACTATATTATACGATAATAGAGAAACGTGGCATAAAAATTTGGCAGTGTTGCTCTAAAAATATTCTAATTATTATTTACTTCCCCAACACTTCTAACATTGCTAATTAATTTAGCAAGTATAATTGCAAGAAAATTTGAAGGGATAAAAGTGGGAAGAGGCGATCCTTTCATAATTAAAATAAATATATCAAACAGCTCTGGGGTGGCAGCACTCACGCGACACGTGTTTGTGTGTACGCTGTGGGAGGTCACCAACCCCTACAGGATTTAGGCCTATTGGGGAAACCTCTATAAAAAAAACGCGCCGTGACTTTTACCTCAAGGGTGGTGCGGAAATAAAGTCAAAATTATAATCCATACATAAAAATGGAAGTAAAAAACCATGGATGACACATAACAAAATCTAGCGAGAGAGAGAGAGAGAGAGAGAGAGAGAGAGAGAGAGAGAGAGAGAAATAATAATAATAATAATAATAATAATAAAACTTTATTTCCACTAAACAGTGGGTATTCTTATACATTATACAGTAGTACAGCATACAGTATGAAAGTTCTATACACAATATAATACAAGTTGATACATATGGTGGAGAATAGTGACAGAGAGGTAAATGGTTTAAAAGGTGTGGGGACACTTAGGTTAAAAATAGATCAATTAAGGGATTTAGGAACGAAGGCAGTGGGAAGGATTAAGACAGATGGGATTGTAAGATTAGGGAGTTTGAGCAATAGGGTAGAATGTATGCTCTCAATAAAAGTATAGCAATTATCAACGGCTAATTATTATACAGGTGTTGATGGTGGGGGTCTATATTTATAGGAGGTGTTGGTGGTGGAGGTATAGCGGGTGTTGTTGATGGGGGTGTTGTTGGGGGTAGGGGTATAGGGGGTGTTGGTGGCAGGGGTATAGGGGGTATTAGAAAAACGGAGATCACAAGAGGGAAACAGTGTCAAGGTCATCGCTGATGGAGAGGTCAGCTCGGAAACGTGGCAACAGTGCAGGGAGGGGGTGACTCCACCAAAACCCTACGTTTCGATCTGTCAGACTATAGTGTAAATAAAACCACCTGATAGTAACAACAATTCAATAGCAATGACCCCCTCTGGTTGAAGGGCTGAAGAGACGTAGTCAAGGTGGCAAAAGATGTAGCATTTATTCTTCAGCGATTTAGTTTACCCATATAATTTTTCATACTTGTTCTTCACACCTCTTTACTACTGACATACTCCACATGAACATAAATAACGACGGAAAAGATATTACTGCAAAATGAATAATCAAAATAAACCAGAGAGAGAGAGAGAGAGAGAGAGAGAGAGAGAGAGAGAGAAGGGGAAAAAAAAAGAGAAAAAAAGCGATACATTACAGATAACACACCCTAGTTTCGTCACTGTTTACATGCGGTGCCGGAGACTGACGCGGGAAAACATATCGTACGGCACCAAGGCAGGAATGAAGAGGAGAGGAAGATGAAGAGTTACACATAATTAAATACTCACACACACACACACACAGGTGGTCGGATAAGCATATGGAAGTCAGGAGGTGAGGTGGGTGCAAAAACATATTCTCTCTCGCTCTCTCTCTGCTTTGTGTGTGTGTGTGTGTGTGTGTGTGTGTGTGTGTGTGTGTGTGTTGATCTGGCTGCCTCTCAGCTGTTCAACTTTTTACTTCTTCAACCCATGTGTGTGTGTGTGTGTGTGTGTGTGTTATCAGTCTGCCTCTCAGCTGTTCAGCTTCTCTCTCTCTCTCTCTACCCATGTGTGTGTGTGTGTGTGTGTGTTATCAGTCTGCCTCTCAGCTGTGCAGCTTCTCTCTCTCTCTCTCTCTCTCTCTCTCTCTCTCTCTCTCTCTCTCTCTCTCTCTCTCTCCTTAAGATTTCTCAAGTTCATCTTCACATTTTCCAACTATCGTCCCGCCTTCTTCCTCTACAACTTTCAGACTTTGCTGCTCTAACATTTTCTCTTCTTCGGTGTCATGTTTTGATATTCTTACTGCCAAACGATGTCATTACGGCTATAGTCACATGATTTTATCACATTAAACACCAATAATAAATCAATCAATCAAAATTCTACCTAGAGTAACGTTTGGGTCAAGAATGAAAACTTTGATGCTAATTAAATGCAAGGCGATTCCCTCCCCCTCAAATATTCAATTATAATAATAATGTATTGTACTGCCAAAGACGTACCTAAATTCTCTGCAAAGACGATTGTCCTAGCTTATTCCGGCTACCACAAGAAGATTTTCCTCGTCACAGTAAAGATCCCTAAGCCGCAACAGCCTTTGTCTCGTTCACTACCTGAGGCCTTTACTAAACGGCAGCAAATCGCCTGGCCATAGTAGGGAACAAAATACAAGATGAATGTAAGACAGGCTGGGGCACCTCTCACTGACCTCAAATACTGTACTAACAAGGCGTACATGAGGTTCCTCCTATTGTCTTCAAGAACTGGGCTTCTGTGCTTACACCCTATCTAGGTAAACTCTTTCGCCTTTGTCTGTCAACTTGTACCTTTCCTTCTTGCTAGAAGTTTGCTTTCATTCTGCTTGTCCATTAGAATGGCGACCATTCCCATCCTATCACCGAATTGCCTTAACACCCTGTATTTCTTAAGTTTTACAAATCGATAAAAAAAGAAAAGCACATTTCCTATCACAACCTTCTTTCCGATCGCCAGTATGGGTTGTCAGGAAAGCTCCACTGGCGATCTTCTCACCTTCCTTTCGGACCCCTGGTCATCCTCCTTTCGGGATTTTGGCGAAAGCATGGCCATTGCACTTGACATCGTCACAGGCTTTCGATCGAGTCTGGCATAAATCTTTAATTTTCAAATTGCCCTCTTACGGTTTCTATCCTTCTATTTGTGCCTTCATCTCTAGCTTCCTTTCTAGTCGTTCTATAGCTGTCACCGTTCTTCTCCTAGAGCTATCAATGGCGGTGTTCCTGAGGGTTCTGTCCTATCAGCAACTCTCTTCCTTCTATTCATCAATTACTTTCTAAGCTGTACATCTAACCCTGTCCACTTATTCACTGATGACTCCACCCTTCACTTTTCCATTCACTTCTCGCAGCGTCCATCTCAGCAGTTACTTCAACAAACAAGTGACGAGGTTATGGCACAACTATTGTCTGACTTGGCTCGTATCTGTGACTGAGGTAAAAAATTTAATGCATCAAAAATTATAATAATAATTTCTTCCGGCCTGTCAAAATCAATATCCAACTCATTCCTGTATTACCCGTGAACATACTTGGGGTTTCACTCTCGAGATTTATCTTAGAGAGATCATAGGCTATTACCTCTCTTGTAAAATCTGCTTCCAGTGGGCTAAGCCGAATCCAAGCCATCTTTTCCCCTGCACAGTTGTTAAATTTATACAGGGGTTTTATTTGCCTCTGTGTAGAGTACAACTTCCACGTGTGGGAAAGCTCCCCACATACAGCTCTTCTTAACATGGTGAAGTCAAAGATTTCTCATCTCATTAGCCCTCCTCCTCTTACTGGCTCCTTCAACCTGTCTCTCTGCCGCACTGTTGCACTTTTATCTCTTTTCTATCGCTACTTCAATGGTCAGTGCTCTTCTGAACTGTCTGCTTGCATCTCTCCACCACTATGGCAGGTGCGTAGCAGCAAACTCGCATCCCTTTTCTGTTCAACTCTCTAACGTAAGAATAACCGCTACTTCCAGTCCTTCATGTATGGAACAGGTCAACTCTGGAGCTGTCTCCCTCTGTCTGTATTTCTTACTGCCTGTGACATTCAGTCTTTTAAACGCAGTGTCCAAGCATCTCGAAATGAACGCATCTTGAAACTAGCTCTGTATTTTTTTTTCCTTTCTTGGAGGGAACAATCTTGCATGCTTCTAGCCTTTGGTTCCTTTTTCCTTGCATAAAAAAAAAATAAAAAAAAACGCATCCTTCCATCGGTCACTGGGCAGAATCTGTGACCTTGACCTGGAACCGTGACCTCTGACCTGTTGTTCTCGAAATCGAATCCCTTCACTTTTGTCTCACCTTAACCCTGTCATAATGTTTGGTCCAAATCAGATCAAAACTATTTGGAGTTCACACACACACACACACACACACACACACACACACACACACACACACCAGCGGGCAAATGTAAAAACGCCATCCTTCTCAAGTACTCAACCTCTTCACTTCGATGACGCTTAACATATACTCCTGCTACTTCCGGTCAATTATCATCCAGATTTGGGGAGTATTTTCGAAATGGGGGGGGGGGAGTCAGAAAAAGCCTTCAGTAACCTCTTCAGTACGCGGGGGCCTATTGAAGCTGCAAAAAATTGTCTACCGTAATCAGGAAAAACGGAAAAAGAAAAAAGGCAACAAACTTTCTGAAGGAGGGAACATTTTCTCAAGAAGGGAAGGTAAATTAACCCTTTCAATCTGGGGATGTCTTTATATTCTATTCAGGTTACCTCGAGGAAAAAAAAACTCAGAAGGATTGATGAATGAAGAGAGGGAAGCGAAATAAAAAGGAATGCGGAAGTGGGTAGTGATGAACATGAAGGAAAGGTATGAGAAACGCAGAATGAAATGAAGGAAGAGAAAAGGGGAAGAATGAAAAATCGATGGAAAACTACGGAAGGAGTGATGACAGAAAGCGATAAAAATAAAAGTATGAAATGTGGTTAAAGAATAATTATTTCAGTGTGAGAAAGAAAGGAAAGCTGCGATGGGAACTTATAGATAGATAAATACATACATAGGTAGGTAGGTAGATATAGATAGATAGATATTTATGGTATGGTCATGTGGAGAGAATGGATAACAATTGTGGTGAAAAAGGTATATCTGAGCGAATCTGAAGGAAGGAGGAGGCAAGGTAGGCCAAGAAGAAGGTGGAGGGATATGGTGGATGAGTGTGTGAGGAAGAGAGGTATGGAAGTTGGTGAGGCTACGGGGATGACAAGAGATCGAGCTGGATGGATGCATTTTGTGCGGAGAAGTGCACGACCAGGGATTTGGCACCCCTTTTTAACGTGGCAGCGTTCGAATTGGCTCTATCAGATGGGTATAAGTGAAGCTACAGAATGTGGTGAAATTTTTTTGGGCCTATATGATGGGACCAGGATTCCGAGGGCTTGAATGATCAGTGAATTGAAGCGTGGCCCACTGAACTGGGCAAACTTAGGCTGTCTGGACGCTGTTAATCCTCACCCTGCCCTAAGGTGGGAAAGGAGGTCCCGATGATGACAATGACGATAATGATGATGATGATTATTATTATTACTTTATAGCGGAGTTATTTTTTCGAACTAAAAGGCTTATATACATAGCCTTAATTAAACCCTTCTGGACTAGTTGAAAAAAAAGTGACTAAAATCGTCGCGGGTCGGTCTGCTTAAAACGAAAAAATGTGATGAAAGAGTTAACAGATGGCGTAAAATTACATATGGGTAAGTAAAAATCAAGGATGGATATAGATGATGGCAAGTGTAAATTAGAGAGAGAGAGAGAGAGAGAGAGAGAGAGAGAGAGAGAGAATAATATGTAAAATGCAATGAAAAATACAGTACAATGAATATATAAAAAAGACACGAAAAAAAAATGCATACTTGTGAAAAAAAAAAAATTGTATATAATAATAAAAAAAGAATTAAAGTGTAGAATGGAACAAAGAATAAAAAAATAAAATATATGTAAATGGTAAGAAAACACGAAGATATCTGGGAGGCGGGGAAGAAGGAAATGCCAAATAAGGAGGAAGGAAAGGGAAAGCGAAGACTGAAACAGAAAAGGCAAGAAGAGAAGGGGAGGAAATATCACCATCATCGTCATCATCATCATTATCACCATCGTCATCACTATCAACATCATCAACAACAGCATCAAAACTACCATCATTGGTTAAAATCACCACCATCATCATCATCGTCAAGACCAGTCAGCATCAACAATCATCATCACCACCATCACTATTGTCATCACTATCAACATCATCATCAACAACAGCATCACAATTATCATCATCATCATCGGTCATAATCATCATCATTTAACACCACCACCACGATCATTATCTTCACCATTACAATCGTCACCATCACCACCACCAACACCGTCATCATTATCATCCTCATCATCATCACCATCATCATCATCTTTATCATCACATCACCATCATAACCCAGGTCCCAGTAAAAAAAAAATAATAATAATAAAAAAGGTGAGTGGGAGAGAGTAACCAAATTATATAAATGAAAACACAGATAAAAATAATAAAATAAACATGTTAAGAGATGAAAGAGCCAGATACTGTGAGCAAAGGATGGGAAAAAGGAAGAAACGGAGAATATCGTACAAGAAAAAAAAGGGGGGGGGATGAAAGTCTAAAAAAGTGATATATATATATGAAAGGAGTAAGCTGGGAAGACAATAATAATAATAATAATAATGATAATAATGATGATAATAATAAAAAAAAAAGACAGAAATCCATCAAATATAAAGGGAGACATAATGAAGAAAAGGAAGAAATAAAACTGCCTATGAAATACAATGGTACACAAAAGTAGATGAAACGAAAAAGAGGAAGAAAAGAGAAAAGAGAAGAAGAAAAGAGAAAAGAGAAGAAGAAAAGAGAAAAGAGAAGAAGAAAAGAAGAGGAAGAGGAGGAGGAAGAGGGAGAAAAAAGAGGAAGATGAGGAAGAAGAGGAAGAAAAAGAAGAGGAAGAGGGAGAAAAAAGAGGAAGATGAGGAAGAAAAAGAAGAGGAAGAGGAAGAAAAAGAAGAGGAAGAAAAAGAAGAAAAAGAGAAAGAAGAAAAAGAGAAAGAAGAAAAAAAGGAAGAAGAGGAAGAGGAAGAAAAAGAAAAGGAAGAATAAGAATATGAAAAGGAAAGAAAAAAAAAGAAAGAAGAAGATGAAGAAGAAGAAGAAGAAGAAGAAGGGAAGAAAAAAAGAAAAAGGGAAGAAAAAGAAAAAAGGAAAAAAAAGAAAAGAAAAAGAAGGGAAGAAAAATTGGGTAAAAGAGGAGAAAATAATAAAACGAAGAAAAATAAAAGAAGGTGAATAAGTAGAAGGAAGAAGAAACAAAGGGTAGTTACAAGAGAAAGGGAAATTGGCCAGTGACGTCGTGGTGTGGTGGTGGAGGTGGTGGAGGGGGGGGGTGACCTACTTGCTTCATCAATGGCCTTGGGATGGTGGTACTTGTGGCTGTGTGGTGGTGGTGGTATGTGGAGGTGGAGGTAGTTGTGGTGGTAGGTGTGTTATGTTGGAGGTGGTGGTGGAAGGTGTGGTATGTGGTGACTGTGGTAGTTGTAGTAGGTGCGGCATGTGGTGGTGGTGGTAGTTGTGGTATGTGGTGGTGGTAGTTGTGGTACAAGGTGTATTGCTGGCGGTAGGAGGAGGAGGTGGAGGAAGTGGTGGTGGTGGTGGTGATGGTGGTGGTAGTAGTTGTGGTATGTGGTGGTGGTATTACGTGCTGTGGCTGGTTGTGGTTTTCGTATGTGGCAATGGAATGGTGGAGGTATGTGGTAGTAGTGGTAGCTGTGGTTGGTGGTGGTATATGGAAGCTGTGGTGTGTTGTGGTGGTGGTATATAAATGGCTGGTGGTAGATATGGTGTGTGGTTGTCGTCGTAGCTGTGATGGTAGTTAGCTGTAGGTGTAATATGTGGAGATTGGTGGTGGGAGTTACGGTATGTGGTGATGGTAGGTGGTGGCGATGGGGGTAGTGGTGGTAGTAGTTACGGTATGTGGTGGTGGTGGTGGTGGTGGTACGTGGTGGTGGTTGTGGTAATGGCATGTGGTGGTGGAGGTGGTTGTGGTAAGGAATGGTAGATGTGGTTGGTGGTGGTTGTGGTATGTGGTTATTATGCTATGGAATGTCATCACCAGTTAGTCTTGCTGTACTCTACCTTAACTTCACAAACAAAACTGAGCAAGTGTAGTTTATTATCTCCGCCAACGAAGATGGAGAAGGTATTGTAATCACCCGTGTTAGTCTATCTACCGTATCTGTTTGTCTGTCTCTCTGTAGTCTGCATTACCTCTGCCATCTACACTGGACTGAGGTTGGTATAAAAATCATAAATTATAGTGGCGTGAAGGAGGTATGGGCTCTCTGTGTGCTTTCCAGTTTGCTTATTGTGTTGCTTGTAATGCAAGTCCATGTTACGTACACAAGTTTTTGCTTCCCCTGTGGCGGTGTTGTTCTGGCATCACCCTGTACTATCATGATCAAAAATTCGACGACACTTCAATGCAGGCTGTGGTGATGAAATATATATTGCTATCGTTATTATTATTATTATTATTATCAGTAGTAGTAGTAGTAGTAGTAGCAGCAGCATACTAGTAGTGGTAGTAGTAGCATCGTCATCATCATCATCATCATCATTATTATTATTATTATTATTACTTTTTCTGTGAGCAATATGAAGCTCACAACAAAAGAATACGACAAGGTACGATGCTCCGTGACGCTCAGAGAGGAATGGGAAATACGGGAAGCTGCACACAATGACGCCACGGGACTGTAGGTGACATTTTTTGCTGGTGAGGGTACAATACTGACGCGGGTATTGCACGATGATGTAAGACGGAGGCAGTGTGTTGTGGACAAGAGGGGTCGTTGATGAGTAAGGCCACAAACGCCTGGGGGTGCATTTTTTCTTTTTATTGATGTCACTCCTCACGGGATGCGGTGTCAGAGAGAGAGACAGACAGACAGACAGACAGACAGGCAGGCAGGCACAGACAGACATACAGACAAAGAATGCCTGAAATGACGAGCCTGTCTAACTCTGAACTAAGATGGAAAGTGAGATGACTGGACAGGGGTAACTTGTATCGGTCTAGATTTAGTGATGTTAGTTTAGGTTAGATTTGGTTAGGTTTTTCTTGGTGGAATGTAGTTTGGTTAGATTTGGTTAGGTTTTTCTTGGTGGAATGTAGTTTGGTTAGAGTCGGCTATGTTAGGTAAGGTTAGGACAGATAAGGCTGGCCTGGGAGAGGTTAAACAATACGCGATGCCAAGGCACAGCAAACCCTCCGCCGGCAGTCATTTTAGAGCTGATGTATAAACACCACAGGATATCTAGTCAAAGATGTCACATCAAATTTGGAGTAAATCGTGTGAAAATTGACGATTTTAGGCTCATCTGAATTTTAGACCCGAACCACCCGACATTGACCCCTTACCGCTAACTGGGGAGTGACCCCCCTGATGTAATGAGGCATGTTATAGGATGCAGATTTGAAAAATGCACCTTCAGGTTTTGGTTTCATGTCGATGTGATGAAAGGAGTTGCGGCTAAAAAACGATTTTTTACCAGTATTTTTCTTTACATTTTTGGGGCCTATAGCCTGGGCCTGGGCCTTGACCAAATTTGGCCCAAATTTTAAGTGATCAGAAGGTCCCATCCCATCATCCCTGAAATTTTAGTCAAACTCGCACAAGTAGTTTTCGCGAAAAGTTGTTAGCAAACAGACAGACTCACACACAAACACACCGAGTGAAAACAATACCCGTCCCAGAGCCGCTCCGGGGCTAGAGGTGAGAAGAGAGGATAGGTTAGATTTGGCTGGTGAAGGTTGGGTTAGACAAGATTTGGTCTGTTAGACATATAATATTAGGGAAGAAAATATTAGGCTAAGTTAAGCTACGTTAGATTTGGTTAGATAGTACTAGATTAGATTAAGTTAGGATAGGTTAGGGAGAGGAGACTGGGAAAAAAGGCTTGGTTAGAGAGAAAGGAGGTAATCTATTGTAAGGTGAAAGCTAGCAGAGACAGGACAAGGCTTTTATCTGATGCCGCTACGGTACCACAGCCTCCACCACTACCATTATCACCACCACACTTACCACAACTACAACCACTATTATTACCCTCACAGCTACCACAACCACCATCACCATCATTTTTACCACCACCACAGCTACCACCATTACCATCACCACAGCCATCACTAGTACCACCACCACATCCACCACCAGTACCACCACCACCACCACAGCCACCTCCAGCACCATCACCACCACCACCAGTACCACAACCACAGCCACCACCAGTACCACCACCACAGCCACCACTAGTACCATCACCACAGCCACCACCAGTACCATCACCACAGCCACCACCAGTACCACCACCACAGCCACCACCAGTACCACCACCACAGCCACCACCAGTACCACCACCACAGCCACCACCAGTACCACCACCACAGCCACCACCAGTACCACCACCACAGCCACCACCAGTACCACCACCACAGCCACCACCAGTACCATCACCACAGCCACCAGTAACGTGAGCTTTGTGAGTGCGTGACGAGCGAGTGAACGTTTGTACATACGCCTATCATCAATATTTCATCTTGGAGTAAACTTTCAACATTTCTGGAGTGGTAGTTGAACAATAACAGAAGAATAAATGAGTTAAAATATTTACTTTCTCATGTTTTCTCTTTCTCATGTTTTGTCTCTGGATGTGCATATAGCGAGGCGCCGTAGCATTTATCACACTCGCAATGTTCAGTTCTCTGCTCCCGTCTATCTATCTCAAGTTTCATAATATTGCCTTACATTAGCAAGGAAATTAGAAACAGGTAATCGGAATGGTGAGGTTAATCGGTGAGGTACGGTAAATCAATACTCTCTCTCTCTCTCTCTCAATATATCTTATCCAATCATCATATCTAACCCATCCTACCCTCTAGTCTCTCTAATCCCATCTCTACCTACCGTAATCCAATCTATCGTGTCGTATCATAACCTAACCAAGCCCAATCTATCCTAATTGAAGCTATGGTATCCTAGCATAATCTAACCCAATCTCACTTAAACTAATCTAACCTAGCAACCTAACCTAGTATGCAATATCCTATCACGAAGTATCTCAGAGTCAAACCTAACATAACCCAACTTATCTCAAAATCTAACAATCTACTCTGTTTTAATCTAACTTAATCCGTAATACCCAATCATAAACTGACTATGTCTAAGCTATCCTGTCTAATTCACTCTAACCTATCTAACAATCTAATCTATTTTAATCTAACTTAATCTGTAATACCCAATCATAAACTAACCATGTCTAAGCTATCCTATCTAATTCACTGAAACGTATCTCCATTAAAACTGATCTAACTCACGCTAAGGCTGGCACACCTGAGCCAGTCCACAGGTGTTCGTGTACCACCTCCATCACCATCCACACTCACGTACATGCATACACACACACATATCTCATCACCGACCATACATCCACATATACATACCTCACCACCGACCATACATACATTACATACATACTGTACACATATAAATACTTCCATCACCACCTACCTTCATATCATACATACATAACATACACCTCCATCACCAACATCCCTTACATACATACAGACAGACATACATACATATACATACATACAAGACACCTCCAACCCTAATCTCCCTTACATACATACATACATAACACACCTCCATCACTAACCACCCTTACATACATACATAAATACATTCACACACACACACACACACACCTCGATCACCATTCGTGTAAAACCCCGATAAATCTAAGCAGCCAAACCCCAGAAATCCCTTAACATACCTAATCTTACTATAGACAAGCATTAGGAACAAAAATAAATAGCGGAGCACTCTTAAGGGGAAACTGCGTGAGTGGAATTTACAATCTCATGAAGGGGGGTGAATGAGTGAATGGAGCGAATAACCAATGAATGATTAAAGTGAATTATCATACTCACATAGGTAGACAAAGGCACCGCAGAACTTACCTGAAACAAAAATAAATTAAAATAAATAAAATCGCACTATTACAAACTGCATTATTTGAAGTTATAAAAAATGTGACTATATAAACGAAGCCTCCAAAAACAATCTTCCAATTTCCTTTACTGTTTCCACACTTCTTACTGCTACTCCAAGCACCTTAACCCCTAACTGCTAAAACATTAATGAACATCAGTAAATATAACAATAATAAAGGTTCTAGTAATGAAATATGGTGTACAACGGTCACTTCACAGGTTGTACTCCACTTCTGGTGCAAATCCCGCCACTGGTGCTATATTTTGTGATGTAACTCGCATAGTAATCGCAGGGAAAAATTGAATGTGGAATTGTCGATGAGTTCAGCTGTGCGATAGTGTTAATAATTCATACATATACATACATACATACCTCCATCACAACCAACAACCCTCACATACATACGTACATACATACATACATACACACCATCACCAACCACCTTACATACATACATACATATACTCGAATACATACATACCTTCATAAATACATACTACATACATACACACCATCGTCAACCATCTTACAGACAGACATACATACATACATAATGCACACCATCGCCGACCACCTTACATACATACATACATTGAAACACATCCCAATCATCAACCACACTACTTTACATACATACCCAATCACCAACCACACTACTGTACATATATACACCAACCACCTTACACACACACACACACACACACACACACACACACACACACAATTTTCAGTCGTTTAATCCATTCAGTGCGATGATCCGTATTTATTGTTTATTACCGCTATCGCCATAACAATCTACATTCGTCCTGTAATTCAAAGAAACCATTTACATACATCTAATCCTTATATCGCCACACGTCTCAGTTTATCCTGTAAGACCATATCGTCCTTTTTATTCCATTCTTTCTACCGTCACACGATTCTGTTCTTCTGTTCAACCATCACGCCTTCTGGGGATAGGTATGATGTCTGAAACTATAAATACTATACTCCTTTCACCTTAACTTGGCCCGGAATCTCGTCCATTTGCATGTTTCACGTAGATCTAGCAAAATAATACAATACTACGGTTCTACACTCTTTCCACAGCACTTCCTCTTGACAAGCATCGTCTTCTAGCGCTAATCCATTGCTAAAAATCAGCCTTCAAAATGAGATGAAAACTTTAGGCCAAGATAGATATAAAGTGACGGTAATTCTTGACCAAATTAAAATATATATGATGAGATGGCAATTTTAGGTAGTTAGATTAGATACTCATTTGATATAGCAATTCTAGGCCAAGTTAGAATATAAAGAGTGTATCTACAGCAAGAAAAAAACATTCAGTAACTGACAGGAAGATGCGAATAATGATCAGATAGACAGATAAATAAATAGATAGATAGATAGATAGACTAATAGACAGATAGATAATGGCCGTCTAAAGCAACAGCAGCAGACACGCAACCTCGAAAATTAATCGATATTACATTTCCCCTCTGCGTGAAATCGATGACAATAGCTCTGTGTGTGTGTGTGTGTGTGTGTGTGTGTGTGTGTGTGTGTGTGTGTGTGTGTGTGTGTGTGTGTGTGTGTGTGTGTGTGTGTCTGTGTGTAAAAGCCAATTCGATTACAGTTAGTTCTTTAAAACACAGGAATAAAAACCTAAATTATGATCACTGCAGTTCAACAACGGGATCGGAGACAAAGGCAAGGAACATTTGACAGTCACGTATTGGGATGGTTATGATTATTAATTTGCTTAGCCTGCATCCCACATGACAGTGCTGTTAGCTATGAGACAGAGAAGACACGCTGTATAAGTCTGGTACTTTAGATATTATCGCACACACACACACACACACACACAAACAAACAAACAGACACAGACAGACAAACAGACAAGCAAACACAATCAAGCCCCAAGCATAACCACCTTGGCAGAGAGAAGATATAAATAGTGCATCAATATTATACTTAACAATAATACCATTTTTCTATTCTGATCTGTGGCCACGATTTCTGACTTATTTTCTTCACATTTCTCTCTGTTTCTTTACTGGTGATAATTCAATAATTCTACCGCCACAACACTCTGCATTATCACATTTATTATTATTATTATTATTATAGTTAGCACGCGAAAGATCTTTCATATTCATCATTATTACAAGTTCGTATCTACACTGTAACCAGAACTCTTGTGATGATGATGATGATGATGATGATGAAGACGACGACGACAATTATTATTATTATTATTATTATTATTATCATCATCATCATCATCACCACCATCATCATCATCATTATTATTATTATTATCATCATCATCATTTTGCATTACTTGCTCAATTTCCCAATAATCAACAATTCTTCCAGGTATCAGAAATCACACCTGCCCTGACCTCTGACCCTGACCTACTCTGCACCTCTATTATTAAGGTCAAGTCAGGCCACCTACACTCCTACGAGAGATTTGAAAGTATGAAGACTATCCTATGGGCAAACAAAATCGTCTGGAATGTGCTTACGACTATAACTGCAAACAACAAAATCGTCTAGAATTTGCTTACGACTTATATCCTATGGGCAAAATCGTCTCTCTAATTGTTTTCCTATACCAGAGAGCGAGAGAGAGAGAGAGAGAGATAGGTGGGGTCAGGCAGATATATGGTAGGTTGGGTGAGGGGTTATATTCAAGCCCAAAGCAGACTTGGTGATGTGCTTGCCAGATATGATCACCATCTATCTATTAGGAGACAGACAGACAGACAGAAGGACAGGCAGACACTGGCATCGCGTGAGGGGGAGGGTGGATGGATCAGGCAATGTGTATAAATAGCAATGGTTTTGGTTGTTCCCGATGCAGTAGTAGTAGTAGTAGTAGTTGTTGTTGTAGTTGTGGTGGTGGTGGTGGTTGTGGTGCCGGTGATTGTGGTTGTGGTGTAGGTGGTGGTGGTTGTGGTGCAGGTGATTGTGGTTGTGGTGCAGGTGGTGGTGGCTGTGGTACAGGTGATGGTGGTTGTGGTGTAGGTGGTGGTGGTTGTGGTGCAGGTGATTGTGGTTGTGGTGCAGGTGGTGGTGGCTGTGGTACAGGTGATGGTGGTTGTAGTGCAGGTGATGATGGTTGTGGTGCAGGTGATGGTGGTTGTGGTAAGAAGGACTGTAGAGAAGAGGAGAGAAAATGATGATGATGATGAAAAGAAGATGAAGATGAAGATGAGGAAGAGGAGAAGCTATAGTTGTAGTTGTTCATATAGTAGTTAACAGTAGGATTATTCCATACCAAATAATAATAATAATAATAATAATAATCACCATCATCATCGTCATCAACATCCATTAATCTGCAATCACACTCCGCACTGCAACAGTCTTTTCGTAAGCATCATATTCTCCGTACGTAAAAATCTCATCGTAAAAATTTCCTTGGACATTTTCTTCGTAAGTAGTATCTCCATCGTAAGCCACATTTTTTTTACGCCTTGCCCATCGAGGTTAAACCATCCCAGTAACCTATGACTGAGCATTATTCACGGTGAGATTACCTTGTTACCTGTCTTCTTCAGGTGTCTTTATTACTTCTCTCTCTCTCTCTCTCTCTAACATTATTAAAGGTGAGGTTAGTTTGTTACCTACGTCTTCTTCAGTTATCTTCTTTATTCATTCCTCTCTCTCTCTCTCTCTCTCTCTCACCACCACCACATTACTCCCCCAATTCCCTCTGACTCCCAGTTCTACTTTTACTCCCATTCTCACTCCCTCCCCATCTCCCCGGTTTCCACTCCCACTTCCTCTACCTCCACCACCACTCTCTCTCTCTCTCTCTCTCTCTCAATTCTCGCTCCCTCTCACCACTCCTACCCCCTCTCCCACCACAGCCACTCCCACTCACCACATCCACTCCCTCACCCCCCTCTCACCACACCCACTCCCTCTCACCACATCCACTCCCTCACTCCCACTCCCTCTCACCACATCCACTCCCTCACTCCCACTCCCTCTCACCACATCCACTCCCTCACTCCCACTCCCTCTCACCACTCCCACTGCCAGCCTAGTTCTGTCCCGGTATGTAGGGCAAGCTGGTGGAGTAATGGTGTAACCCTCTTCCTCCCACACGCACTCCCTCCTCTCTCTCTCTCTCTCTCTCTTGCCTGCCTCTCCTTCTCCTCTCTCTCTTACGCTGTCTCCTCTTGTCTCCCTCCCTCTCTCTCCTTTCTTTCCCTCCCTCTCCTCTTCTCTCACTCTCTTGTACTATCTTCCCTCCCTGACTCTCCTATCTTCTCTCCCTCTTCCTGCATTCTCTCCTCCTCTCTCCCTCCCTATGCTCTCATCTCTACCTCATGCACTCCCCCTCTCCCTTTCTCCCTCCTGCAGTCGCCTCTCTCTGTCTCTCTCCCTCTCTGTCTCTCTCCTGCTCACTCTTTTCTCCTTCCTTTTCCTAGCGTAATGGAACAACACATGACCAATCTAACCCAACCCAACCTCTCCCCCTACATAATCCCAGTCAGTAATCCTCACCTAACCTCACCAACGAAACCTAACTTAATCTCGTGTAAATAAACCTAGTCTATGCTAACCTAACCCGCCAGAGCTAATCCAACTGACCCAAAATCTAATCCAATTTAATCCAACCCACCTGATCCTAATCTAAACCAGGTAAACCAAAACTAACCAAATCCAATCTATCCAATCCAACCCAACACACCCTAACCTAACCCAATCTCACCTATTAACCCAATCCAGCCCAATCTAACCTAACACAACCTCCTAATCAAACCTAACCTAATCCAATCTTAATCTCACCTAATCCAGTCCTAATCTCCCTAATCTTACCCACCCTCGTCCACTTACACTAACTCACAGGGCCACGTTAGCGCTCTCTCTCTCTCTCTCTCTCTCTCTCAGCATTATAATTTTCCGTTATGTTAGTGTGCTCCATCAATTTCAACCTCTCTCTCTCTCTCTCTCTCTCAGCATTATAATTTTCCGTTATGTTAGTGTGCTCCATCAATTTCAACCTCTCTCTACTCTCTCTCTCTCAGCATTATAATTTTCCGTTATGTTAGTGTGCTCCATCAATTTCAACCTCTCTCTACTCTCTCTCTCTCAGCATTATAATTTTCCGTTATGTTAGTGTGCTCCATCAATTTCAACCTCTCTCTACTCTCTCTCTCTCAGCATTATAATTTTCCGTTATGTTAGTGTGCTCCATCAATTTCAACCTCTCTCTACTCTCTCTCTCTCAGCATTATAATTTTCCGTTATGTTAGTGTGCTCCATCAATTTCAACCTCTCTCTACTCTCTCTCTCTCAGCATTATAATTTTCCGTTATGTTAGTGTGCTCCATCAATTTCAACCTCTCTCTACTCTCTCTCTCTCAGCATTATAATTTTCCGTTATGTTAGTGTGCTCCATCAATTTCAACCTCTCTCTACTCTCTCTCTCTCAGCATTATAATTTTCCGTTATGTTAGTGTGCTCCATCAATTTCAACCTCTCTCTACTCTCTCTCTCTCAGCATTATAATTTTCCGTTATGTTAGTGTGCTCCATCAATTTCAACCTCTCTCTACTCTCTCTCTCTCAGCATTATAATTTTCCGTTATGTTAGTGTGCTCCATCAATTTCAACCTCTCTCTACTCTCTCTCTCTCAGCATTATAATTTTCCGTTATGTTAGTGTGCTCCATCAATTTCAACCTCTCTCTACTCTCTCTCTCTCAGCATTATAATTTTCCGTTATGTTAGTGTGCTCCATCAATTTCAACCTCTCTCTACTCTCTCTCTCTCAGCATTATAATTTTCCGTTATGTTAGTGTGCTCCATCAATTTCAACCTCTCTCTACTCTCTCTCTCTCAGCATTATAATTTTCCGTTATGTTAGTGTGCTCCATCAATTTCAACCTCTCTCTACTCTCTCTCTCTCAGCATTATAATTTTCCGTTATGTTAGTGTGCTCCATCAATTTCAACCTCTCTCTCTCTCTCTCTCTCGTTAACCCTGTCATCCCATGGACGTATTTTCTCCTCTGTTCTTTCAATCTTCAGACGATTTTATTCAGCATAGGATCTTTCTCGAACCAGAGGGATTAATTATGGACACGTACTATAGAAGGCCTCTTAGCACCTTTTCCTTGGCGAATTAGTTTTCATAGTACATCTTAACATTCCCTCGTTCGTTATTTCCATCGCTTTTAATATCGCCAAAATTTCCAACAGTAACATACGAGGCTAATGAGGTGGAATGTGGCAGAAAAAATCGCTAAAGAAGAGGTGTTAAGAAATAAAGTTAGTTCAGAAAGACTAATATATTTAACTAACACCTCCACTGCTAAGGTGTTGGAGAGGGAGGCCTTCACGTGGTGGCACTGATATAACTGGGTGACTCTTCTGCCCGGTTATAACACGTCCTTAACCTCCATCTCTCCCACCCGAAAGGAGAAGGATGGAATGCTGGATGAGGGCCATTTCAGCCTGCAGTCCACTGGGTTCATATTTCTGCTAGGCCTATGTTACTACTACTACTACTACTACTACTACCACTACTACTACTACTATTACTACCACACCATCACCACCACCACTACCACTACTCCTACTACTACTACCACCACCACCACCACTACTACTACTACTACTACCACCACCACAACCACCACCACCACAACCACTACTACTACAACTACTACCACTACTACTACTGTGTCTCCTAGGCTGAATAACAGTTTAGTAGAAATAAAAATCGTTCTGAAGGGGTTAATAACGGTAATCTGTCCCTCAGCGAATTTTAAAGCTAACTTTAAAGGTTGTGATCTTGACTTTCACACTTTCTCTAACTTGTTCTACTCTCACACCTGCCTCGCTTCATACAACACCTGCCTAACCTTCCGGCCTTACTCTCACCTGCCTTTCTCTCTCTCTCTCTCTCTCTCGTTAGGCTGAGTCTAAGGATTGCATTACGAAGTGCTGATAATGGGAGAGAGAGAGAGAGAGAGAGAGAGAGAGAGAGAGAGAGTGAGAGAGAGAGAGAGAGAGAGAAAAGAGTAGATGGAATGAGGCAAATGTGAGCAAGAATTTAAAGCAAATGAGAAAGAGTAAAGTGAGACATGTAAGAAAGTATAACGAATGATGTACCTGCTTAAAGAGAGTGAGATTAAAGTGAGAGAGTAAAACTAAAGTGAGATGGTGCAGTAGCAAGATTTGGCCTGAAGAGAATGACGTAAGATTAAAGAGAGTGAGCAAGGGTAGAGTGAGAGAGTGTGATAGTATGCAAGATGAGAGAGAGTAGAGAGAGTACAATGGCGTGAGAGATTAAAGAGAGTGAGTGAGCAAAACGATTGGGTACAGTAGTATGATCAGATTAAAGAGAGTGGCGAGATAGATTAAAGCAAGATGAGAGAGAGAGAGAGAGAGAGAGAGAGAGAGAGAGAGAGAGAGAGAGTAAAGTAAGATAGTGCAGTAAGGCAAAAACAGCTTAAAGATAATTATGTAATATTAAAGTGAGTGAGTGAGTGAGTTATGGCGAATTACACAAGAGATTAAAGCAAGTGAGCAAGCGTAAAGAAGAATATTTAGTAATAAATTCGAGTGAATGAGTAGGAGTAAAATAAATAATAGTAATAGCAGCAGCAGCAGTAGTAGTAGTAGTAGTAGTAGTAGTAATGATAATAATAAATGATAATAATAATAATAATAATAATAATAATAATAACAACAACAGTAATTAATCGTAAGTAATGACAGTAACAGTAATAATAATAACAATAATAATAATCATCATCATCATCATAATGTGAATGGAATGAAAGACTGAATGACCCAGACAGGTACAGTGAAGAACTAATAATAATAATAATAATAATAATAATAATAATAATAATAAAAGTGAATGGAATGATGAAAGGCTGAATGACCTAGATGACAGGTGAAGTGAAGAACCTGCATGAATAACACCTTAAGTGGCCAATTAACGTAAAAGTAAATTGTTTATAAGTAAGACAGTAAACAATTTCGCTAATAAGTGAAAGGAAAAAAATAATGAGATTTGTAAAAAAAAAAAAAAAAAAAAAAAAAAAAGAGAGAGAGAGAGAAAGTAAGAAAGTTAAAAAGAGTAAGAGACTAAGAGACAAAGTGACTCAGTAAAAATGAGTGAAAATGAACGAGTGAAAGTGAATAACGAGTGAACATGAGTGAAAATGAGTAAGAGTTGAAGAGAAAAAAAAATGAGTAAAAAAAAAAAGGGGGGTTAAGAGTGAGAGTACGAGAAAGTAAGAGTGAATAAGTAAAATGAGTAACAGTGAAAACGAACAAGAGTTAAAGTGGGTAAGAGTTGATGTAAGTGAAAGTGAGCAAAAATGAGTAAGAATTAAAGAGTGAAAGTAAGTGAAAGTAAGTAGGTAAGAGTGTGAGTAAGTAGGAGTGAAAACAAAGTGTGTAAGAGAGAATGCAAAGACGAAAGTAAATGAAAGACTCAGAAAATAAATAGGCGAATGAATTAATAATATGATAATGAAGAATAATTACAAGTGAAGTCTGGAATTAATTATACATGTAATGAATACGATAATGAATGACGGATTATATAAGCCAATGAATAACAATAAATAAATCTTGCATATTATGATCTGATGAGTAAAATAAATAGCTAGTGACAGGAATTGAGGGAAAAGTTAAAAAGAAATGAGTTAAATCCACAAAATGAAAATTAATAAGAAATGAATAAGTTATAATAATAATAATAATAATAATAATAATAAAAATTGATGTAACCTAATTGACGTGTATTGCTATTAAGGCCAAACCGTTGCCATGGTAACGCTGATGGTTCTACCTTGGCAACACTTACCACCTTCACATGCATGGTAACACTGCGCCATGACGAGACGAGAGAGAGAGAGAGAGAGAGAGAGAGAGAGAGAGAGAGAGAGAGAGAGAGAGAGAGAGACTCCAGGCTGGCTGAAAGATAACCAGCTTTAATGTGTGTGTGTGTGTGTGTGTGTGTGTGTGTGTGTGTGTGTGTGTAATATTACTCTGGCGTACAGTTGTACTAGAAACTGTAGGTATTGTGTGTGTGTGTGTGTGTGTGTGTGTGTGTGTGTGTGTGTGTGTGTGCGCGTGTGCGTGCGTGCGTGCGTGCGCGCGCGCGAAGTGAAAGCCTTACCGGTATGTTCCGGTGTTGAACTGAGGCTCACCTTCTGCCACATCCCACACACCTGCCTCACCCTCACTAACAAGCCTTCCTCATCCTCACCCACACACCTGCCCCACCCTCACTCACACTTGCCTCACCCCCACTCACACCTGCCTCACCCCCACTCACACATGCCTCACCCCCACTCACACCTGCCTCACCCCCACTCACACCTGCCTCATTCCCACACACACCTGCTTCACCCCTACACACCTTCCTCACCACCTACACACCTGCCTCACCCCCACTCACACCTGCCTCACTCATTCACATCTCATCCCCACTCACACCTGCCTCACTCCCACTCACACCTGCCTCACTCACACTCACACCTGCTCACTCACACTCACACCTGCCTCACCCACACTCACCTGTCTCACCCCTACTCACACCTGTCTCACTTCCACACATACCTGCCTCATCCCCACTTACACCTACTTCACTTCAACTCACACCTGCCTCACTTCCACCCACACCTGTCTCACCCCCGCCTCACCCCTACTCACACCAGCTTCCTTCACACACCCGTCTCTCACACCTGCCTCACCCACACAGTTGCCTCACTCATACATCTACCTCACCCTCATTCGCACACCCGCCTCACTCACACGTCTTCCTCAATCGCACGCCTTCCTCACTCGCACGTCTACCTCACTCACACACACCTGCCTCACTCTACACACCTGCATCACACATACACGTACCACATCACACACCTCCCTTACTTTACACACACACACACCTGCCTCTCACACCTGGCTCACTCACACACCTGCCTCACACATCTGGCTCACTCATACACCTGCCTCACATCTGGCTCACTCACACACCTGCCTCACTGACACACCAGCCTCTCACACCTGGCTCACTCACACACCTGCCTCATATTCACACCAGCTTAAATAGATTCTTACTCTTATGCACTATTTTCACATCTTTCTCATCACCAGTTGCGTCTCTCTCTCTCTCTCTCTCTCCTGCTGTAGGGGTGCTTGCTTTTGATATTTGTTTGTCAGTTGTACAAGTATATGGTAGTTACAGTTTCGACACTTGTTTATATACATGTACAATATATTGGTTTTATGAAAATGCTAAGTAATAATTTATTCTTTTAATACAGAGTTATGCGCACTTGCTACCACTACTAATACTACTGCTATTACTATATTTCTAATTATTATTATTATTATTATTATTAACATCAATATTACATGGTACTTTATACAACAGAAACTTGCTACGTTCTTTGTGCCTGCTTGCTATAATCTAACCCCATCACTGGTACAACAAAGAAGGAGAAGTCGCGGAGAGGCCCCCCCCCCACACACACACACTACCCTTCTTACCCATTCCTAGCCAGTACAATCCCAAAATCCCACAACGCTCTTCTTTTATTACTCAAAAAGAAAAAAAAAAATGAGAGGAGGAAATGTGGTTATCAAATCGAGCTGTGTCCAATGATGATATTATTGTTGCGTCATGAGCCAGCGCCATTGAGATATCCCGCTGCCAGACGCACGACACGGTACTCCTCTCTCATTTCCTCTTCTAAGTCCCACTCCCTTCCCTTTAGTCACAATCTAATGTACTTTTCCACCAAACTTCCTTTCATCCATCCCCGTCTCTCTCTCTCTCTCTCTCTGTTTTTCACATTTTCTAATTCCCTTTCTCTTTGAATATTTTACCTCTTATTTCTTTTTCACCAACTTCCTTTCAGTCTCTCTCTCTCTCTTTCTCTCCTTGTCTTTGGTTTCCTTGCGTCACTACCAGAGCTGTTTCAAACGTCTCTTTGTTCTCTCTATCTCTCAACTATCGTCATCTGTTCTGCCTTTCACCCCCCCTCTCTCTCTCATGTTGCTGGCTTTCTCTTTAAATCTCTTCTTTCTTCTCTTACCTCCCTCCATACTCCTCTCTCTCTCTCGTCCCACTTCCTCCTTTCCCTGACGCTTCCTCCTTCCTCTCCGCGCTCTCATTCCTTCCTATTTAACCTACTTCCTGTTCCCTCGGCTCCTCTCTCTCTCTCTCTCGCTCCCCCCCCCCTCTCTCTCTCTCATTTGTGTCTGTTTTACATTATCTCTATACAAACACCAAATATTTTCCTTGTCAAAATCTACGGAACAAGATCGTAAAAGAGTAAGACCAATTATTCAGTCAGTACTTCTATTTATCAATCTATTTATCAACCTATCTATTTATCTATCTATTTTTCTACGACCAAATGCGTAATAGATTTCACCCAGGAAGACAGGACAACAACTCCAAGTATCATCATCATCATCACTCCCTCCCCCCACCACCATAACGCCTCGACCCTAACGTAAGATCAAATATATAAAATGAAAAATAAATACGTAGAGGTGCACACTTCCCGATAAAATAAAAATAAAGAGGAATCGGTGCACATTTCCCGACCAAATAGAATCAGTGCACACTTCCCGATAAAATAAAAATAAATAAGAATCGGTGCACACTTCCCCTCAAAATCTGACACCCAAGAGAACGGCTACTGGAAAAAAAAAGAAAAAAAAAAATATATATATATATACCCACACGTTTAACTTTGGGTCGTGTACTTTAACCCTAAAATCGCTAAGTGGAATGGAAACCCCTAATTACAGAAGGTCATTTAAGGAACGTCTGTAGTTTTTAGGTACAGTCAGCCTGCATCCCATATTACAGAACGCAGTCAGCAACCACCGAGAAAGGCCAGATACGTTCCACCACCATCGCGTACTTGAAATATCGTAAAAAGGGAAGGGAGAGGGGGGCTGCATCCCACTTTGCGATTTCAGGCTTAGGCACAGGTCCAAGCTTCATTAAGATGCAACATATACCAGTTATTTGACGTTTTCCAGGTATATTTCCTTCTTATATGCAGATGGTAACAGATATATCACCTTGGAACACCTGCACCATCGGAAAATTTATGTGGGATACGTTTTGACCGACTGGAGAGAGAAATAGGTATCAAGTTTGACGAATGCATAGTGGAAAAGTCGAACCACCTGAAACACACACTATTATTGATTGGCTTTTCACTGTATTTCGTCAGGTGTAAATTTTCTTCAGGTGGAAATGGGAAGATAATTGTTTCTCTGACTCTACAACTGAGGGCTATAACATTTTTTTTTTTTTTTTTTAACCAAATGTGAAAGTTTAATATTATTCTGGAAACCTTCTTGGTCTATAAGGATCGCATCAATGGTTTAAAAAGTCGATGTTCATTTTACCGATACTCCGTTCATTTTACCGATACCCTGTTCATATTACCGATACTCTGTTCATTTTACCGATGCCCTGTTCATTTTACCGATACCCTGTTCATATTACCGATACTCTGTTCATTTTACCGATGCCCTGTTCATTTTACCGATACTCTGTTCATTTTACCGATGCCCTGTTCATTTTACCGATGCCCTGTTCATCTTACCGATACTCCGTTCATTTTAACTATACTCTCTTCATTTTAACTTGGCGTAAAATAGCCATCTCTCCATCGTGAATACTTGATGTAGCTACAGACACCTTAGAATATGGCGCTAATCACGAAGAAGTGCTATGGAAAGGATGTAAGAACTAGGCAGTCTTATTCTACAGCTGAGCACCGGGAAATAAGCTACAAAAGGACGAAAATCTTAGCCAGGTTGAGGTGAACGAACTATAGTTATGAATCTTTATGAGGTGGATTGAAATTTATGTCCACATCTAATTAAAAAGGATCTGATTCGACATACAGCGAAGTGATTGCGATCCGGTTCATTATCCTCTGATTCCGTGAAATCCTTTGTATTTTTTTTCTCATTAATTTTAAGCTTTTATTTTGCCCAGGAGAGAGTGTTTTAAGTGGAGGGGCTTATCGAGTTCATTAAACCCTTTCAATACGAGACTTCCGTAGTTCAATAAGCTCGTTTGGTTGGAAGTAGCAAGGATGAAACACAGAGGATTCTGTGCTACACACACACACACACACACACACACACACACACACACACATACTCTTCATTCTGCAGTCATTTCCTTTCTCTTACTGCACATGATTCACACACACACACACACACACACACACACACACACACACACACACACACAAGGAGATTTCTATATTTTCCTTTATCCTCCAGTTTCTTAATCTTTACTCTTCCAGCATATCCGAATCAGCGTCCCTTTTACAACATGGGTCGAGGTCGCTTTTGGTTTACGAGGTCAGAAGTTCCGCATACAGGCTAGGACAGGATGGAACAGGGAAAGACATTGACAAACTTACCATCTACTGCCTCTCGTGTGTGTGTGTGTGTGTGTGTGTGTGTGTGTGTGTGTGTGTGTGTGTGTGTGTGTGTGTGTGTGTGTGTGTGTGTTTTGCAAAGAGAACAAGAAACGTGAAACTCTCGGCTCTGCACTCTCCCTTGGACGGTTTGGCTATGTGAAATGATTGGAGAATGTGAGACTGACAAGGAGAGTATGGGCGAGGTGGGGAGGTAGACCGATGATGAGGCAGAGGGATGAGACACGTGAATGACGATGGTTTGAGGCGAAGGGAGAGCACACTGATGACGAAGGAGATAGCGACTTGAAGGCGATTTGTCTGTGGGCTCTCTCTCCGGGATAAAGGTGTCTGGATATAGATAGATAGACAGACAGATAGATAGACAGATGGATAAACTCTCCCTTCCATGTCTTTCCAGTATAAACTAATCTTACTTAGGGCACGAAGGGAACTGATTGCATTTGTATGTGTGTGAATCGGGGATCGGTCTAACAAATGAAAGGTCAGAGGGTGAGGAGGATGTTGTTAATGATGATGGTGATGATAACGATGATAATGGCGAAGGTAATGACAGGATAATAATGATGATGATGATGATGATGACGACAGAAGCGATGAGCATGATAATAACACTGACGCTCCTGATAATAATAGTGATAACAGTACTAAGGATAACTAGCGATGACTGACGGAGCAAATAGGAGTTAGGATGGCGATACACCTAACTACCTGACGATACAGGTAAAATAATCAAGGCTTCATTATACCTGTCACACAATTAGTAAGAAAAAAAAAAAAGCCATGTCGTAGTACTGTGAAACCCCAGAGCTGTCTCAAGGTCACTGTCAATCTGCTACTGTCTTTCTTCTATTGAGCACATCCCCTTCGCTCAGCACGCCTCCTCTCTACTTTAGCAAATTGTTTTCACTTGATAGAACTGTGCTAATTCTAACTCTTGAACACCATCTCTACTGTAGTCTCTCTCTCTCTCTCTCTCTCTCTCTCTCTCTCTCTCTCTCTCTCAGGCGGAACTGTGCCGCACTAAAACTTGCATACCAAGTCGCAGTTCCACGATATTCGAAAAGTTTTAGCCATGAGGTAAGTCTCGTTGGTTACTATACTCTTTTTACTCTAATTTGGCCCAGATTTTCGTGCTTTTGGTAGCTTATTTCACGCAGCTCACTAGCATTAAAGGACAATGCAGCGGCTCTACCTCCGTTCCATTACACTTCTTTATAACAGGCGGCATATTCTAGTGCTAATGCTTTCTTACAACTCAGCATTCAGGATGGAGAGATGGCAATTTCAGGCCAAGTTAGTGTAAAAACAGTGCAGTAAAATCACCTTCCAATCAGAACACCTGGCCATCAACTGAGCTGAAAGAGTACAGGTATCTTCGTCAGGTTACATCACACGTACTGTATCTAAATAAATTACATAGGCATTACACGTTACATTCATTCATTTAGTCATTTATTTAGTGCTAGGGACGTATGATTCCCTTCTTCTCAAACCACCTCCTCTCCTTGAACTACATCTCTATAATTATCATTTTTCATCTCCCAGCCCCTCGTCCTCCCCTTTTATCCCCTCTAACCTTCCTCTCCCATCCTCCTCCTTCCCTTTCCTTCTCTCCCCTCCTCTCATCCTTCTCTCCATTCCCCCTCACCTCACCCTCTCTTCCTCCAACCATTCTCTCCTCATTTCCCTTTGCACTCCTCAATTTTCCATCCATTTTCAGTTCTCTTATTATTGATTTTCTTTCTCTTCTCTCTCCTCCTCCTCTCCCTCTTTTTCTCTTCTCCCACCTTTCTCTCTCTCGTCTGATACTTTACTCTCCTTCCTCCCTAACATCTCTTTCCTCTTCCTCCTCCCTCTCCAGTTCTCTCTCCCTCTCGCCACCACTTTCTCTCTCGCCCCCAACCTTGTCCCTCCTCCCTACCCTTCTCTCCCTCCTCTCTCCTCCCGACCTCCCCCCTTCACCACTCTCTCCCCCCCTCCCCCTCCCCGCAGCCCTTCTTTTCCTCATTACCCCATTCCTTCACCACTAACTCTCCCCCTCTCCTCCTCTCTTCATCACCTTCTCCTCCCCTCCCCTTCCCACCTCCTCCCCCTGCCACTGTGACGTAATGGTTCCACTCACAAACTTGTTGCACCACCGTATCAAATCATCCTATGCCCTATAGTAGTCTCTCTCTCTCTCTCTCTCTCTCTCTCTCATTTCAAAGTGGATACATACCACACACACACACACACACACACACACACACACACACACACATAAAACCCTTTCTAGTTAACCTTCAACCCAAACACAATAGTAGGTATCAAAGTACTGGCAGGTAAATAACACAGGTAAGTTCTTCAGGTACGTTAGGAATTATGTACTGAGGCGGTTTGGATGACGACGACGACAATAATAATAATAAAAAATAATAATGATGATGATGATGATGAAGATGCGATGATGATAATAACCTACCTACTAATATATAATAATAACAATAATAATAATAATTCATCGTCATAGTATTGTACGTGTTTGATTCGGAATAAACTTGATAATCTCATCCCTGTGGACAGATACTAACTAAATCACAGGCAGAGGTAGTGTCTCCAGGCCTTTGACTGACTAGACGTAATGGGAAAAGTTACGAGGAATATACAGTGGAAGTCTGGATAATTCACGCGTCCGACTCTGGCAACACACTCCCTAGCCCTTTCCCTCCACCAGTAACGTATTTACAGCTACTAGTAATGTTTTGGAGTTGCTGGTTGATAAAGAGTAATGGACGTGGCTGGGAGGTATGTGTTGAGGTGGCTTTGTTTTATAGGTTCAACTCTGGCCATAGATTTTATAACCCGTTCCCTAGGCCTACCAATACCTGTGCAACAATCAAAGGTAATTTCTTGGGGTACCTGACTGATGAGAATGGATGCAGTTAGGAAGTCTGAGGTGGTTTGGAGAGGTTAAAAGAAAGCACTAAGGTTGTGTGTGTGTGTGTGTGTGTGTGTGTGTGTGTGTGTGTGTGTGTGTGTAGAGAAACGATGAGAGGAAGACGGATAACGAGATGGGAAGACGAAGGGGAGGCGTACATGAAGACGGGCGGCTTGTAGTGCCAGGGGCGAGAGGAGATTAAGACATGAGGTGATGGAATTGCAAATTATCCCAGTCTTCTCGCATCTAACACTGCAATAGGGACCTGCCGTGTAAATATGACGGTTGTTTTGTAATCTGGGGGTATGTTTGGGTGTTTTCCTTGTCAGTCACGCTTCTGTCATGGCCACTTTGAATGCCCTTAGAGAGTATACCCTTTTTACTCTAACCTGGCCTAAAACTGCCACTTCACCTTGAATGCTGAGCTGTAATTAACACTAGAATATGGTCCTAATCACGAAGTAGTGCTATGGAAATCATGTAGAGCCGTAGCATTGCCTTTTACCTCCGCTGTGCTACCTGAAACTGGCTACTAAAGGACGAAAATTTGAGCCAAGTTATGGTGGAAGGACTAAAGATCGTGACTGGTGTAATGCAAGTCCGCCAGGATGATTTGTACGGGTTAGAAAAGAGATGATGTTGACAAAGTGTTGTTCAGAGGCCTAACCTTTCAAGATTACTGTGGGTTATGTAATTCAATCTCCCCCACTCCGCACACACACACACACACACACACACACACACACACACACACACACACACACACACACAAACACACACATACTTCGTCAGTTTCACCCTGACATTGTCCTCCTGATAATTTCTTCACACACACACACACACACACACACACACACACACACACACACACACACACACAAACACACACATACTTCGTCAGTTTCACCCTGACATTGTCCTCCTGATAATTTCTTCACACACACACACACACACACACACACACACACACACACACACACACACACACACACACACAGTAGTCGAACCTAACCCAGAAAACACGAACCACACCTAACGAAGACAGACCAGTCATATATAAAACATTTCACGTTGATGTAATATTCTAGTTTATTATTATTAGTACCAGACGACTTTTTCCATCGTAAGAGAGTCCTCAGTGATAAAAATGGGCTAGTTAAGGCTATATCCAAACCCTCCTTGAAGAAAAATCGTCTGAGAGCAAAAACTAGAATGAATGAAACGTCACCTGTCTGAAGGAGTTACCTGGAAAATAATAAACAAAAACAAATAGGTGAGAGGGTAAACATGGAGGAGAGGCGTATTATGTGAACCGACCCTGGGTGAGGAGGAATAGGGGGATAGGGGATAGGGTAGTGGACAGTGGAGGGGGAGGGACTAGGGAAAGGGGTAGGGGGATAGGGAAGGGGATAGGGGAAGGGGTAGTGGTGGAGCATGTTAGATGAGTGGTGGGCCCCCTTGTAGTCTTGAGTTGCATAACACGGGAGGCTGATCAAAGGATGGACCAGTAAGAGGTATCACGTAATCTTCCCTAACCTTCCCTAACTTCACCTCACCTTACCTATCCCAACCTAATCTAAAAAAACTAACCTAATCTATTCTAAGCTAACCTAACCCCCCCCAATTTTCTCGTCCAAGGCTCAGCTGAACGTGAACCCAGTGGACTGCAGACTGATGCTCTCTCTCCTGCAGTCTACCATCCTCCCTTCGTGGAACAGAAAGGAAGCTGAGGGACGTTTGCATAATCAAGCAGCGGAACCACCCAGGTATATCGGTGCCACCACGTGAAGGCGTCCCTCTCCAGCACCTAACCTACACTATCTTAACATAACAAAGCCTATTTTCTTCCATATCATCTTAACCTAAACTAATATAACCTAATCCACCTTAACTTCTAACTTTTAATCTAAGCTGCCCTATCCAAAAATTAGACCATACTACTCAACACGAATCTACCCAATCCTATCTTATCCTACCCTACCCAAACATATCTTACCCTACCCTACCCTACCCAATCCTATCTTATCCTACCCTACCCAATCCTATCTTATCCTACCCTACCCAATCCAATCCTACCCTACTTTACCCAATCCAATCTTACTTTGCCCTACCTAATCTTACCCTACCCTACCCAATCCTATCTTACCCTACCCAATCCTATCTTACCCTACCCTACCCAATCCTATCTTACCCTACCCTACCCAATCCTATCTTACCCTACCCTACCCAATCCTATCTTACCCTACCCTACCCAATCCTATCTTACCCTACCCTACCCAAACTTATCTTACCCTGCCCTGGCCTACCGCAGCATTATGTAACCAAACCTACCCTTCTGCTGTCTTATACAGTACGTCGTGTGATCAAAAGAAGGAATTGGTAAGGTGGGAAACCTAACCTACCCTCACCTATCCTTGCCTGTCCTATCCTATCCTATCCTATTCTAACCTATCCTATTCCATCCCATCCCATCTCATCCTGCCCAACCCAACCTGTACTACCCCATCCTACTCAACCAACCTAACCTACTCTAACATATCCTATCCCATCCCATCCCACCTTGTCCCATCCCATCCTAACCTACCCTATCCCATCCCATCCCATCCTATCCTAACCTAGATTGCATGATCCTAGACAGCAAGGATGTGAGCAGTGTGGAGAAAAGGGTGCAGGTGTATCATAAGTAGCCCTGGATATTCCGTAACACGCCTACCTTAGCGATTTATGTTATACTTCATACCTTAACATCATGCTGGATGTTACTGATGCAAATTATGTGGATATTAAAACGGTATAAATGAGAGAGAGAGAGAGAGAGAGAGAGAGAGAGAGAGAGAGAGAGAGAGAGAGAGAGAGAGAGAGAGAGAGAGTCAAGTTGTAATGTGCAAAACAAATCACAAAGGGAAAGGGTGTCAGAAAAAAAAAAATCTGGCAATAAAAAATAAAAATAAAAATTTGGCAATCGCGCGCGACGTGACGGCGCGAAATTATAGGAAATTGTGTCACGCGAAGATGTCTGTGTGAGCGTTTGTTCGTCGTCTTTCACGAGAAAGGTAATAGATATCGACCTAATTCCTTTTGCATTAGGTCGGGGTAGGTCCAGGGAACGTCAGAAAAATACTTAAAAAATTCCTGGCGATCGCGCACGACGCGAGATTGTCGGAAATCGCGTCACGCGAAAACAAACGAAAATTATTTTTTCGACTTTTTGGTCAAAATTGGTCATTGTGGCTCAATAACGGAATGGACACAAACATAAGGGTATCTGCAAACTTTCTGTGATATAATGGTTATTAGTCCCGCAAATTTTTGTGGGCATGCACTAATATAAAGTGCCAGTATATATATATATATATATATATATATATATATATATATATATATATATATATATATATATATATCATCAGCAGCAGCAGCCGTTGAGGTCCACTGCAGGACCGGCCTATCCCTACCGAAGCAGGGACGATACAGCCAATGTATCTCTACCAAGTGGCTTAGGCTGTCTAGGAGAGACTGTAGGGTGAGAAGTGCCTGTGAGTGTAATTGTAGTGTTGGAGTGGCTTTGGATGTGTGTGTAGTCTGTGAACCAGGTGTAATCGGCCCGCCTTAAGCTGACTGGGTGCAAGCATACTAGTATGCGACACTGGTTCAACCACAGCACTCCTTGTGTCCGCCAAAGTGGTCAGTGGCTTGGTGAACGCTTTCCAAAGTTTTTACAACTCTGTCGGGGAGGCGAACCCCCGCCCACCAGCGTGCGAGACGCACAGTCCACCACTGTACTACAGAGGCTCCATATATATATATATATATATATATATATATATATATATATATATATATACATACACACACACACACACACACACATTATTGCTACTTTTATTCAACTGCGAAATACCGTCCTTCTAGTGAAAGGAATAACATATACTACCACACAGAACAACAGCTGTACCACCGGTTACTTTCATCTTTTTACGAGAACCACAAGTAATGTTAGTCCATGTTCACACCTGTATTACGTGCGTTTGGTCCTTATGTAATAACGGTGACTTGGGAATATTTCTTGCCCCTCTTTCAGCGTGTTGTAAGCATTAGCTCTCTCTCTCTCTCTCTCTCTCTCTCTCTCTCTCTCTCTATCACGGAGCCGATTACAAGGGTAAGTAATCAATAGTTTAAAACAGATCCTTCATATATACAAGTATCAATGACTGAAAATTACCGACCAACTATTCACATCTGTGTTTCCCTCTCCTAACGACCTCGTTCTTTATAGGCTAATCCCTTTAAATGTATTTTCAGTGATTCCTTGCCATCCTGGATTATTTTATTCTGCTTAATACAGGACTCTAATACTTTACTGAAGTGGTGAGTGAAGGTAAATCTCTTCCAGCAAAAACAAAAAATAATAATAATAATTTGCAGGTAACGAACTTAAAAAAAAGAAAAAAAAAAATCGGAGGGACCAACGAGCCAGACTTCAATACTCCAGCCATAGAACGTACTCAACATGGACGGTGGGTATTAGGGCAGAGGTGGTGATATGTGAAAGTGTGTGGTACGTACGACTGATGAGTCTAGGGAAAAGGGCTCAGGAACCTTTGCAATGGGCAGAGAGAGAGAGAGAGAGAGAGAGAGAGAGAGAACTCACAAGTGTCCAAGTGAATCTCGAAATGAACTAATCTTAATTTTACCTCTCCTTTGTTCAATTCTCTCTGATGAGGAAATTATTTGCAGATTTCAGCCTTTAATTTTTTCCTTCTATCAAAAAGTGTATTATGAAGACGATTTTTTTCCATCCGGAGCAGTAAATATTAAGGAAAAAATAAGCGAGCGATATGGCAGAGTGCAATACAATTATAACTTTCAAATATCGCTGGCGTTAATACCTGCTTAATAACAGACAGGTGTGCTCACGGAGGGTAAATACAAACATGACTATTATTATTTTTTATGCCGTTATTATTATTATTATTATTATTATTACTACTACTTCTACTACTACTACAACCATACTACTACCGTCGCTGCTGCTACTACTACTATGATTCAGTTATTATTATTATTATTTCTCCCACAGCTCACGAAGGGTAGGATGCAGCCAGGAGGGAACACCGTTATGCACTCACTGTTACTCTCCCTTACAGATAAAGCTCTCTCTCTCTCTCTCTCTCTCTCTCTCTCTCTCCTTTACATTTCGTTCACTCTTCAAATATTTACGAGACAGTTTTTCTATACAGCACGGTGATACTTCTCATTTTTTCCCTTGGAGATTGTTCAGAGGGTGGAGGGGGGGCGGATTTCCCTTTGCTATCCTTGTCAGAGATCCCACCTCCTCCCTCCCTATCTCCTTTCCTCCATCTATCCTTCCCCTCCCTCCCTTCTACCCATTCATCCACTTATCTCTCCCTCCCTCCTTCCATCTATCCTTCCCTCCTTAACTTCCTCCCTCCTCTCCATTCCTCTTTCCAATCCTTTCAATTTCCTTCCCCACCTTTCACTTCCCATCCCTTCTCTTCCCTCTCCCTCTCCTCTCCTCTCCTCCTCCACCTCCTCACACAAAATCTCTCCTGTCCCTCTTTGCTGGATCCTCATCTCACTTTTTTTATATGTCTCTTCCCTTCCTTCCTTCCTCTACCATATCTTCTTCTCCATCCCTTCTTCCTCTTCTTTCCTCATTCTTCTCAATGCTTATTCCTTCTTTCGTTCTTCCTTTATTTCTCATCCCTCCCTCAGTCAAAATTTCTCCCTCACTTGCTCTTCTTTTATTCTCTCTCTCTCTCTCTCTCCTTCGCTTCTTTCCCTCCCTTTGAATTCCTCTTTCCCTCTCCCCTTCTCTCTCTCTGTCTCCCCATCCTCCTCCTCTCCATCCACTCCCTACACTTCCCCCTGTCTTTCCCTCCCTTCTCCCCCTTTCTCTCCCCTCTTCCAAATCCCTCCCTCCCCCTCTTAAGTCCCCCTCCCTCCCACCTTCTATTCAGACAAATCCCTACGGTCGTCGAATTCAGTTTTTTCTTTCTCTTTTCCTTTTTCTATGCGTGGGATTTTTTTTTTTCACTTTTCGTCTTTTTTTTTCCAACGAAAGAAAAGAAAATTGTTGGTAATAGTGTGTGTGTGTGTGTGTGTGTGTGTGTGTGTGTGTGTGTGTGTGTGTACTCACAGCTACATACAAGTGTTGAAGTAGACTCGACAGGTATAAGTAACCCAATCTTCCATCACCTTACACTACCACTCCTTACTTCACCTCAATTCACATCAGCAACATCTCATTTCACATCATTACCACGCCTCATCTCACTCCAGTCTACCTCTCATCACCTTTCTGACACCTACTGCATTGCCACAAACTCATCTCATTTCACCTCCTTCCACAGTATCTCCCCTCACCTGCATTTCTGGCACCAATTATCACCTTAACTCACCTGCCATCACCTCCATCTACGTGTTGCCAATCAACCCCAGCTAATTTAATCACCTAAGACCTCACCTTCACCTAACTATGTCTCAATCTACCATATCTTTCCTCAACACATCATCTATCCTCACCAAATAATCTATCCTCATCTCATCATCTATCCTCACCTCACCATCTACATTAACCTAACCTACAGTAAGTGCCCTAATATACGGTGACCTAATCTAACCTAACCTACCCTTACTCCTCTCACCCGATCACCATCTTCACCTCAACTTACCACATACCTTAATTAAAGCTCCTCACCTCTCCTCATCTCATTTTTTTTTTAACTCTGGCCCTAACTCTGTCACCTTTAGGACGCGTGTATTTACCAATCGTTTTGACCCGGGTTCGATTCTACCGGGAGGCGAGCATTTAAGAGAATCCTGCAGTATGTCCTTCCATGTGTTCTCGCCTGTTCCATGGATGACATAATACAGACTCTCTCAATCACAAACACAGCCACGACAATGTGTGTGTGTGTGTGTGTGTGTGTGTGTGAGAGAGAGAGAGAGAGAGAGAGAGAGAGAGAGAGAGAGAGAGAGAGAGAGAGAGAGAGAGAGAGCGTACAGCCATCACTGTTTGCTCGTGCGTCTGGCAGGGGTGTGTAGTTGGTGTGTATGCGTGTGTTTGTGTGTGTGTGTATGATCTGGTTTGTGAGGGTCACTGTGAATACACGCACATACACATTACGTACACACACACACACACACACACACACACACACACACACACAATGGATAGGCCACAATAAACAAATTTCAAGGTTAATACGTAATGAGTTAATCTCCCCCCCTCTCTCTTTCTCTTTCTCTCTCTCTCTACACACCGAGATATAAAGGAAAGGTCAGTACTATGAACAAAGAAGACAATATTAACAAGGAGATAGATAGATAGATAGAGAGAGAGAGAGAGAGAGAGAGAGAAGCACCTGGGATCAGTGAAGCGTGCCTCCCACTCTTTACTACCATGTGTACACTCCTCCACTACCACAACTACCACAATTACCACATTTGCTATCTTTCCTACAACCCTGCTATGACTACCACAATCACCACAACTACTAGCTTACCTACAACCGTAATAAATTTCCAGTCACCACAATTACATCACAACAATCGCAATCACATCACAAAAACCAATCACCACAACCACAATTACAAGAACAACTCACCAATCACCACAACTACAAGAACGCACCAATCACCACAACCAAAATCACTGCCAATCACCACAACTACCACAATCACCATCACCAAAACTACCACACTCACCAAAATTACCACACTCACCATAACCAACACTCATCAGCACGACTACCACAAATGCCAATGCAACCACCACCACCACCACGACTAGATCTACCACAATCACTACCACAGTCTCCAGCACAATCACCACCCCCAAAAAATTACCACAACCACCATAACCATCAATACAACTACCACAACTACAACCACCAGCACAATCATCACTACCACAGATACCACCACAACCACCACAATAACCATTTGAACCACCAATACAAGGACCATCACAACCACAACTACCACAACAACCACAACCTCGGACACCCAAACCCAACCTCTAGCCAGTTTCAGATCCTGGGAGAACCAGGAAAATTCTTATTAAAAATCTCTCCCAATCTCACACACACACACACACACACACACACACACACACACACACACACACACACAATATAAAAGCATGATCTGATATACACTTAGAGACATCCCCATATTTGATGCACACACACACACACACACACACACACACACACACACACACACACACACACACACACACACACACATTCACACACACACACAATATAAAAGCATGATCTGACATACACTTAGAGAAATCCCCATATTTGATGCACACAAACAATAACACACACACACACACACACACACACACACACACACACACACACACACACACACACACACACACACACACAGGCACTACACGTAAACAAATAAAAGCCTTCTATGAACATAACAATGGCAGTAGAAGAACACTTAACGACTGAGGAAACAATTACAGCTGTGAGTTACTGCTACTTGAAAGACGTTTGACTCCTGTGATGTATGTGAGAGAGAGAGAGAGAGAGAGAGAGAGAGAGAGAGAGAGAGAGAGAGAGAGAGACAGACAGACAGACAGACAGACAGACAGAGAGAATATCCAAGTGGTAAAGGAGGAAGTGAGAGAGAGAAAGGGAGGGAAACAGTTATCCTTGAGAGCTCTTTGTACCCACGCCGTACACACACACACACACACACACACACACACACACGAGATTTACAGACAAACATGTATACACACTTTGTATTTAAAGATACCACACACGAGAGAGAGAGAGAGAGAGAGAGAGAGAGAGAGAGAGAGAGAGGAAAGAAAATCACACAGAGACTGACACTTACACAAACACAACTAGACAGACAGACAGACCGATAGATACAAATATACAGAGAGCCAGACAGACAGACATGATACAGTATTTCACCTCTACACTGCCCCATTACAAACAGCCTAACACACCCCAGGCTATCTCCAGCTGTCTGCCCTGCTTTCTCTTCGCCAGATGGGTCGCTGTTTACAAGGGCTAGGTTACACTGTCCTGACTTTCTTCTGACCTAATATTCTTGGGGGTCAGGGGTCAAGATCTGGAGGATAAGGCTGAAGTATGGAAGTGTTAAGAATCTTCCTTGCATAGCGCTTGGGTATATTATTATTATTATTATTATCATTATTATTATTATTATTTAACTCGTGCGCGGTAGTATAAGGGTGTATGTTTTCGCCTCTCTCTCTCTCTCTCTCTCTCACACACACACACACACACACACACACACACACACACACCATTAAATTCTGACCCTGGAACAGCAAACGAAACTCAGCCGTGAACATCAACAAGCTCATCACTCTACACCCACATCCGCCCCACACCCGATCACACCCAGCAGGAACTGTCATATTTTACGCTACACAATTAGGCATATTTAACCAAGTATAGCAACCGACTGCACCATTCAGAGGCAGTAAGAGTCGTCGAGGTGTATTACGTGGCTGCTCCAACTCAGGAAATATGACAAAGAAATACACTACCGTACTGCTACACTGATCAACACACCAACCCCTGTGCTACCCATAAATAAACGTGACTGTACCATAAACTAAGCTGAACATTAAAGTAAACCACACGAAAAGTACAATGGTTCCTGAATACAATAAAAATGGTACAAATATTACTTCCTACAAACAGACTAGGTTCCTTGCTAAATACAGACCCCTAGGAATAAGACAGTGAAGCTAAACTTAACAATGGCTACTAATAAGAACTAGGAGGCGACAATAGCACAGAGCCGGATTACAGAAGGGATGTAATGGGTTGTAGAGGGTGGATTGGTTGGCTGGGCAATGAAATGGTGAGGGAGGATGGCTTAGAGCTGGAGTATGGCCATAAAAGGGAGGCTGAAGAGTGTTAAAAAGTTATAGACATAGTGGTGGTGGTGGTGGTGGTGGTAACAGAAATGGTTAGGCTGGTGGTGGTAGTAATGGTGATGGTGGTGGTGGTAGGGGTGGTAGTAGCAAGGGTAGTGGTGGTGGTGGTGGTGGTAGGGGGTGGTAGTGGTGATGGTGGTGGTGGTGGTGATGGTACATATTTTCACATTAACGTGGTCCAAAATCATCTCTCCCTAGTGAATGCTGTGTTGTAACACTAATTTAGCAGCAGAATAGGATGCTAGTCAGGAAGATGTGTTATGGAAACGATCTGAAGCGGAAGTACTGTCTCTGCACTGACCATCGTGAAATAGCTACAAAAGGACGAATATCTGGGGTAAATTAGTGTAAAAGTAGTCGTAGTCGTAGTAGTTGTAATAGTTGTAGTAGTCGTAGTAGTTGTAATAGTAGTAGTAGTAGTATAGAAGCAGTAGCAGCAGAAGTTGAAGTAGTAATATTATTCCAGCAGTAACACTCGTAAATGTGATATTGAAACTCATGCTCCTATGTCACTCAGCTGAAGAAAATCGTCCGGCGTTACCTAGACTACGACACTACACTGACACCGACCACTGACACAGCTAACGGTACCAATATTTACATTACCAGGTTCCTAGGGTTCATTCTGTTTCTATTTAATCGTCTGACGTGACAAAGATTAATAAAGACGCAGTCACGAGAGGGTTACGATGATGCTGGTGGTGATGGTGGTAGTGGTGGTGAGTGATGATGACTTTGGGAGCATCTGAGTGTGGTGTGGTAGTGACTTAAGGTAATGGTGACTGTGACTGTAAGATGTTGGTTGTGACTGATAGTGGTACTGTTGAAGATTGAAGTGGGACTGGTGATTGCAGGGGTGGTGGTGTAAAAGCAGTTCTGAATTACAATAACGGTGATTGAGACACTAACGATGATTGTGGTGGTGATTGCATACGTGAAGTTGGTGGAGACAGTGATTGTTTGTGTAGTAGTGCCAGTTACTTATAATGGTAGTGACTGTGGTAGTGGTGGTTACTGTGGTGATTTTAACAGAGGCAGTGATGGAGGCAGTGTTAATGACTGTGATAGTGGTGAAGATTGTGGTGGTGACAGTGGTAGGGATAGTGATACGTCTGGTGGAGGTACGACTGGTGGACAGGGGACTGGTGGAGGTAGGATTGGTGGGGGTAGGATTGATGGACGTAGGACTGGTGGGGGTATGGCTGGTAGAGGTAGGATTGGTGAAGGTAGGACTGGTGGAGGTGGACAGGTGAGGCGGGACAGGTGGGGCGGGACAGTGCAACACCTGTCATGGGGGAGGGAGGACACCCAGGACAGGTGAGAGGAGAGGCAGGTTCATGGACAGGCTGTGTGTGTGTGTGTGTGTGTGTGTGTGTGTGTGTGTGTGTGTGTGTGTGTGTGTGTGTGTGTGTGTGTGTGTGTGTGTGTGTGTGTGAGAGAGAGAGAGAGAGAGAGAGAGAGAGAGAGAGAGACAGACAGACAGACTGCTGCACTAATAATACCTGATCATGTTATACTGTACTGCGTTTGTTCTAACCTGACAAATATCCACAACTCCTTCCAGCTCAGTTGATGGCCAGATGTCGTCAGATTGAAAGATTTGACTAGTACCAAGGAGACATATTTCTAACTCATAACTAAGGCTTACCCAGTTTCATGTACCTTAGTATACAAGATACAAATAGCCCGGTTCAGTCGGATGAACACAGACTAAAGTTGGCGAAAGTGGTAGTGGTTGGAGAGGCGGGACAGTGCAACACCTGTCAAGGGTGGAAGGGCAGACTCTCTCTCTCTCTCTCTCACACACACACACACACACACACACACACACACAAGGCAGGGAGAAAGGGAAGTAGGGAGTCGGAATACGGGAACATAAAAACATACGAAGTGCAGACCTCATGCGTACCGACATAAAATGATGCTCTTTGACTGGGAAAACTATACTCCGCTCACTGTAACGTGGCTTAAAATTGTCCTCTCTCTCCCCCTTGAATACTGACTTAAGACTGACACTGGAATATGCTGCAAGTCACGAAGAAGTGCTATGGAAATGACGCAGGGCCACAGTATTGTCTTATTCCGGCAATGAGCTACGGGAAATCGGCTACAGATGAACGAAAATCTTGGCCAACTTAAAGTGAACGATCTATAGCACTACAAATCGAACCAACGTGTGTGACAAGGATAGAAAAAAGCTCTTACCCACCCACCACTCCCCCAGGATCATTTTAGCTTGTGGAAAAAGGGGGGAAGAAGTGAACAGTAAATATTATGACGGACACTAGATAGCAAGTGACCTACAGATCCTTTCTAGGCTGTATCAGAGAGAGAGAGAGAGAGAGAGAGAGAGAGAGAGAGAAGCGAGGGAAAGCAGGTGGTGGACTGGGTTAGTTGCTGGCAGGTGTGCTTATGTGTGTATGTGTGTGGAAATATTTGTGTGTATGTATGTACGTGTGTATGTAATTGCTTGTATCCTTGTGTGTGTGTGTGTGTGTGTGTGTGTGTGTGTGTGTGTGTGTGTGTGTGTGTGTGTGTGTGAGCTAATCCTTACTGTTCAGAAAGCGTCTCCGGAGCTGAATAAAATCGTCTGGAAATAGCATAAGGTGGGAAAGGAGGTCTGGATGATGATGATGATGATGATGATGACGACAACGACGACGACGATGATGATGATGATGACGACAATGATGATGATTACAGAAAAAAAAAAAAAAAAAAAAAAAAAAAAAAAAAAAAAAAAAAAAAGGGAAGTTCTTGAGCTGAAGAGATAATCAATTCCTGAAAAATCTCATCAAATGTAAGACGAATGATTAAGATTATGCAGTGCGGTAGAAAAGTATGCCTAATATTACTCCTCTGCTATTTCTCACTTTCCTTCGCTGGCTGATACTCCTAAGGTGAGAGAGGCTTGGTATGTTTCTCTGGACATAGATGCTTCTCTCTGACAGGATGCGACAGGGAGAGAAGTGACGGAGATGCCCTAGGTGTGAAGCAGGCGCAGTGGCATATGGTTAACTTTTGCGCCTGGCTGTCAGTGTGAGTTTAAGTCTATTCTTCACACTTACAAATGTGTTTAAGATAGGCGTGTGTGTGTGTGTGTGTGTGTGTGTGTGTGTGTGTGTGTGTGTGTGTGTGTGTGTGAGAGAGAGAGAGAGAGAGAGAGAGAAGGGTATTACGGTAACTTGTAATTACCTGACTTGCACGTGTTATTCCAATTCCCTTTAAAATATATATACATCTCACACTAGGCCAACAAGGCGTGTGTATTTCTGTGCATTTCCCTGCAGCCTCACCCAGCGCTTTCCCTTTTACACCTGCTTTCTCCAGACGATTTTCCTCAGCTTAGGTGTGAAGGGAATTAATAAAGGCTGTATCTACCCCTCCCAACTCAAAGAAAAACCAAAAAATAAAAAAAACAGTAAAATCGTCTGAATAACAAGCATAAAACTGTACTCGAGGTGAAGTGGTCTATACACCCTGAAGACGGTTCTTCCTATGCTATTCTTCCTATCTCCAGACGATTTTATTCAGCTCAGGATAGATACTTGAAGCTGGAGGGGTTAAATTAAGGAAGGCCTGATCTAAACCCACAGGACGCGGGTTTTTCATTCATTCTTCCTACCGAGACGATTTTCTTCAACTGAGGACTCTCTCTCTCTCTTAGAAGTGGTGGGATTTGATACAACTTCCATTAACTCTTGCACTACGAGAGGATTTTCTAGGCAGAATAAAATCGTTTGAAGTTAGGCAGAACAAACTAAAAGCATGTCTGCAGGCTGACGGGGTTTGTTAATACAGTAATTTCTCTCTCCCTCTCTCTCTCTTTTGGAACTGGAAGGGTTACATACAGCCTTCCTTAACCCCTTCACTACAAGAGGTCTCCCAAAAGCTGAAGAAAATCGTCTGGAGGCAGCAGGAATGTCAACCAAAAACGCGTCGTCGGCTTGAAAGGGTTTGCCGATAGAAAGCTGTTGCCTCTGATTCAATCCCTTCGTCAGCCTCGTTAACCCTTTCAACCCGTGGACCTAATTCTCCTATTCTCGCAACCACCAGACGATTTTTTTCAGTCGGGGAGATGTCTTGGGGGGGAGGGGTTAAGGACAGCTCTATAAACCCCTCCAGAGAATCAAATTATTGGGAGACAAGAGGTGAATTAAGACAATTGGTTAAGATGAACAGGAAACAGATGAGAGGGACAGACGGAGACAAGGAAGCAAGAAGATGAGAGGGACAGGGAGACAAGGAAGCAGATGAGAGGGACAGGGAGACAAGGAAGCAGATGAGAGGGACAGGGAGACAAGGAAGGAAGCAGATGAGAGGGACAGGGAGACAAGGAAGGAAGCACATGAGAGGGACAGGGAGACAAGGAAGCAAGCAGATGAGAGGGACAGGGAGACAAGGAAGGAAGCAGATGAGAGGGACAGGGAGACAAGGAAGGAAGCACATGAGAGGGACAGGGAGACAAGGAAGGAAGCACATGAGAGGGACAGGGAGACAAGGAAGCAAGCAGATGAGAGGGACAGGGAGACAAGGAAGGAAGCACATGAGAGGGACAGGGAGACAAGGAAGCATGCAGATGAGAGGGACAGGGAGACAAGGAAGGAAGCACATGAGAGGGACAGGGAGACAAGGAAGCAAGCAGATGAGAGGGACAGACGGGGACAAGGAAGGAAGCACATGAGAGGGACAGGGAGACAAGGAAGCAAGCAGATGAGAGGGACAGGGAGACAAGGAAGCAAGCAGATGAGAGGGACAGGGAGACAAGGAAGCAAGCAGATGAGAGGGACAGGGAGACAAGGAAGCAAGCAGATGAGAGGGACAGGGAGACAAGGAAGCAAGCAGATGAGAGGGACAGGGAGACAAGGAAGCAAGCAGATGAGAGGGACAGGGAGACAAGGAAGCAAGCAGATGAGAGGGACAGACGGGGACAAGGAAGCAAGCAGATGAGAGGGACAGGGAGACAAGGAAGGAAGCACATGTGAGGGACAGGGAGACAAGGAAGGAAGCATATGAGAGGGACAGGGAGACAAGGAAGCAAGCACATGAGAGGGACAGGGAGACAAGGAAGCAAGCACATGAGAGGGACAGGGAGGCAAGGAAGCAAGCACATGAGAGGGACAGGGAGACAAGGAAGCAAGCAGATGAGAGGGACAGGGAGACAAGGAAGCAAGCAGATGAGAGGGACAGGGAGACAAGGAAGCAAGCAGATGAGAGGGACAGGGAGACAAGGAAGCAAGCAGATGAGAGGGACAGGGAGACAAGGAAGCAAGCAGATGAGAGGGACAGGGAGACAAGGAAGCAGATGAGAGGGACAGACGGAGCCAACGAAGGAAGCAGATGAGAGGGACAGACGAAGACAAGGAAGTGGCTGTATCAGTGCCACCACGTGAAGGTGTCCCTCTCCAAACCCGACATGACGGTGAAGGAAGAAGAAAGAAAGGGGTAAAGACAGGAAGGGAAGCATACAGGAGGCGCGGATGAGAGGACAGGAGGTATGGAGAGAAGGACGCGAGGGAGGAAACAGGGGGAGGTGGGCAGGGAGGAAAAAAGGGGGAGACTGAGGAGGAGGAGAACAGAGAGAGAGAGAGAGAGAGAGAGAGAGAGAGCAGATGCACGCCAGGACTTGAGAGGATACCTAAATAAGAGGATGAGGGAGGGAGGGAGGGAGGCGGTGGGAGGAGAGAGGAAATGAAGGAAAGAAAGAGAGAGAGAGAGGGAGGGAGGGGAGGGGAGGGAAGCCGGTGAGGGAGACTGAAGGAGGGAAGAAGGGAATGGACGTGGGAGGGAAGGAGGGAGGAAGAGATGAAGGAAGGAAGGAGGGAGGGAAGGAAATTTTGTTTTTCTCTTGGAGGGAACAGTTTTGCGGGCTCGTTGCCTTTGGTTCCTTCTTCCTCACATTAAAAAAAAAATGCAAATGGGGGAAGGAAGTGGAAATGAGGGAGGGAGGGAGGGAGGAATGAAGAAAAGAAGGGCGGAGATGAGACGGGTGGCAAAGTAGGGGAATATAAGGGAGAAAAATAAATTGGAAGGGAAAATGGAAGAAATGAGGGAGAAAAAGGAAAGAAGTGAGGGAGGGAGGCGATAAGGGACGCAGTGAAGGCAAGAGGGGAGAGTGTGAGAGGAGGGGGCAGCGAAGGAGGGCGGAAGAAAGAGGAACGAATGAATGAATGATGGAAGGAAGGAAGGAAGGAATGATGGATGGAAGGAAGGAAGGAAGGGTGGCGGTGAGATGAGAGACACAGGGAGGACAAGAGGGGAGGGTGTGAGAGGAGGGGGCAGAGATGGAGACTCACTAAGGGAGAGAAGAAGAAAAGAGATGAAGGACGGAAGGAAGGAAGGGAGAGAAAGGACATAGAGGGAGTACAAAGGGAAGCCAGGTCAACAGGTCTATTGTTTCTTTGCACCTGTGTATTAAAGGGATGGTTCTGACTGAAGTATACGTGTTGTGGGGGGAAGAAAAGGAAAGGAAAGCAGGAAGGATGTGAGGCAGGGATGAATGAGTGAACTGTGGGACGGAAGGAGAGAGGGAGGAAAGTAGAGAGGGAGAGGATGCAGGGAAGGAGGGTAGGGGGAAGGAAGCAGGGAGGGAGGGTAAGGAGGAGGGAAAGAGAGACCATATCGAGAATGAAGAGAAAATAAAATGGAGTGAAGATTGGAGGAGAGTGGGGAGGAAGGAAAGGAGGAGGGAAGGAGAAAGGGAGAAATGGTTTACAGAAAGGAGAAAAAAAGGGGAAATGATGGAGTGACGAAAGATGGTGAGAAAAAAGGGAAGGAAGGGAGGGAAGGAGAGATGGAGGGGAAGATGGAAGGAAGGAAGGGTATAAAAGAGTGAAGAGGAGGAGGAGGTAACACGAAGGAGAACCAAGGAAACAAGGGAAGAAAGGAGGGATGGAGATAAACAAATGAGGAAAATGAAAGGATAGGAAAGAAGGAAGAAAGGAAGGAGGGAAGAAGGAAGGATGATGACGAGGGACAGAGAGGAAAGGGAAAGGAAAAAGAATGAAGGAAGGAGACAGGGAAGTGATGGAAGGAAGGAAGGAAGGAAGGGGGAGAGAGAGAGAGAGAGAGAGAGAGAGAGAGAGAGATCAAGGAAGCGGGAAAGTGAGCAATGCAGGAAGTGAGACAGGAAGAGTAACATTAAGGAGGAGGGAGGGAAGGAAAGGCAGAAGGAAAGATGGGATGGAGGGAGAGACGCAGCGGTAGTGGGGAGGAAGTAGGGAGGGGAGGAAGGAAGAAGGGATGGAGAGAACAAAGGAAGGAAGAAGGGAAGAGAAAAAGAGAAGAGAAAGAAAGCAAAAGAAAGAGAAAGAAAAAAAAAAGGAAGGAAGGAAGGATGGAGGGATGGATATAAGGCGGGAAGGAATGAGGAAAAGGAAGGAAAGAAATAATGAAGTAGGTAAGGAAGAAAGGAGGGAAAAGGTGACGGAAAAGAAAGGTAATCATGAGAGAAGGGAGAGGGAGAAAAGAAAGAAGGAAAGGAAGGCGGGAGGGAGAGAGGAAACAAGGAAGGAAGAAAGGAAGGAAGGAAAGAGTACAAAGGAAAGCAAACAGCAATAGACCTGTTAGTTCTTTCGCGGCTGTTTGGTATTGGGAAGGTTGTAACTCTATTATAACTACGAATGTTTTATCAGCTTAAAATTGGGACTGATGCAGGAGGGCAGAAATGCATGAATGCAGGAAGGAATGTGAGGAAGGAAGAAAGGGCGAGGAATCAAAGCCGGAAGGAAGGAAGGGAAGAGGAAGGAAGGGGGGAGAAAAAAGAAATGGAGGGAAAGTGGGAAGATGGATGGAAAGGTGAAAGAAGGAAATAAAGGAGGTAAAGAAGTAAGGGAGAAAATGAATGACGATGATAAAGGGAAGGAAACAAAGATAAAAAGGTCAAGCACTCAGGAAAAAGGTTGAAAAGAAAGAATGAAGAGTGAAAGTCAAGCGTAGGGAAGGAAAGATGGAAGGAATGAAGGAAAGGAGGGAGGGAGTTTTGGAAGAGGGGTAGAAGGAGCAGATGTGAGGAGGAAAGGTATAGGAAGGAAGGATGGAAAATAAGAAGAGTAAGAAAAGAATAAGGAGAAAGAAAGCTGAAAAGGAGAGAAGGGCTTGGAGGAACACTAAGCTAAGTTACGAGAGAGAGAGAGAGAGAGAGAGATCACGCGGTCAGGTAAATTTTATAAGAACGGATGACAGTCAAACACAAGCAAGAATAAAAACACAGAAAGGAAACACCATTAACTCTATCACCATACTGTGCTCTAACACCATTAACTATCACCACATTGTGCTCTAACACCATTAACTCTACCACCATACTGTGCTCCAATTTGCATCTTCCGTGAGCCGTATAGGGCTTGAGGAAATCAGGTGGACTTGTCATTTAGCCCTGAATAAATTAGGGAACAAATTAGGTCTGAGTTGGGAAGCTGGACACTGAACTACGAGACACAACCCCTTTCATACCAGGACGTATTACTTTATTCTATTAGCTTTATCTACAGACTAAGGTATTTATTCCATGTCAACTGCAAGGCTTTCATGTCTTAGTCAACCCTTCAACATGAGAAGCCTTTCCTAAGCAAATTAATGACCTGTATTAATAATGAGCTAAAAGTGAACGTCACCTGCATTCCAGGACTTCAGTGTTAGTTGAGAACCGCAGTCTACTTCATCAATGAAAACCTGTTCCTTATTTTTATAAATCTGTTGAAGATCTGTGGCTAGGGTAAGGAGTGGGTGGAGGAAGTTCAGGATGCTGTTGCCTCTCCGTGCTTAGGGATGTTTTTTATGTAGTATGTGTCAGGAGTGTAATGTTGTATGGTAGAGAGACCTGGGCAATAAAGGAGGAAGTTATTCGTAGGCTCAAACGTACAGAAATGACAACGATGAGATTGATGTGTAGTGCGCCCTTGAATGCGGGGCCTGAGGGGACTAGGATTACGACTGAAAACAGGAAAGATGGGACTGGAATGTACTGCGGTAATGATAAGGAGGGGTACATTGAGATGGTCTGGGCATGTTGAGCGGATGGAGGATGACAGCTGGGCACAGAAGGTTAGAAGTGTGAACGTCGGGCGTAGGGTTGCGAGCGGCTGACCGAAAAAGACCTGGGACGAGGTCAGTGTGTGACCTCATGGATATGGGACTGAATAGGTAGGCTGCAGGAGATCGAGCAGAGTAGAGAGCCGTCACTAGGTAGCCAGGGCCGACGAATGCAAGCAGGTTGGAGCCTTTATAAACGATACGAAACTATGGTTCTGTCGCACTAATTTACTGTGAAAAGTTTATATACTCCCCTAGTACCAAATGCTTTTATAACATGAAGGAATGGAGGAAGAATGAAAAACAATGGGGGACGGAGGAAGGGTGGAGGAAGAATGGGGGATAATGTGTGTTTGGGGGAGGGGGGGGTATGAAAAACGATGAGGTGAGGGAGGGATGGTGGATATGAGGCAGGTGAGTCTCAGGAGCCAGGACAAAGGACAACAAACAGGAAAAATGCCAACTGATCCTTAACACTGTTTCTTGCTGGCTTAAATTATACTGGTATATGTTGTAAGAAAAATGTTGATAAAGTAAAACGCTTCTCTGCACACACACACACACACACACACACACACAAACATGGACACAAAAACATGGACACACACACACACACACACACACACACACACACACACACACACACACACACAAACATGGACACAAAAACATGGACACACACACACACACACACACACACAAAACTAATAATTCCTTCAGCCAAACCTGCCAGACAAAAATAAGTCACCACGTAAAAAGGAAAAGAAAAAATCTGCAGTAAGTGGCGAAGAGAGAGAGAGAGAGAGAGAGAGAGAGAGAGAGAGAGAGAGAGAGAGAGAGAGAGAGAGAGAGAGAGAGAGAGAGAGAGAGCAGGTGAGGAAAGAGAAGATGTGGCAGGTGAGGGAAAATGGAGGAAGGAAGGGGGAGAGGAAAGAGGGAGTAGGAGACAAAAGGAAGAGAGGAAAAGAGAGGATCTGACGGGAGAGAGAAGAAAAAGACGACGGAGAGAGAGAGAGAGAGAGAGAGAGAGAGAGAGAGAGAGAGAGAGTAAAGAGGAGATGTGGCAGGTGAGACAAGAGGAAGGTAGGGTGGGAGGGGAAGAGGGAGGTCTGGTCACTAACCTCTAGGAGTGAGCCCAGGAAGTGAAGGATACCAAGCCAGTCCTTGAGCCTACACCCCCTCCCCCTCCCCTTCCTCTCTCCCTCCCCCTCCCCTTCCCTACTGTCCTCTTCCCCTCCCATCCTTCCTCCTGTCCACATGTATTTCGCCCCAATCCCTTCCCTCCATCCTCCTCTCCACTACCCCTTCTCCCCATCATTTTCCTCTCCCATCCTTTCTCCTATTCTCTTCTCCCCTAACCCTTCCCTTTGCCCTCTTCCTCCCTCCTCTTCCCCTCCCGTCCTTCCTCCTGTCATCTTCTCCCTTATCCCTTTCCTCCGTAATCTTTCTTCTCTTTCTCTTCCGCCCCCATCCTTCCTTTTCTTGGCTATCGATTCTCTCTATCCTCTTCTCTTCAGTCTTTCCTCTGTCCTCTTCTTTCCTTCTTTGTCCTATTTCTTTTCCCTTTCTCCCTTTCTTACATTTCCCCCTCTCACCTGTCTTCTTCCTTTCCTCCCCCTTTCTCATCTTCCCTACCTTTCTCTTCCCCCTCTAGTTCTCCTTCACTCTCTTTCCTCCCTTCTTTCTCCCCGTCTCCTCCCTCCTGTCCTTCTCCCCTGCCCTCCGTTCTTCACTCCCCGCCCTTCCCTCCAGTCCTCCTTTTTCCTTTCTCCTCCCCGGTCTATTCTCTTCTCCCCATCCCCTCCTCTCCCCTTTATTCCTCTTTCTTTTTTGTTTCCTCTTTTCTTCTCTCCTACCCTCGTCTCCTCCATACCATTCATCCCCACCTTCTTCTTTCTCCATACTCTTCTCACCCCTCCTCTTTCCCTCCCCCCTCCCTCTTCTCCTTTACTACCTTCTCCTCCGCCCTCCCTCATTTCCCTTCCCTCTATTTTCCTACCCCTCCAGTCTCCTTCCTTCGTTATCTTCTCTTCCCCCCTTTCCTCTTACTCTTTCCTTCCCCTCTTTCCTCTTACTCTTTCCTTCCCCCCTTTCCTCTTACTCTTTCCTTCCCCCCTTTCCTCTTACTCTTTCCATCCCCCCTTTCCTCTTACTCTTTCCTTCCCCCCTTTCCTCTTACTTTTCTTTCCCCCCTTTCCTCTTGCTTTTCCTTTCCCCCTTTCCTCTTACTTTCCCTTCCCCCCTTTCCTCTTACTCTTTCCTTCCCCCCTTTCCTCTTACTCTTTCCTTCCCCCCTTTCCTCTTACTCTTTCCTTCCCCCCTTTCCTCTTACTCTTTCCTTCCCCCCTTTCCTCTTACTCTTTCCTTCCCCCCTTTCCTCTCACTCTTTCCTTCCCCCCTTTCCTCTTACTCTTTCCTTCCCCCCTTTCCTCTTACTCTTTCCTTCCCCCCTCCCCCACTTCGTTCCCGCCCCTCCTGCCAAATTTAAAGTACCCCTAAGAGTCGTCCTAAGAGGGGGAGGAAGGAAAGGAAGGACGGACAGGAAGGAAAGGACGGAAAGGAAGGGACGGACGGAAAGGAAGGAAAGAACGAAAATGAAGAATGAAGAATCGAGAGAAAACGGGGGAGGGGGGAAAGAAGGCAGGACGGAAAGAGGAGGAGGAGGGGAGAGGGGAGAGGAAGGGGTGAGATATGGGCAAGAGAGGGAAGATGAGGAGAGAAGTAAGAGGAAGGAAAGGGAAGAGAGATGAGAAAAAGGAGGGAAGGGGAGGGAGGAAACAAGAGGAATGGAAAAATGATAAAGTGACGAGAAAAGGGAGAGGGAGAGGAAAGAACAGAACACAGAGGGTAAACAGACAGGAAGGGAAGACAGAGGAAGGAAGTGGAGGAGAGGATGGTGAAGAAGGGAAGGGAGGAAGAAGGGTGAATAAGGAAAAGAATAAGGTATGGGAAGATGAAAAATATGGAAGAGAAGGTGGATGACTAAATGAGGAAAATGGAGGGACAGAAGAAGAATTGCATGGGAGAGAGAGAGAGAGAGAGAGAGAGAGAGAGAGAGAGGAATAAATCTATTAGTCACTTCGAAGCTGATTTTTCTACGGTATGTTGTATAAGTATTGTTGTTGTTATGACCCAAGGCTGATGTGAACGAGAACCCAGTGGACTGAAGGCTGAAGTACTCTCTGTCCTGCATTACACCATCCTCTCTTTGGGGGATAGGAACATGATGGACGCCTGTATAATCCAACCATCACATAAAATAACCTCCTTCTACAGCAAAGGCTCATACAATAACTTATGTATCTGTTCTATGAGGGTATGACATGACCAGCAGTGCAGGGAGAGGAAGGAAGGACAGAAGGATTAGAAAGGGATGGATGAATGGAGAGAATGGGAAGGAACACTTGAAGAGGAAGGAAAAGATAGGAAAAGAATGGGAGAAGACGGGAAAAGAAGGGAGGAGAGGAAAGGAAGGGAGGATTGGGAAGGAAGGGGAGAAGATGGGAAACGAAGGGAGAGGAGGAAATGAAAGGAGGAAGAGAGAAATGAGGAGAGATGAGAAAAGAAGGAATAAATGAAAAAGGCAAATCAGACAGGCTGAGATGAAAGAATGACGGGGGAAGGGAGGATGGCAAGATAATGAAAGATGAGGAAGGAATGAACGGAGGAAGACGAAGAAGAGAATGAAAAGAAGTGGAGGGAAAGAAAGGAGGAAGACGAAGAGAGACGGGAAAGAAGGGCTGAGATGAGGCGGGGCAGGTAAGTAACGCTGGGGAGGGGAGGGGGTATCCTGGACTGTTAACCACAAGGTCACCAGATCGAACCCCAGCTGTTGCCGAGAACACTCACAAGACTTTTATTTACACCAAAATCTTTCCAATGCTCTTCATACGATTACAGTTAGAGAAAAATATCATCATCATGCCACATTAAAAAAAAAAAAAATACGATCACGATTATTTCAAACCGAAAAGGATCATCACCATTTCATGTATAAAAAAAAAAACTCATCATCATCATTACCACACCACGTTAAAAAAAAAAAAAAAAAAAAAAAAAATCATCACCATCTCACGTCATAAAACATCATCACTAACTCACGTGGTACAAAAAATCATCATCATCATCATTACAATCATCATCATCATTATTATCATCACAACTTACTCCTTTAATCAACTAAAAAAAATAGTTTACCCTTGGAATCTATTGACAAATATTTAGTGCAATTCTTGGTACAGCAGGAGGATTTTCAGGTAAAGACGGCAGCCTAGTAGTGACAAGAGTTAATTAATGCTGTATTGAACCCCGACAGTTACAAGATACTCAGCTTAATTGGGTCATAAGAGGAGAGTAAATATTATATGAAATAGTTACAGTGCTGAAGGGGTTAATAAACGTAATGAACACACACACACACTAATACACCTGTTCTGGCGTGAGATACTGAGATTATTTTCGCGTACATCACAATGCTGAAGCTGGGTATTTGTGCCGATGTGTGTGTGTGTGTGTGTGTGTGTGTGTGTGTGTGTGTGTGTGTGTGTGTGTGTGTGTGTGTGGACATGTTAACACACTGAAGTCGATCAAAAAAAAAAAATTTAAAACGAGCCTAAAACAATTGCCCAAATTTAACCCTTTCAATCCGATGATGCATTTCCTCCTCTATTCTTGCTAACACCAGACGACCGTGTAAGAAAAAATAGTAATCAATGGGTTAATGAATCCTCTATAACTCCTCCCGTTCCAAAAGTCTCTCCCAGGCTGAATGAAACCGTCTGAAGGGAGCAAAAATAAAAAGAAATATGTCTTCAGTTGGGGGCAGGGCAGTGAAATGGCGGGGGACAGGGCGACGTGGAGGCGATTTGTTTGTGGCCACCCCGTATGGGATTAAGGCGTCTGGCAATAGATAGATAGATAGATGTTATTCACTCATGCTATCAGTGTCATAAAGCGCTTGGGGGGACTTTTGGTGGTGATTTAATAGGAGCTTTTGTCCATATATTCTTTCAAGCATTCGCCATACACCCTTCCAGTGCGATTTTTCATTTTTCACTTTATTCATGCTTATGCCAGACGATTTTTCAGCCCTGGGGGACGCCTCGTAGTGAAGGGGCTTGAAATGATCTCTTAACCCCTTCAGGACGAGGTTTATCTACTTTGTTTTCCTTGTTAAAAGTCAGATGATCGATTTACATTAGAGGGGACAGCACACACACACACACACACACACACACACACACACACACACACACACACACACACACACACACGACCCGAACTTTGATTTTGCCCTATGACCTTGACCTTTGACTGCCTGTTCTCAAGACTCACCACGTTCTTGCATCACACTTAACCTTTCCAACAAACTTGGCCTAAATCAGATGAGCATTGCTTAAATTGACCGTGTTAAGCCATGATTAAACCTAGCCGTGTGACCTTCACCTTTTACATTGTTTAAAAAAAAAAAAAAAAAAAAAAAGATGAGCTCCTTGGCTGTCCCTCAACCCTTCCACCAAGTCTGGTTAAAATCGGATGAAAATCAGTTATTCTGTCCACAGGCAAACACACACACACACACACACACACACACACACACACACACGCAGTAGCACCAGCTCTCGTTTCGCAAGCATGTGTATAAAAACGGCATCGCAAAATGGGTTACGAGTAGAGTGAAGGATGAAGGAAACAAAGGAGGGAGAATGAAAACTAAACCCTCTCATGATGGACACAACTCCTGCATTCTCTCCCAATTAAAGCCAGACGATTTTGTTCAGCTTAAAGACGGTCATAGGAGCCTGAGTGTTAGGAAAGGAAGAGAAATATGTAAGGAAAAATAAATGAAGGAGAGGAGGAACGTGGAGGAATTTGAAGGAGAGAATGGAGGGAAAAACAAGGAGGGGTGGAAAGTAATGAGGGAGGAAGAGGAGGAACACACACAGAAGCAAAAGACAATGCGAGGAGGAGGAGGAGAAAGGAGGAGGAGGAGGAGGGAAAAACAAGGAGAGGTGAAAAGGAATGAGGGAGGAGGAGGAGGAGGAGGAACACACACACAAACAAAAGACAGTGCGAAGAGAAGGAGGAGGAGGAGGAGGAGGAGACAACGGGTGGCTGAAGAATGGAGAAAAAAGGAAAGAGAAAATTGATGAAAGGGTGGAGAACGAATAAGGAATAATGAAGGAGGAATGACGAAGAAGACAGATAAAGATAGGGAATTAAGAGGTGGACGAGAGAGAGAGAGAGAGAGAGAGAGAGAGAGAGAGAGAGAGAGAAATGTCAACAGTAAAGACAGCAAGAGAATGGAGAAGACCCTGGAGGACACGACGAAAAAAGGTGGATTAGGGGAAATTAAAGAGAGAATATAAAGAAAGGAGCAAAGAGAAAGAAAGGAGACAGAAGAGAGAGACAGGTTGGGGAGTGAAAGTAAGGTTAAGAAAATAATGAAAGGAAACAAAAGACAGAGAGAAAATAAAACCATGAAGAAAAGAATATTAGAGAGAGAGAGAGAGAGAGAGAGAGAGAAAGAGAGAGAGAGAGAGAGAGAGAGAGAGAGGGGGGGGTGTTAAACATAAGAAACGGGATGGGTAGGATGGGGTTAATGACAGAAGGCAAAGCGGAAGGGGAGGGAGGGAGGGAGGAAATCGGAGAAGAGGGAGGGAGAGGGGATGGAAATGGGGGGGGGGTGAAGAGCATAGGAAGGGAGAGAGGAGATGGGGAGAGAAGAAACAGGAGAGGGAGAGGGTAACGAAGAGCAGGAGAGAGAGAGAGAGAGAGAGTGGGAGGGGAATAAAGATATGAAGAGAAGACGGGGGAAATGGGGAGAAGTAGGTGTGTGTGTGTGTGTGTGTGTGTGTGTGTGTGTGTGTGTGTGTGTGTGTGTGTGTGTGTGTGTGAGAGAGAGAGAGAGAGAGAGAGAGAGAGAGAGAGAGGTGGGGAGGGGGAGGACAAGGGGAGAGAGAAGGTGGGGAGGAGAAAGAGGTTACAATGAGTGGGGTGAGGGGTTAAGAGAGAGAATGAGGGAGGGGGAGAGGAGGTCTGAGTATGATGAGAAACGAAGCAGAGTGGGGGAGGAGGAAGAGGAATGTGGATGTGAGGGTGGGAAAGAGGAGGAGGGGCAGGGAAAAACAGGAGGAAAGTTGCTGTGTAGGGCCGCAGGGAGTGAGGGAGGGGGGAGAGGGAGGGGAGAAAGAGGGGGAGGGGAAGGGGAGAGAGGGAAGGGGTCAGGTGGAAGGAAATGGAAGTAGGAGACAGGGGTGGGGGGGGGAAGAGGAAGGGGTGAAAGGGGAGGATAGACGGGAGGGGGTAAACGATAAGGGGGGTAGAGGGAGCGGTGAGAGAAGAAAGGAGGGGGAGGGAAGGAGGAAACGACAGGAGCGGGGGTAGAAGGGAGAAAAAGAGAAGATGGAGGAGAGGACGAGAAAGTAGACAACGAAACAAGAGTAAAAGAGAAACAGGGAAACAGAGTGACAAGAAGAGGAAGATGAGAGAAAAAGAGAAGGGTGGGGGGAATGGAAACAGGATAAAACTGAAGAGAGAGGGGAAAGCAGAGACGGGGGAGTGAAAGAGAGGGATCCGGAGAGGGAAGAAGAGGAGGAGAAAAAAAAAAGAAGAGAGGAGAAGAAAGAAAAGACGGAGGGGGCGAGGGAGTAAAAGAGAAACAGGAGAAATAGGGAAGAGAGGGAAATGGGGAGAGACGAGAAGAGGGACTAGAAGAATGAGAGAGGGAGAGGGAGAGGGAGAAAGGGTGAAAGGGAGAGGGGAAACTGAGAGTAACGGGAAGGGGGTGGGAGAACGGTAAAAAAGACAGGGGTCACGAGGAAGGGGGAGGGAAGAGAGAGGGAAAGAAAAAAAAAGAAAAGAAAAGAAAGGAGAGAGAGAGAGAGAGACACGGGAGGGGAGGGGAGCGCAGGACAGGTGGCACGAGACAAAGCGCACCAGGGCAGGTGTGAGGCGAGGCAGTGGAGCGTGTAGGATATGGATACCACCCTGCCTAACCCCGCCCTCCCCTGCCTCAACCCTGCTCTTCCCTGCCTCACCCCGCCCCGCTCTGCCTCGCCCCCTGCTCTTCCCTGCCTTACCCCAGTCCTACCTCACTTCAATCCTGCTTCACTCCGCCCAGCTCTGCCTCACCTCCGTTTTTCCTTGCCTCACCCCAATCCTGCTTCACCCCGCCCAGCTGTTCTTTGTCACACTAGCCTTGCCTCACACTGACCACTAGTCACTCATTCCCGTTCTTCCTTACTACGATCAGTCTTATCTCACCGTTTCTTACTACAGTGAATTTTAATCCAACCTGCTCCCCCCTGGTCTGCATCACCCTCCCCTGCCTCACTCCACCTTTCCATATCCCCACTTGCCTACCCTCGTCCTGTCTCATCCTACCCTGCCTCATCCATGCCTTGCCTCACACCCACCCTGCCACACCCAGCACTGGTCTTCCTTGCTCTCCCCGGTCTCATCCCTACCCTGTCTCACCCTTGCCATGCTCACATCACCTCTACCTCCCTCACCTCACACTTCCCTGCCTCACCTTAAACTGGTCTAACATATCCTGCCCTGTATCACCCCTATTCTTCTTCACCTTACCCTGCCTCATCCCTGACTCTACCTCATCCGTGGCCTGCCTCACCCAAGTGTGCCTCACTCCACCCTGCCTACCTTACCCCGAATCCTGCTTTACCACCACCTGCCTTCTTTAAAACACACACACACACACACACACACACACACACACACACACACACACACACAAACAGGAGAAACAGACAGACAGTCATACACATTATTATGGCAATCTTCCTTCTGGGGTTTGAGTAATTAGTCATTATGTAAATGTGCACACGCAGCCCCTACCACTCATTCTCACCACTACACCTGTTTACCACTGACTCACCACTTCATACACCACTGACTCACCACTTCATACACCACTGACTCATCACTATCCATGCACCACTAACACACTACACTGACTCACCATTATCCGTACACCACTGACTCACCACTAAAACACCACTGACTCAACACTATACATATCCACCACTGACTCACCACTATTCAAAACACCACTGACTCATCACTACTCATACACCAATGACTCACCACTATTCATACACCAATGACTCACAACTACTCATACACCACTGACTCACCATTATACATATCCACCACTGACTCACCACACTACAGTATATATCCATCATTGACTCACCACTATACATATACACCACTGACTCACCACTATACATATCCACCGACTCACCACTAAACATATCCACCACTGACTCACCACACTACAGTACATATCCATCACTGACTCATCAATATTCATATCCACCAATGACTCACCACTATACAAATCAACCATGACTCATCCCTGAACATATCCACCTGTGACTACCATATTCACCCACTGACTCACCGTGACTCACAATAACCACCCTCATCCACACTGCCAATCCCGACGTAGTATGAGTGTTATCAGTGGTGGGTGTCCAAGGTTAATTAGCGCCTCACCTGTCTCCCTACAACACAGGTGAGCCGCCAGGTACACCTGGAACCTAACTCGTGGCCTTAGGAGACTCCCTGTTCCCTTTTTACACTAACTTGGCCTAAATTTATCGTCTCTCCATGCTGAATGCTGAATGACAGCAATAGATTAACACTTGAATATGATGCTAGTCACGAAGACGTTCTATAAAGAGGATGTAGAGTGGAAGCATGGTCTTTTTTTTGTCACTGAGATACGTGAAATAAGCTACAAAAGGACGAAAATCTGGGCCAAGTTGGAGTAAAAAGAGTACACTACCTCCTCCCTGCCAATTTATATCTATATGTAAATCTATGCAAATAAATAAATATACATTCATATATACAAACATAAGGGACTGGACAGATAACTAGTTCGGTCACCACTTAAAAAAAAATGGCGGGTGATTTGAAATAATACAAAGCTAGTCCGGCTGGTAATCGTTAATTCAGACATCCTTTTTGTACATATTTGGCCCCAATGACACTCCCATCGAACGGCGTGGGCGAAAATAAAGGAAAAAAAAAAGTAAGTTCAAGATTGAGAACAAATCAATACTGTTGCTACAAAATGATCGAGTTATACGTTTCCCAGGCTACCATTTTTATTTCCAAGTCTTTCTGTTATTCTTTTAGTTGTGAGTAATAAACGTGCAGGTGGGAGGCAGGTTAATTATCCAACACGTTTAAGTTTTTTTGTCTGATGCTGTTCACAGTGAGCGATATCTTGTAACTGTACAGAAATGCTCAAGTATTGTTTGAGAATCATTCATTTTTATCGTGTATGGCGTAAAGAACCTGCAGTACGAGAATTAAACAAATGCACCAACAGCCTCATAATATTGTATACTTCTTGCCTTTGCATCTATGTTTACACCATGATTTAGTAATTTTCCAGCGAGCCACAGTGAATATCTCCGGGCTAATAGTTTTTCATTACCTAATCCGATTAAAGACCTAATAATTGTACATTCAGCCAGCCCTGCACATTACAATATACATACTTCGTGTAGGCTAATGTATGTCGTATCAAGGTAGCGTCTGATGAGTTTATTCAAGCGAGGAAATCCCCTGCACTCTAATGCTATAAATCCAACTCGTTAATGAGAAGTAATAAAAACGCAGGAGCATAAATGTCACGCCTGTATGAGATGAAATGTTAGTTGAGGCAGGTATTTGTTATTACGTTAGGTGCACGAGCCAAACAGCACGGAAAAGTTAAATGAGTTTGGCCTGCCCACACGAATCCTGCAACAACCTCTGCTCCAAAGTGGTGTCCCTCGTAAATTGTACAGTCTCTCTAATTTCCACTGATCTAAAACATGCCTTGCTATGAACATACTACACTAATATCGTATTCTCGTAAAAAACACTCGACTCTGTTAAGCTGAGGAGTACCCAAAGAGTGAGTGGGTATAATGTTAAGCTCAGCAATATACAAACAGTGAGTGGGTCTTATGTTAAGCTGGGCAACATCCAAACAGTGAGTGAGTATAAAGTTAGGCTGAGCAATATCCAAACAATGAGTTGGTATAATTTTAAGATGAGGAACATCCAAACAGTGAGTGGATATAACATTAAGCTGAGCAATATCCAAACAGTGTATAAAAGCACGTCCAGTACTCTTTTGTATCGATGAACAGACTTTGGAGCAGTAACAAGAGCCTGGTTAACGACACTAATTTTTCTTCACCACAACAAAATCACAGTTAAGCAACGTTGGGTCTGGTTAGTACTTGGATGGGTGACCGCCTGGGAACACCAGATGCTGTTGGCATAAGGTTCTCCCTACGTGTCAAGTGGGGTTGGTGGAGGATTAGTGCCCCTCTCTGTAAAACAATTAACTCTAAGCCCTTGACCACCCCGTTTGGGATACATGGCGTCTGGCAATGAATGAATGAAAAGAAGGAACCAAAGGCCAGAAGTCCGCAAGATTGTTCTCACCGAGAAAAAGCAAGGACAAGATGACAGAGAGCCAAATTCGAGAACAATGACAAAATTTTCCTCGCTACAGACTAACACGCTTTCCTCTGATTTGTTGTGGTAATTATAACACAGGTAAACACTACTAGCTAATGACCTTATTTTCTCTCGTAACCAACAAAACCTGCCAGTGAAGCTTAACCCTCGGCTGACGACTTATCTATTTTACTCTGGCTACTCAATGACGACTGAATTAGCCAGTGGGAAATTTCTTTGTTGTTCTCAGTCTTAAGAAACAAGAAGTCTCTTTTAAGAATTCATTTAGTAGAATTTCATCACTATGTAAACTGCAGATATTTTTGCATATTACACCCTAAGAACCCATCGTACACTATTTTTTACCTTTTTTTATTCTGACTTGGTTTGCATCAGTAACATAAAAGACAACATTAAGGTGCAACGGGAAAAATAAATCTCTTAATAAGACGTGTTTCGAAGCGCCGAAACGAACGAGACTACAAGCCGACGATCTCTCCCAGTTCCAAGTCTCTCCTTCGATGAATTAAATCACCCAAAGGTCAGAAGAAATAAAGGAACAATGTCATCGTGGTGAAGGGGTTGATGAGAGACATGAACAGAATATCCGGTGACTGAACTAGGACAGATACGGTAGTTCAAAGCTCTTCCTCCGGTGTTTTAAAAATGTAAAGGACAAAAGGAGTCTTAACAAGTGTGTGTGTGTGTGTGTGTGTGTGTGTGTGTGTGTGTGTGTGTGTGTGTGTGAGAGAGAGAGAGAGAGAGAGAGAGAGAGAGAGAGTCCTAAAATACTCGACTTTTTTTTTTTTTTTTTTTTTTTTTTTTTTTTTTTTTTTTTAAACCAATATCCCCTTCATGGGTTATTGGAGCGAGCCTTTGCCTTTAGGCGGCCCACGGTTAAGCTGAACCCATCGCCTTGCCTATCGTGATGGGGGTCTGACAGAGACGAGTTTTACAAGCTCAGCTGTTGGTGTCGCTGCAAAGAGCCTGGCAGCCGCTGTTGATGCCTCACTAGCAGTGGTTGGTGGTGAAGCTGGAGGGCCTGTCCTGAGAGTGGTAGTATCAGGACACCTGAGAAGGTAGAGAAGCAGAGGTTCCCTGGACACTTCTTTGCAGTGCTGACATTCCTCTTCTTTGTTGGTGTCCAGCTTTTGACGTGCCCCTTTGTATCCCAGATGAATGCGGTGTAGGTAAGTGCGAACATGGGCAGGGACCGCCTTGTCAACACAGAGGCTGGTGCTGGGTGGCCGTAGCATACCAGGTTGCTGATGGTGAACCCGACGCCACGCATGACTCGTGTTGGCGTCGAGAAAGAAGATACGCATGGCTTTTGGCTTTTGCCTTGGTCTGTACCAGGCTTGGGGGATGTGCATGTCGACATTTAGCCTCTTGGTGGCATGTTTAGCAGCATAGACCGCTCTTTCGTTCCCTCTAATCCCAACGTGGCTGGGTATCCAGTTCTGGGTGATGTGTTTACCTTGTTCTTTCAGTTCCAGAGCAAGGGAAAGTACGTGGGTAATGAGGTGGATATTATCTTTTGGTTGAGTGGAGGCAAGTACGTGTCTGTACGGCTGTCAAAGAATGTGTGTGTATTATGTGGTGTGACTGTGGTTGGTCAAGAGCATGCTGGAGGGCACCTGCAAAAGCAACCAGCTCAGTCTGTAACGTGGAGGCTCCACCTGAGAGTCTCCATATTCTAACAGTTTCATTACAGCTCACGGCTGCCCCAGCAGTGTTGTTGGGGATGACTACCGAACCATCAGTATAGTATGTCAGGGCTCCATCCAGGGGGGCAGTATGCATGCTTTGGAGGGCTTCCTGGCGTAGCTGAGCTGTTGCCTTGGAACTGGTGGGGGAGATGGTATGCAGGTGAATGGTTGGTGGTGCCCAGGGTGGAGGGATAGTATAGCTGGGGTGAGGTGTGTCCTTTCCCTTTGCAATTATGAGGTCTTTGATACCAACAACTGAGATTGCTGCCGCCACACGTTGTGCCCATGTTTCTCTATAAGAAGCAGTCTGTCGATGCAGCACTGCTGTTAATGTATCACCAGGAGCTGATGACCTGGGAGGATGTATCATTTTAGCAAGAATGCAAGCTGTGCGTTGCTGCATGCGAATCCCTGGAGGTATAATGTCAGTTTCTTGTTGTAGGTTGCACAGTTTGGTCCACATGGGGGCTCCATGTATAAATCGGAGTGCATTGTTTTGTATTACCTCCAATCTGGCTAACAGATGTTCACTGCGAGTTACAAGACATGGGGCAGAATAGTCAACCAACACTTTCCGCGTTCTTTTTTCCATATGTACCGGTTAAAGAAAACACAATTTTCAAGGGATAACTACAACGGATATTTTACATCCCAGGACCCTCAATGTTCTTTAACAATAATTTTAGACTTTTCGTTAACCCTTCGACTGCCAGAACCTCCACCGGCACAACCACATAGCCTAAATACAGCACCTAAGTGTGTCCATCGAAGTTAAAAGGATTAAATTAACAGGTGGAAAAGGATTTACATGCAACACGGCCATCGAATTAACCTCTTGGCTTTCAACAGACGTATTCAATATTACAGGAGCATGCTTGCTTGCACCAGACGATTTTTTCAACTCTGCAATAACTGTTTAAAGGAATAGGGTTAGAAAGTCTCCGCTGACCATTTTTTAACGTGATTTCTTTCCCCGCACTGAATACTTCAAGTGTCTGGTAGGAGGAGGGTGAAGTCCCCCTCCCCTTGCAGTCCACCATCCTCCTTTCATAGGACAGGGTGGGAGCTGAGGTACAATCGGAGACACAACTATCTTCCCAGTTCCGTGTGAAGAACATTGACACCTGCCGAAATACAATGAAAAAGCAATCTCTGCTAGAGCGTGTTTCAGTTAGTTCGATTATTCCGCTACGAATTCGTCAAACTTTTGGACGATACTTGTGTCTCTGTCTGTACATGCAATTATAATTAAACAGTGGAGCAGGCCAGCTAGCGTCCTCTCCAGCCCCTTGCCTGATGGGAGCAAGAATAAAATATCTACAATGCCACCGGATTGAAGGGTTAATAACTAACGGGCGGCACACACGACACGGAGGAGTGTAAGAGTATGAATAATAGTAGAATAAAAAGTGAAATTATTAACCCGATATCGTGATACTGTGAATAAATATACGAATACAAAATGAAACTCTTAATCTGATACCATGGATAAAAAATGCAAACAAAAGTAGGGAAGGGTTGGTAGGACAGTGTGAGGGGATAATTTGGAAAGGGATTTAGGCAAACTGATGCAAAGATGATTGGAGGAGAGAAAGAGGTGATGTAGAGTGAAGAAAGGGGTGTGTGGGAAGGACGGGGGCGAGGGATAGGTAAAGTGAGAGGGGGATGAGGCAGAGTGGTAATGAATGGAGGGGTTATGCTTAGGTAAACTGAAAATACGTTGTGGTAGTAGGAGGGATGGGGAGTAAGGTGCAAGGAGGGAGGGGGGGGGGAAGCGGGGGACAGGCTGTGAGGACAGTGTGAGGGAGGAGGGGATGGGGTGAGGGACAGACGGCAGAAGGAAGGGGGGAGGGAGAAAGAAGGGAGGTGCGCAAGAAGAAGTTAGAGTGAGGGTAGAGAGGAGAGGGCAAAGGGTAGACGGAATAGGAAAGGGATGAGGGGGTGTACAGTGCGCTAAGTGAGGATAGACAAAGGAAGTCGGGGAGGGGGCAAGCGGTAGGCAGATGAATGAAGGGGTGAAATGGCAAAGGGATATGCAGAGAAAGGGTAAGGTGAAGCAGGAAGGGCAAGGGCAAGGGACAGACAGAGCAATGAAGGGGTCAAACGGGGCCGAGGGGAAGATATGCAGAAAGAGGGTTAGGTGAGGCTAGAGAAGACAGGTCAAGGGGCAAGTTAGGTGGGGGAGGGAGGGAAATGAGAAGGTGTATGCAAGAGGAAACAGAGCGAGGGGTGGGCAAAGGAGGGAGGCGAAAGAGGAAGGTATGCAAAGTGAGGATGGGATAACAAGGAAGGGTAAGGGGTAAGCAGCGTAAAGAAGGGGGAAGGAAGGGGAAGGGTAGGGGATGAGAACCGTGGGCTGGGAGGTTTGGAAGGAGGGGGAGGGGGAAAGAGGAAGATGTGCAGAGTAAGGACAGGATAAGACAACCTGGGGAGGAAGTAAGGGGTAGCAGAGTATGGAAGGGGGATGAAAGGGGAATGGGAGGGGTGGGGTAGGGGAAAGGGAGGGCAATGGGAGGGGTGGGGTAGGGGAAAGGGAGGGCAATGGGAGGGGTGGGGTAGGGGAAAGGGAGGGGTGGTGGGGGGTTAAAGCTGCAGTGTTGGGTCAGCAAGGCCAGGGTGGTTGACCTCGCACGGCACGGGGGAGGAGGGGGGGTGACAGGGTGGCTGAGGAGGAGAAGCACGCAGAGGGTCGTGTTCTCGCTGGCACTGGAGGCTGTCGTAGCAACTTTATATATGAGATTTATTCTGCATATTCCACCTTGATATTCTCTTTCAATGTTGTTTACAGATTATCAGTGTACAAGAGGATAAAAAGTTGTAAAATAAATCGCTGAGGAAGAGGTGTTATGAAGCTTTTAGTGCCAGACTGAGAGGGACAGAGGGGGACAGGGAATGGGCAAGGTAAAGAAGGAGGGGATGGGGGATACGGGGTGGGGGTAGGGGATGGGGAACAGAGGATGGGGAAGGGGATGCGGGATTGAGGATGGGGTAGGGGATGCGGGATTGAGGGTGGAGGCAGGGGATGGGGGATAGAGGGTGGGGTAGGGGATGCGGGATTGAGGGTGGGGGTAGGGGATGGGCGATAGAGGGTGGGGGCAGGAGATGGGGGATGGAGGGTGGGGATAGAGGATGGGGACAGAAAGTGGGGGTAGGGGATGGGGACAGAGGGTGGGGGTAGGGGATGGGGACAGAGGGTCGGGGTAGGGGATGGGGAAAGAGGGTGGGGGTAGGGGATGGGGGATAGAAGGTGGGGGTAAGAGATGGGGGATGGGGGATAGAAGGTGGGGGCAGGAGATGGGGGATGGAGGGCTGGGTAGGGGGATGAAGGACAGAGGGTGAGTGTTGGGGATGGGGAATGGAGGGTAGGGGTAGTGGATGGGGACAGAGGGTGGGGGTAGGGGATGGGGGATAGAGGGATCAGGTGGTGCAGATGCTGAAGGAGCTTCAACCAACTGAGGCCGTAAAGGTTAACATCCGAGGAATGTGGTTTATGACTCGCATATTGACAATCTTGGATATTAGCGCATAAGTGGTGGCATGTGAAAGGTGTGTGATACGTAGGAGGGCTGCTGGACCCAAGCGAACGGGTTTAAGTCAATGCCCCGAGCCAGACAGAAAAAAAAAATGGGGAAAAAGGGGAAAAGAAAAAAAATCAGAAGAATGGTAAATTGGAAAAGGAAAAAGAAAATCAGGATACGAAGGAGTACCAATATTAAAACAGAATAATTACAAAAGACTCCTGCCTGATACCTCCCTAGCCAACATGTTATTCTTCAAGGCAAAAAAAGGTAAAAGAAAAAAAAAAGGAAGAAGAGGAAGAAGGAAAGAGGAAAAACAAGTGAAAATGGTGAAGAGAGAGGAAGAAAATAGTTGAAGAAAAAAATACACGAAGCAGAGCAATGAAGGATAATGTAAGACGTGAAAATGAGTGAAGATTAGAGGGGAGGAAATGAAATAATCAAGAAGAACAGGGCAGAGAGAGAGAGAGAGAGAGAGAGAGAGAGAGAGAGAAAGAGAGAGAATAACTGCCTCAAGTGAGATATATACAAGCTTGATCTCAAATACAATACACATACAGGAATGACTTGTCTAATTATATGCACAGGTCTATCTGCATACCTATCTATTTATCTATCAATCTATATCAACTTTAATCTCCGTTTATATTTTAGTCTATATATATACCTACAATATATATCTTAATGTTATCTATTTTCTGTCTGCTTATCTATCTATCGTCCATTTATCTATCAATACATTTGTAAATATAATCATGGAGCCTGATGCTTTCTACTGTTTGTTTACGTTATTGTCTATCTATCACTTATCTATCTGGGTTTCCTGACGCTACTTATGTTTATCTATCCTTTATCTATCAATCTACCTACTTCTATACTGCCTGCCGCTATCTACTGTTTCGCCGTCTATATAAATCTATCTACATAATCTATCTGCGTGTACTGTCTAACACTACCTATCAACCTACCTATGCCTGACTATCAATGATCATTTCGTTGCCTAGCGACGTATCCTGCACAATGTGGCCCCAACAAATTACCTCCAAGCATTTAGTCCCTCCTCAGTAACGATCCCTCCTCCCACACCACACTTCACCACGCCACCCCACCCCACCCTACCACACCCCACACCACCACCACCACATCCCACCCTACCACACACCACACCCCACCACACCACAGCCCACCCCAACCCACCACACCACACCACACCTAACCACACCACATCACATCTAACCACACCACACAACACCACCCTCCCTCATACACTCCTCGACCTTACTCCATCTTGTTCTTGCTCTGCCTCCTCCTCTTCTCCCGACCACCATACTCACTGGTTAGTTTATTTTATTTTTCTAGTTAATTTATTCATTTATGAAATCCATACACAAATAAATTAATGAAGTGTTATGTTACATCTGCCACTGGTTTTAATTTAAGCATTATCTGGGAATTACACAACCACTTACCAGCCCCTACCAGCCCTATGTAGCCCCTACCAGCCCTAACCTAGCCCCCACCTGCCCTATGAAGCTTCCACCAGCCCTAATCTAGCCCCCACCAGCCCTATGTAGCCCCGACCAACCCTAATCTAGCCCCCACCAGCCCTATGTAGCCCCCACTAGCCCTAATCTAGCCCCCACCAGCCCTATGTAGCCCCAACCAACCCTAATCTAGCCCCAACCAACCCTAATCTAACCCCAACCAGCCCTAATCTAGCACTCACCAGCCCTAATCTAGCACTCACCAGCCCTAATCAGGTCTAATTAATGTCTAAAATACAATACAGGCTGCTGGCTCTTACAGGAATTGAATCTCATTAACGTGAAAACAGATCAATGAAACTCAGTACTAATGCTAATTAACAGTAAATGCCTAAGTACTTGACAGCACGGAACCATGAGTAAGAATCTTTTAAACCTTAATACGGAATCGATTATGAGTATGATTCATATACAGTATATATATATATATATATATATATATATATATATATATATATATATATATATATATATATATGACTACGTCATTTCCATCTTCATTAGAATTACACTACGTCTGTTTACGACAGAGGATGAACAGTACTGTGGAGCGATAACATTATGACGTAAAAATACAAGTAAATCCTAAAGATCACGAAACTTAACTGCGACGAAGAAAACATGAAATAACACAATATGCGAGAACATACACAACCGTAAACATTCATATACCATCTGCTACACATAAATGAAACACAACTAAGTAAACATTTAAACATCATTTTTAAAACATGGGGAAAAACAGAAAACAATAAACACGGGATGATCTATGTAGCCCACATCCCAATCCTCGTGTGTTAAGGGGACGGCTCAGTCTGCTGGTGTGGGCAAGGCATACATTTTGGCTGCTTCGTGAAATCATTTATCACCCATACAATCAACGGCGGAAAAAAAGACAAACAAACATGAAAAGGATTATGGGAAGAAAACGACGAGGGGTTGACAAAAGTAATGCTGACAGAGCCGTACCCGCAACACACGAGAAATGAGATGCGGGAGTTATGACACCCTGTATTTAGACAATGATAGTACTCACTCCAGCGTGTTCTTTTTGCCTCTGTCTGTGCTGGTCAAACAAGGAAGTCTGGAAGCAGAAGAGAAGGACGATAATGAGGGAGAAGTGGACGGTCATACATAAGTACTTGTAATACATAATACACCTACAATGCATTTTTATATACATGTGTAAATCATCATCATCATCATCATCATCCCGTTGCTTACCTACAAACAGGGTGCGGCACAGAAACATCATCATCATCCCTATTCCCACTTAGAGACAGGGTAAAGCACATAATCATAATCATCATCATCATCATTATAATCATCACCATCATCATCGTCATCGTCCCCTTCCCCACCTAGAAATAGGGTGAGGCATAGAATCTTCCATCTTCATCATCTTTACCAACATCATCATCATCACCATCATCGTCGCCGCCGCCGCCATCATGACCACTGTCGTTATGACCATCATCATCACTATCATCATCATCGCCAGAATAAGAAGAAGATGAAGAAGAAGTATGACAAGTGATGATGATCATTGATAATCACAATTTGTCACTATTTTTCTGCTACTAATGACGATGACGACGACGACGACGCCTATGATGATGATGGCTGCAACTGCTACTACTATTACTACTACTACTACTACTACTACTAATAATAATAATAATAATAACAATAATAATAAAACTAGAAAGCTGTCAGAGTCCATACCTCCTCCAACGCCAATAAAATTTATATTTTACTGATGTTATTCCTCCTCCTTACCACACGAATATTTATACGGTCTCACAAGGTCAATTAATTCTAAGGTATTAACCGCCCTATTATACAAAGACAAAAAAGCTCATACCTCCATCAATGCCAATAAAATTTATTTCTCCTGCATCGCTTTCCGGATCCACCTCAAAATCAAATCAACTCTTCCTTGACTCATTGCCCACCTATTCACCACAAGTCAGTGAAATCCAGTAACAACTATTTAAATGTTTTATACACAGACAGACACGCGAGAGTACATAACCTCCGTCCACGTTCTTCGGCGGAGGTAATAATAATAAGCTAAAATTGGAGCTATCATCATGGCTTCCTTGAAAAAAAAAAAAAAAAAAAAACAACGCTTAAGAAAAAAGTTCATTAATCATATGTCCTTCCATTACCATATCTTGTTAATCACTAATTATTTTTACTACCAGCGCTATCATCTCCATCACTCATTACACCCCCGCCGCTCTCTTCACCTTCACTACCCTATCATCACTCATCGCCCTATCTTCCCTATCACTGTTTATACACAGTAACTTTATTTCCTTCACTATAACTTTCTTCCCCCTATCATCACTCATCGCCCCATCTTCCCTATCACTGTTTATGCAACATAATTTCTACCATTTTCAATTGCACCCACATTCTTCACTACGAGTCTCCCTAAGCTGGATGAAATGGTCTGGTGGTAAGAGGTAAAAACATGTCATCGTATCGAAAGGAATTAACTATCAACCTTCCAAGGACGCCTTATCTATTTAACTGCAACCAAACTTCCACATACTCTTCCTTGCGCGTCGCTGAGGCGAGGCGCTGTCTACCGTAGGGGAACATCAGTTTGTTGCACAGGACTGCCCTACAGGGGCGGTGGCTGCCCTGTGGTTGGCGGGTGTGCTCGGCCAGACAGACCGGGGTTACTTAACAACAACAACAACAACTTTGAGTAATGTCAAATAATACTTATCAATGGGAAGTCTCCAAAGGATCTGATGGTTCAGGAAATACACTGATTTTAACTCCAACCTGACGGGGGACGATTTTCCAATTTTACTCTAGCTAACAGCAGATGTCTTAACCTCCCAGGGGAAAATCTACAGAGGTCTAAGGGCTACTAGAATTTGTTTACCACTTCATTACGATGGATCTCCTAGAAACTGATGTGTGTGTGTGTGTGTGTGTGTGTGTGTGTGTGTGTGTGTGTGTGTGTGTGTGTGTGTGTGTGTGTGTGTGTGTGTGTGTGTGTGTGTGTGTGTGTGTGTGTGTGTGTGTGTGTGTGTGTGTGTGTGTGTGTGCGCGCGCGTGTGTGTGCGCGCTCGCGCCTGAACAATGGCGTTGGGCAAGAGCGCAAGAGGAGTGAGTGGTTCGGGAAGTGTGTGTAGGGTGGAGTGGTAGTCGCAGTGTGAGAGGTGAGGAAGGCGGTGCGTCTTGGTAGCTCGCTCCTCCACCACTCCAAGCCACACTCCTCCACACTTACCCAAATAATCAACGTGCCTTCAGTCAAACACCAGCTTAAGCATCAATCTACTCAACTAACATCTACTAGCCTGTCATCAATCAATCATCCATCTATCTACCTTTCACCCAACCTAGTCAGTGTTCCATTCCATCTCTCTTCAGTCATCCATCAGCTAGAGCATCAATCTATTCATCTAACTACCTTGCCATCATTCATCCATCCATCCATCCATCCACACAAAACTGGACACACTGTACATTCATTCACTACGTCAATTTCTATCCGCTTCCCTCCGCACCCATCCAATCAATCAGTTTTGTCAGTCAGCACTTGAGTCAACCTGCATTCAATCAAATAAACTAGGCAATTATTTTTTCGCTAGTTCATCCATCCATTCATCTATCCGTCCATTCAGTTCACTACAAAACCATTTATCACTTTCTCTAGTCCATCCATCCAGTTAGGTGGGCAACTCTAAACAAGCCAATCAGAAAATCATCAATCATCCATTTTTAATCCACTTCATACAGTACACCACCCAACTATGAATGAAGCAGCCAGTCACTAAATGAACCGTCGCCCTTTCATTCATCCAACTTTACACAAACTCAAAACAACTGTGAATAACTTTGAACATATCAGCTTGCCAGGTAATACATCAATCACTCTTCGCTCTTTCATCAATTTCGTCAACCAGCTAGCCACTTAATCGGCCACTCTTCCATTCAATAATCCACTTTCAATCAGCCAGACAACTTTCAACAAAAATAATCATCACTTTTATCTGCTAATTTAAAATAAGCCCATCAGCTAGGAAGGAAATCAGTCATAAGCCATTCTTCCATCAATTTCCTCCAGCTAATTTTATACCATTCAGCCATCAGTCTACTTTAATCCATCCATCAATCAATTTCGTCAGGTAAATTTACAGAAACCAGCCATTTAGTAGGGCATCCATCAGTCATTCATCCATCCACAAATTTCAACAACTTGCTACGAACAAAACCGCAAGACAACAGCAACATTACGTCCACCCAACAATATCGTTAAATTTATACAAACCAATAATCCAGCCAGCTAGACAACCACTCATTCATCCGTCCATCAGTTTCAACTTCTACCTTCATACAAACCAACCAGTCAGCAATCAGTTGTCCATCCATCTATCAACAACCGGCCCTCAAGACACTCAACCATTTACCAGAATCCATCCACCCATCCACCCTCAAGGTTCTAAGCACTTCCTACCCATCTACCCAACTAATCTACGTGCCCACACACTTGGAATACTATCGTCCTAATAACCAACAACTGCAACAACCATGGTATGTATTAATGGGTGGCAACGTTTCTTGTGATAAATGTTTTGCGATTACATATATCCCCGTATTTTTGATGTTTTATTTTTTTACATACTTTCACACAGGTAAAAGGTAGCAACAAACATTTTTTTTTACGCTCCACGTCTTTTCCTTTATTTTCTTTCTCTATATCTTTCTTCGTTGCATGAAAATAAAGCAAGATTTATTGTTCACTTTTACAGCAGTACCTGCCTCGTGAGACGCCAGACATGCTTACTTTATTATTATTATTATTATTATTAATTATTTATTTTTAAAAAATCATCACACCGATAAGTGCCAACCTTCTTCTTCTCCTCCTTTTTCTTCTTTCATCTTTCTCCACTTTGGTGTGGAGACGTGGGGGAGTCCTCTTAGTCTAACTGTTGCTCGTATGCCCCTCCAACATGGCAGTACCTATCTAGTCCAGCCCCACTAGGTCGCAGCAGTACTCAAGCCTGCTCACCATTGCAAGGCCTCTCCCTTTCCACAATATCGAACTTCTTTGGGAAATCTGACATCTCACCGCCAACAGCTCCCTTCACACAACTTTCAGGTTCACAAGGTATACTCGTCCCTTTCTGTCACACCACCATCTTAGCCCATCACACCCACTCCTTTCCACCCACATCACCATTTCCTTGCTCCCCCACCTCTGACTTGCGCCTGTCTGGCCTACCTGACACCCGCAACCACCACCTCCTCAGCATACACTTCTTCCGGCATGCTCCACTATCCAAGCCCATCCCTCAGCTATTCTACTCCCACCCCACCCTCTTCTCCGATGTGGTGGATATCATAACGACTGCCCCAACTACCAGCTGACCTACACAGCTTATAATTCACAGGTTATACTTCCCCTGTTTTGGCCCACCACCACCACCACCATTACCATCACCCCCTCCTCCACCACGACCATCCCTGGCCGTCCCACCACTCGTCTCCATCCACCCCACCCAAACCTGAAAACTCGGATCAGTCATTCCCACAGCCAATGCACTACAGAGGATAATTTTATACTTGCGTCACTTTCCTATGCGTGATCTGAAGCTGTATGTATGGACCCAAAGAGCTCTGATGCACCTTAGGAGACATAAATGAATCCGGAAGACGTGAAGTGTCATAAACCATGTGTAAGCACGTCAAAGCAGTGTGTAAATATGTTAAAGAAGACTATGTGCAAATACGTCAAGACTGTGTAAATAAGTCAAAGCAGTGTAAATATTCCCTTCGTTCCCGACCCCTCACCTCGACGTTTTTACCATTACTGTAAATGTAGAGGCAATCTAGAGAACATTATAATTTGTTTATTCGCGTCACATAGTTTCCAATTTAAGATGGCATGACAAACTTTTTCATTTACTATTTATTACCTTCTGAATATCTTATTATATCTATTCATTATTAATTTCTTCGTCTTTATTATGTTATTTTTAGATGCAACCTAACTGACTTCAGTAACTGGCCATCTAGCAAAAATATTAACAATCTAAACTACTACAACTGCTAGCTAACTGCATCATGTATCTTTCTCTGCAATACTTTTTCCATCAATTTCTCCACCACAAAATACACGTCTACACTAGAAATGTGGAATACTAGACATTAAGTGAGGAAAAAGAAAAAAAATCACAATACATCATGAGAAGAAATATTCTGACCCGCGAAAGAGCAAGCAGGAAGTAATACCATTCCCTGAAGTCTAGTGTCATAAATTCCACAAGACACGCAAAAAAAAAAAAAAAAAAAAAAAGAGGGGGGGGAACTGAAATACTAGTTTTGAAGTAAGAACAACAGCAATAAAAAAAATTAATAATAATAATTATAATAATATCATCATCAACATCAGGAGCGCACCGGCCCAAGGTTATGGTACAGTTCAGACATTTAAAACAATGGTTACCAGTCGCTCGCACTTGAGTGGCAATACGTGAGCAGTACACCCCAACCATGCCCTGGACGCTAAACATTATGGGACACATCCGGTTGTGGAGCCTTGGAGTACTAGACCTCCAAGAAACCTAAACCACCTCTGAGGTAAATCATGTCAACTGGTAAGGAGAAAAAAAAACTGGACATCGACACACACACACACACACACACACACACACACACACACACACACACACACACACACACACACACACACACACAGCGAGGGTTGAAAATTGCCAACAGCGACTAACCTAACCAGGTGAGAAGGAGGAAGCTACGCAGAACACACTAACACTAATCAAAAGCCTTCAGTATAAAGGCGGGTAAAGCTGGTAAGTGGGAGAAAGAAGAAAAACTAACTGTAGTTATGGAAAGCTGGGCAAATTAAGGGATGAGGATGCGAGGAGTGGAAAAGGGAGTAAAACTGGAGATAGAGGGAAGGGAGAAGAGCTAGAAATATTGTCCAGAGCAAAGGGGAAAACTGAGGGAGAAGGGAAGAAAAATTTGTCAACACAGAATAAAGGAGTGGACGGGGGTATAAAGGAAAACAAAGAGCAAAAGATCTATTCGTACATTCGAGACTCTGTTGTAGGATAGATTATAACAAACAAACCTGCTCTATTAACTGGAAGAAAAGGAGGGCAAAACAGGAAGGCAAATCTGACAGGGGAGGGGGAGACGATAGCTAACAGGGGAAGAGCAGACGAAAGCTAGTCAACAGGGCAGAGAAACAAGTAAACTGATTATGGTGAAGAAAAAAACCAACGCTTATTAACAGGGTAAGGAAAAAGAATAAAACTGAGAGGAAGGGGATGCACAAAGGCAAGTCAACAAAGTACAGAAGAGAAGATAGAGTTTTTAAAGTCGTACAAGGGAGAAAAACTAGTCAAGAGAAAAAAAGATGAAGTGAGGGTGGTGAAGAAAAGCAATGCAACACGATACAGAAAAAAAAAAAAATGTTGAATTCAGGATGGTGAAAGGAACAGTAGAATAGGTGAGTTAACAGGATACAGAAAAAATTGTGAATACACTGAGGGGGGGTTGAAAAGGAGGGTAGGAAAGATAGTCAACAATGCATAGAGAAGCAGGAAAGATGGTTAATGTGTACAAAAAGCAGAAAAAAAAGAGTAAAACAAAGACAGGGGAGTGGGGAACAGAAAAGCTAGTAAACGTGGTACAAAAATGAAAATAAAAAGTTGGTGAATTGATGAGGTGGTGAGAGGTGAATCGCCAGACAGGCTGAGTAAACAGTATATAACAATGAAGAGGAAAATGTCGATAAAATGACTGAGGAAGATCATTAATCCCTACACGAGTGGACTCAATTGTGTTAAATCGTCTCTCGGGGGCAAGAAAGAAAATAAGAGGCATCACCGTACCGAACGAGATAATGACAAACTTTTCTAACCCATCTATTCATTATGAAGGAACTCCCTTGAAAATAATCAGAAAGTAGCGGGACCCTGTGATGCGTGTACGAGCCGCCAGTTATAATACACACGACTAACAGACATCGTACTGAAGAGTTCACTGAAGACCATTTCGTCATCCTCTCACTACGACGGGTTTCCAGAACTGAACATAATCGTCTGGGAGTAGCAATAATAATAATAATAATAATAATAATAAAAACATATGTCATTGCTGATGTGGTGGCTAAATAGTTTGAGAGGTCGTCTGCTGTCGGAAACTTCGCATGTTCGATCTCAGGCTGCGGGAGTAAACAGTATGCTAGGTCGAATTTCACTTTAAAAGGAATAATAATAATAATCTTCCATATCATCCACCACCATGTCGCTTACACCACATTAATACCAATGTACACGTCCTGTATAAGACGCCCTGGCATGTATTCAGTATAGACGGTGGGTGAGTGCCGAAGTGATGACATGTGAAGGTGTGTGGCACGTAGGGAATGGCCAGTAAGCTTATGCACACATACACACAC
>NC_137041.1:5751403-5958903 GCF_032717465.1 Coenobita brevimanus | reverse complement strand
AGCTTCCCAGGGCACTGACTAGATGTATTTCATGTATACTCGGTGGAAAATACTTATGTGGTAGGGTAAAACGGCTGCTCATACAACAGATCAATCACAGTACAACACAAAGGCTTAAAATTAGTTACATGTTTCCAAGCGAATAAAATGAATTTCTTACTTCAGTACTTGCAGACACGGAGCAACTGCCTTACGAAGTTGGTGGTTGTAATAAAAGAAAAAGAAAAATGCTGTAAACACTTTAAAATGTCGCTTGGACAAGTAACGGGCTTCAAAACCCCAACACTTTCGAGTCTACATCAGTGTCAGTAGTTACTCTACGCTAAGATGACGCTGACGTGCCCATAAGCCTTAACAAATTAATATAACCCATCCTAACTCCCAAACACGGGGGTATTATTATTAAAATTTTTAAATCTTCATGCTTGTCTATGCCCAGAACATCTTCCACAGTAGCTAAAATATCAACACACTAAAACAACCCACAAAAATCCCGCTTTCTCCATATTCACCATTTCTTCATCTTAAACCTCTCTAGTTTCAAAATGGCAATATCGATCACCTTTATTTTTTTTCAACCATCCATCCATCATCCAATCCTACGTTGCCCAATGAGGAGCATAGAAGCTCGGAGTTAGGCAAGTTAGTCCTGACATTTAAGATGACGGTGACCAGCCTCACTCATCCCTGAGTGGCATTACGTGAGCAATAAACCCCAACCACCCCTTGGATATAAACCTTTACCGGCTCAATCCAATTAGAGCACCGTTATTACCCACTAAACCACCAGGCGCCAAAATTGGGTTATATGGTTACCACCCAGCAGAGTAAATGGTTTCCTGGTGTACAGGAAACCATTTGGCTTGTCACTTTTCACACGAGCTTTATTCTCCAATGGGTCGGAAGCACGGCTGATACTGTCCAAAACAGGTTAAAGGTAACAGGTCGGGAACAGGTATGGTTTTGATCCTATACTGACAAGACTTGTTAGACGGGAAAAGTATGAGCAAAGGGTGAAATATTTCTACCTTGGGAACAACTGGTGGAAATTTAAGGTCACACAAAAGTGTCAAACTTTTATTTTGAATTAAACTTATTGAAAAGGATTTAGAATCTACCACTGATTAAATGATTCACATCTGATACCACAGTCACAGCTTACTTTGAAGTGATGCCCACATCACCTGCTACACCTACACCTTCAACTCCAATATACTTCTCTTCACCATTAACTCAACACCAATATACCACCCTTCACCATTAACCATTACCGTACAATCAGAGCATGCCCTATATAAAATGACCTAGAAAAAAAAAAAAATCTTTCCCCATAGACCCCAGTAAACAATCAGGAACACAAACAGTGTAACACCCACGCACACCAACTGGTATAAAGACCGAATATTTGGCTGTGACCTTGATCTTCGTCAAATTACTCTCAGAACCGAAGCACTTCATTCCTGCCTTACCCTTACCTTTTCCACCAACTTCGGCTCCAGTTAGATCAAAGCTGTTCGAGATTACTTTGCCCAGTGACCTTGACCTTTAACCTTTCTGTGATCTAAAAATTTTCACCGTTTCCATAACCGAATCTCTGTATCCTTCTATTAACTTGAACGCCTCCACAGCTTGGTCTGCATAAAATAAAGACTGCTTAAGTTGACCGTAAAATCTGACCTTGACCTCTGACTTACTGTTCTATTAAAAAAAAAAAAAAAAAAAAAAAAAAAAAAAAAAAAACAGGCTGACCTCTTGGGTGATACTCATCCTCCACGATTGATCCACAACATACCAAAACTGCTTTATTTCGTTCCCACAGATGCAAGGATCGATCTCTGACCTTTCATAGACTGTTCTCAATGTTTAATTCCTTCATTTTTGCCTGACCCTTAACATTTCCACCAAGTTCGGCTGAAATGAGATAAAAACTGCGTGATTTGATACTCTGGGTGACCTTGTTATCTGACCTTTCCCCTGTGGCCTTGACTTTTAGCTGACTCTCAAATTTTACTTCTTTTTTTTTTTTGCCCTATCATCAATCCTTCCACAAAGTCTTATTCAAATTGGATAAACTCTGTTCAAGTTGACCTCTTATGGCCTTGACCTACTGTTCTAAAAAAACAAAACGTTTACTCCTTGGCTGATCCTTATCACTTCCAGCAGGTCTGGCTGAAATCGATTAAAAGTGTTATTTTGTTTAGCAAACATACACACCTTGCACTGTGACGTTAACCTTTGATTGACTGTTCTCAAACTTAATTCATTCTTGTCTGACCCTCAACCCTCCACGCACTTCTCGCAGAGCAATAGGTATATACTGGCATAGGGATTGGTAATTTGACACGAAACATAACAATGGTCAGATGAAGGGAAAGATGCTTGTGGAGACAGCGGGACAAAAAAAAAAAAAAAAAAAAAAAAAAAAAAAAAAAAGAGTATTTTCAGAAATAGTCACACCAATGTCAGTTGCTTATTATGTGTTCATGATATTTACGGCTGCCATAATTTGTATTACGCGAAATCTATCACATATTCATCAACGATGCTGGTAAAACAGTTCTTACAATTGACAGTATCTATGCACTCTCGCATGCTGTCGTTCAGTGTTCAATGCCACGACCCTGGTTTCCTAGTCCAGTAGGTGAGGGCGTCCAAAGAATCGTACAGGTACTGTTTTCAGGAGTCCACAGAAACGGTGACCTATTCCGAAGCTGACGAAGTGTGGCTAAGCCTTTAGGGATGAGGCAACCTACAACCAATTACTTACGATGCGAGTAACCTCGTCGTTCCTACAATTTTGGCGGTGGAGGATGACAAACAACAACAACAACAACAACAATAATAATAATAATAATAATAATAATAATACCGTAACTGCAGAATACAGCAGGCCTATAGAACTAGGGGGGGGGGGGGGACGAAGAATTTTCACCTCACCGTGACGCCAACTTCTTATTTACTCTGGATACCGCCAGGAATTTGCCAGACAGTTTCATCATGCTAAGGAGAGACCCTTCGTGGTGACAGGACTAGAACAATCTCCATTACGACCATGAAAATTGGCCAGAAAGGAAGTGAGCTCCTCGTATTTCAAATGTAAAGTTGTTCCTCGTAGTTCAAGTGTAATAAGGTGTTCCTGGTATTTCTTGTGTAATAAGTTCCTCCTCATAGTTCAAATATAATAAGTTGTTCCTGGTATTTCTTGTGTAATAAGCTGCTCCTCGTAGTTCAAGTCGTCCCACAAGGGAGAGCGACAGCATAATGAAGACCGCCATTAGTGAGCAACAAAGGCAGATTACAATTCCCGCAATGAGGAAGGCCAAACCATCGCAGGCCAATCATTTAGCTGTAGGGAGGGCAGGGCGAGGGGTGGACGAGGGCAAGATATTTCCGCGCACCATTAACAGGATGATGAGGCGGGGGCATGAAGCGGGGTATCGATCCACGCTTATTTGTACCACTCAACAGGCTTTGAGAGTGGGGAAGGGGAGGGGGGTAGAGTTGGGAGAACTGAAAGCGAGGGAGAGGGGGTGGGGAGAAGGAATGAGGAGAAGGAGGAGGAACGAAAACCAGAGGAGGGGAGGGGATGTTATGCTCGAAGATGAAACAAAGAAAAAAAGGGAAAAAAATGTCTGAAGTAATAGCCAAAACGTTTACGGGAAAAATATGAAAAATTTAAAACCTGTACGATATTTCTAACTTAAGGGGGAACCTACGTTCAACTAAGATTTTTTTTTTTCCCCTGAACTAATGAAAAGAATTGTTTTTGCCGCACGCACAGGGGCCACCACCTCCTGCGTCCCTGTGTCACACTCTCTTTGAGTCATTATACTATTGGCTTCAAGAGAAAGTGGGCCAGCAGTGGCAGAGGGTATGAAGGTCGTTCCTTCCTTACTGGACTGCGAGTTACTGTCTAGACGGACCCCAACACATAAATTACCACCGACCTAATTTACAGTTGTTACTAGTTGGATATCAATTTTAACTCGGTTGACAATCTTACCTGAATATGACTGAATTACTGTTAGGGCATAGTTCTGGTGATGTAGCCTATAATGAAAACAAATACATCGCCTACATTGCATAATGTCTATTTCAGGTGATTCGAAACAGTCCAACATTTTACTCTGAAAGCCGACACACGACTAAATGTGTAAATAAATAACTGTCGGGAAACAGCAAGTCACTTAATAATATTTCGTTGTTTTACTGAAATCCTTGTGCAATGGGACAACAGGACAGGTAAAGTTAGACACCTTAGATGAATATTCACTATATCATGAATTAAAGTGAGTCCACTAACACGTAACTGTATCATATCCAAATAAAACGTCACACCGTTATGAACTAACATTTTCTTACGGTACTAATAGACTTTTATAAAATTATGTTTGGGAGAAACTTGCAATCATACAGCTACTGTATTTGTGTAGACATAGCTAAACACTCCACCACAACCTCCCTCCTCCCCTCCTTCCATACACATACGAATGTGTGTGTGTGTTGGGGAGGAGAGAATGAACGAAAGCTCCTCAGAGAAACATTCGTTCATTCCTGTGGTTCATGTTGGTTCTGCGAAGCTTCTAACTCTTTCGAGTCACAGCGTGACGACAACACTTCCATTTGATTTTGTCGTTTGGTGATGTCACACAATACACACACACACACACACACACACACCTGTATGTAGAGAGATTTTCATTCTGATTTTGGTTTCGTGAGGGAAAAATTCTGAGAACTGTCAGTGGTCCCTTCGTTCATTTTCCAAGTTTGAGTGCAGTTTAGGCCCAGATATCTAGCTTTGTTTATCTCTATGAAAACGAGCAACTTTACACTTCACAAAATCCTTAAAAGTTTCTCTCCACCACACCACTACACAATCATGCATGTATACACAAACGCGTAGCCACCACAGGCATTTAAAACCTTCAGCATCCTCCGTGAACTGCCATCAATTATTCATCCCTGAGAAACTGCCCATCCCAGAGCGACGTGAGTTTACCCACCCAGAATACAGTACGACCATCACCCTTCTCTACGTCAGTACAAATAAATAATAATAATAATAATAACTCACTCGACTCTCACTGTATGGCCGACCCTCACAACGCAGCAAATAACATCCCTCACTCTTGCCGCTCATAAACCTTCAAAATGGCTGCAACAAATGATCGGTTTTCCACAATTTATCGAGCACACGTCAAAATGATCCATGAGGCCACAAAAACTACAAGATATTGAAGGATATATCTCCTTATCTAATACCTCGCTATTTACTTTTATCTACGGTCAGGTGGTCAATCTCAGAGTTCATCCATGGTGGCCGAGACAATATTATCTCCAATAAAATAAAACCCCTACCACTGGATAAAACCTTTCAGCAAGCATTTAAATTTTGGATAAAGCCAATGATATTATTTTATGAAGAGAAACCGCTATCAGTTTAAAGGCTACAAAAGAAATAACAAGGAAAAACAATACAGGAAAAAATCTGTTAAAAAGGGTCGAGATATAAAGAGTAGCTGTCAAGATGGTGGCCTGTTCCGGGGTGCCACACGCCATGCTGCCATCACCCCAAGCAGTGGCACTCCCTCACTACTGCCACTATCACTCAACATCGCCACGACAACCATGATCTCAAGATACTACCGCCCTGACCTACATACACTCACTTCCCTATACCTGACGTCTCCCCACACCCATCACTGTAGTTTTAGCCCCCCCCCACCCCCCAAATACACAAGGAAAATCTCTCTCTCTCTCTCTCTCTCTCTCTCTCTCTCTCTCCAGTGTAAGCGCATGACTAACCACGTGGGTCAGCTTGGTGTACAAATATCTATAACCTTCCACGTCCTTCCTTCTCTCCACATCTTTCTTACCTTCCATTTTGTCCTCTTTCCTCTTTCTCATATTTTCCCTCTTTTTCCCCCCGCAGCGTTAAATGTATGAATAACCACATAGGGCATGTAACTGTACAGAATAGCGACTTAAAAATGTTCACCTCTCCATCTCCATATCTTTCCTCTCCACGCATTTCCTATCTTCCACCTACTCCTTCGTTATCATTTTCATTTTGCTCTCCTCTTCGCAGCGTGAGTGCATGGGTATCTACGTAGGGAGGGCCTGTATAAAAATAGGGAAGACATGAACAATTTTCCGGCCCTCTCCCTCTCTCCACATCCTCCCTTTTTTCCATGTACTCCTCTTTATTTTTTCCCTCTTTTCCACATAATTCTTCCTTTTTCCTCTTCATCAGTTTTTTTTTTTCTGCATCTCTCCCCACCGTGTGTGTATGAATATCTACAACTTCCCACCCCTTTCCTCTTCATATCTTTCTTATCCCCCACGTCCTCTTCTCACTCCCTTTTCCTCTCTTCCTCGTCATTTTTTCTCTTTTCCCCCATCGTGAACGCATGAGTACCCACCTGTCAGGCGAGTGTGGATAAACAACACATTCCTTCTTTTCCTTGTACTCTTTCTCATTTTCCCCTCTTTCCTCTACATTATTTTTTCCTCTCTCTTGCCAGCGTGAGTGCATGAGTATCCACGTGGGGCAGGCGGGCGTGCAGATAGGCAACGCGTGCTGGGAGCTGTACTGCCTGGAGCATGGCATTACCCCCGATGGCCTCATGCCCTCAGACGACACGGTGGGCTACGGCGCCGACTCCTTCAACACCTTCTTCAGCGAGATGGAGAGTGGTTTGCATGTACCCAGGGCCGTCTTCGTCGATCTGGAGCCCACGGTGATTGGTGGGTTTGAGGATCTCTTGTTATGGTCAAATTCTAGGGCTAGAGAGGGACGCCTTCTCGCGGTGGCACTGATATGGCCGAGCAACTCCCCTACCAGCTTATACAAACGTCCTTCAACTACCTCCCTATTCCCGGAAATGAGGATGTTGAACTGCAGAAAAATGCATCTCGGTCCGCGTCCAGATAAGCCCGTGGTTAAAATAATAATAACAATAATAATAATAATAATAATAATAATAATATTCTAAGAGGCTTTGTACACAACACCTCTTCTTTAGCGATTTATTCTGCATATTACACCTCAGTTATCCTCTTGTATGATACTAATAAAAACCACATTAAAACGATACCGGCATAAATAACTCAAGAGAATGTTAAGGTATATTATGCAAAATAAATCGCTAAGAAAGAGGTGCTAGGAAGGTTCTTACACCGCTCAGAATCCGGCCCTAAGTATCTCCCCCATCAGTATTAATCCCACTAGCATTTATCCTCACCAGTATTAATCCCAACAGTATTTATCCTCACCAGTATTAATCCCAACAGTATTTATCCTCACCAGTATTAATCCCAACAGTATTTATCCTCACCAGTATTAATCCCAACAGTATTTATCCTCACCAGTATTAATCCCAACAGTATTTATCCTCACCAGTATTAATCCCAACAGTATTTATCCTCACCAGTATTTACCCCAGCAGTATTAATCCCACTAGCATTTATCCTCACCAGTATTAATCCCACCAGTATTTATCCTCACGAAGTACGGTATTTTTCATATTCATAACACAACATGCCTTCATCAATCACCATCGTCTTCATTATCGTTCACATAATTGTCAGCGCTACCATTTTCTTAGGTATTATCGTCGTCATTACCATAATTATCTTCGTGACATTTTTATCACTATCTCTGGCTTCTGACAACGCTATCACATCCATCAGGATTTTAACCACACAGACACACACACAGATTCCTCCCCCTCTCAAACCAGCACACACACACACACACACACACACACACACACACACACACACACACACACACACACACACACACACACAGATTCCTCCCCCTCTCAAACCAGCACACACACACACACACACACACACACACACACAGATTCCTCCCCCTCTCAAACCAGCACACACACACACACACACAGATTCCTCCCCCTCTCAAACTAACACACACACATACAGATTCCTCCCCCTCTCAAACCAGCACACACACACACACACACGCACACACACACACACACACACAGATTCCTCCCCCTCTCAAACACACACACACACACAGATTCCTCCCCCTCTGAAACTAACACACACACACACACACACACACACACACACACACACACACACACACACACACACACACACTTTCACGCGCATAAGCACACATAACGAATCTAACCTAACCTAACACAATCCAAACAATCCTAACCCACCAACTCAATCCCATCCAACCCGACCTCACCTACCTACTTTTCCCAAACTCTCCTCCAGACGAGATCCGCACTGGGACGTACCGGGCCCTGTACAACCCTACCCAGCTGATCACCGGCAAGGAGGACGCAGCCAACAACTTCGCCAGGGGTCACTACACCATCGGAAAGGAGATGATTGACGTCACCATGGAACAGATACGGAAGATGGCCGACCACTCCTCTAATTTCCAGGTATGGTTTGAGTCTTCATTTTTTAAGGTATGGTGTGTGTGTGTGTGTGTGTGTGTGTGTGTGTGTGTGTGTGTGTGTGTGTGTGTGTGTGTGTGTGTGTGTGTGTGTGTGTGTGTGTGTGTGTGTGTGTGTGTGTGTGGCTATACAAACAAGGCATTACTTTAGGTTCGCTGGTCAGGAGTGGAAGGAGAAGAGGAGGAAGACTAAGAACATGGTGGCTATAAGTTTGAAAATGTCTGAGGGTAGGTGGGATGGTGTGAGAAGAATGGCCGTTACGGAACAGGAACAAAATTGCCTAGAGGTCCATCTGTGAATGCCGTCCTCATTGGAAGCGGCGTCAGGCAAGAGGGACAGACAGACATATAAAAGATACAGGGTGGGCACGACGAAGGTAGAAAAAAGACAGCTAAAGATAGGTACACAGACAGGCAGGACGCAGGTAGACAGACAGATGGACAGACTGACAGAGACAGAATGATAAACAGATACACAGACAGGCAGGCAGACAAAAATAGATTACAAAAAATGATCCTGCAAGTGTAACAAGAAAGGCTGAGGCCACTACCATCGAGAAAAACAAACAGATGGGTAGGTAGATAACTAGCGGTACATTAAAAGAAATTGGCGGAAACAGGTATATTTTCCAAACAGGGAATTTTTAACCTGTCCACCTTCGCGTTAAGTCTGTTGTTTTAATGGGTAGTCAATGTAAACAGCTGGAAACACTCCCCCACATACACACACACACACTAAGCACGCCTTGTCTTCATTTTCCTTGCATAATTATACGACACAGGGGAAAAAAAATCGCAGGTAGTAAAAGAAAAACGACGAAGAAACAAGAAAAGGAGACTAAGTCCCTGAGGTTGTTTCCCTGTTAAGGAATCTAGCGATGAGTTCGACCGAAACATCTCGAGTTTCAATGATTAGTCAACACTGCATGCGCTGATGGGGTGTAATTATAATGCTCTCTCTCTCTCTCTCTCACCTGTATAATTAAGGCAAACGGTCTGGTCCTTTTTATAATACCAAAATACAAAAAGTCAAGATAGGTGTAATCTCTCTCTCTCTCTCTCTCTCTCTCTCTCTCTCTCTCTCTCTCTCTCTCTCTCATTGCTGGTGTTCGTTTTCAGGGTTTTCTAGTGTTCCATTCCTTCGGCGGGGGTACTGGCTCGGGCTTCACCTCACTACTAATGGAGCACCTCTCAGTCGACTATGGCAAGAAGACTAAGTTGGAGTTCGCCATCTACCCCGCACCACAGGCAAGCAGAACAATATATATATATTTTTTTCAACAGACTAAAGTAACAAGTTTATCTATCTATCTATCTGCCGTATCTATCTATCTACAACCTTAATCCCGTAAGATGCGGCCACACAAATCGTCTCCATGTCGCACTGCCCCCTGCCATTTCGCGGCCCTCCCTCCAACTTACACCCCCCTCTCTCATATACCTCTCTACGCCATCCCTCCATTTCATCCTCGGTCTCACCCTACCTCTCCCCCCTTCCACCTCACCCACATACTCTCCTACTTAGTCTCTCACTCTCCTTTCTCTCCACATGGCCGAGTAAGTCCAATTCTCCCCACGATCGAGAGAAAATATCCTTCGAGGTGCCGTTCTCAGCTAGACTACCATAATCCAATACACTAAAGGGTAGACGACCATGCTCCTCCTCTAGATGGCATTACAAAATAGACATCTCCAGTCACTTCCCGGGGGCATTACAAAATAGACATCTCCAGTCACTTCCTGAGGGTCATTACAAAATAGACATCTCCAGTCAGTTCCCAGGATGCACTACAAACACTGAGATCCCCTCGTATAAAGGAGTTAACTAATAAACCGCGTACGTAAAGGAGTTAACTAATAAACCGCGTAAGTAAAGGGTTAACTAATAAACCGCGTACGTAAAGGAGTTAACTAATAAACCCCGTACGTAAAGGGTTAACTAATAAACCGCGTACGTAAAGGAGTTAACTAATAAACCCCGTACGTAAAGGGTTAAGTAATAAACCGCGTACGCAAACTAAACATTTGCAAACATTAACGTATGTGTGTGTTTACTGGCAAATTAACCCTCTCACGGTCCCGTCTCCTTGCACCGTATTCCAGCAAACGCCAGACGATTTTATTCAGTTGAGTCCTAGGAGCCTGAGTGCTACTACTGGTGCCATTCTCCCTCATGATGGACGCAACTCTAGCCCCTGTATTCTATTCCAGCATTTACCAAGGGGTATTATTCAGCTGGGTCATAGGAGGTTGTGTTAATCGATCAAATATGTGAAACTCAACCTACATACACACCGATATATCCTACAGCCGACCTCAAAACAAACTACATAATCCACTGACATACACTGGCATATCCTTCAGCTGCCCTCAAAACAAACCACATATACACCGGCATATCCCTACAGCTGGTCTCAACACCCAAGCATCTACACCTGGCTAAGACACTACAATACACCTACACTGCATCAAAGTCACATGAATGCTTATTTTCACAACATCAAGGCCACTTACATGTTTTATTCCCCGACCCGCAAGGCCACTTAAGTGCTGTACCGTACTCATAAATATATAATGCACCGTAATGTTAATAGTCATGTACGCTCAATTATCATGATATACGGCGCAAAAGACCTATAATGTAATATGCAGTTGAGAAATATCTTTTGAGTGCACCTTTCATAATATCTTTTGAGTGCGCGCTTTATATCTTTTGAGTGCACCCTTTATAATATCTTTTGTGTGCACCCTTAATATCTTTTGAGTGCATCCTTTATCATATCTTTGAGTGTGCCCTTTATAATATCTTTTGTGTGCACCCTTAATTTCTTTTTCTTTTTTCTTTTTATGTGACCGACTCTGGGCATAAGCTTCACAGCCTGCTTTCAGGGCCCAGTAGTCCTCCTATGTACCGCACACCTCTACATATCAACACTTTGGCGCTAACACCCACGAGTCCATACTGAATACATGCTAGGGCTCTCTCATACAGGACTAGTGTATTGGTATTAGCGGGGGTATTTTTACATGTTGGCGGGTCTTCTGGTAGATCAGTAAAGTCTGATATTCATGAAATTCAAATCCTTAAACTGTTCCCTTCCCCAGCGGGATTTGAACCCGGGTCCGTTAGGACTGCAGACCAACTCTCTACCGACTGAGCCACCGCCTCCCCCATCTCTTTATATCTCTGAGTGCACCCTTTTCATTATAAACACTCATTAACCAGCCCCAATTTCCACTAACTGAGAGAGGTAAAATTGGAAGACAGAACACCAGAACTATCAACCATTAAAATTTCCTATCTAAGCACTTTCATTTACCGCTCTCCTAAAAGCCTTCATAATTCTCAAGTGCATACCAGATTAAGCTTTTTACACTGTAGAAATATACTAGTGAATATTAGAGGTAAGAAAGAGGTTACGACACCCGTCCATAAGGTCACTTCACTCATTTCAACCCCTTCAACCCATCGACGTATCTTTTATCTAATTCTTTTTACCATAGACGAGCCAACTAAGGAAAAGAATGGATCTTGAACTTGGGTCTGTTATATATAAATATTTTTTTTTTTTTCCCTCCTTGGAGGGAGCAATTTTGCGGGCTCCTGGCCTTTGGTTCCTTCTTGCACAGCCCACAAAAAAGGAAGGATATCTAGTACTGAATGGGTTACTGAAGGCTATCAAATTCACACAGTTGATAAAGTTCCTCCTTGGCTGAGTAAAATCGTCTGGATAGCAAAAACATCGGTACGAAAAACGTCATCGTAGCGGAGGAGTTAGCTCACTATACCATATAACTTAACCTGTTCACTACGAAGGGTCTTTCCCAAGCTGAGCAAAATCGTCTGATGGTAGAGCGAATACTGCATAACTGGCGTCACAGTGAAGGCGTTAATGGAGCTTACTTCGAACCCCTCCACAACCATACATCTCTCGAACGCTAATATTAATATTCTGACAGTAGGAGGAACGTATTCTGGAACGTATCATTTAGTGCAGACCAGTGGACACCATAAACCCATTCCCTTGATGTAGTGTTGCCTACTTTTTCCTTCACCTTTATTATTCTTTTTGTCAGCCCTCCTCTCTTCCTGTTTCTCCTATCTTTCCTGTATATAACATTTCACTGATCTTCTTTCCCTTCAAGGTGGCTTTACACTGAGTGACAAGCCAAATGGTTTCCTGTAAGCCGGGAAACCACTTACAACGCAGCGTGGCAACCATATAGTTAACCCATACGTGTTCCCTACGTATCAACAAGCGGGATGGCGGAGAGTTAGTGCCCCTTCCCGTAAAAGACAGACGACCAACCCTTTTAGGATTATGGCGTCTGGTTATAGATAGCTAATCAGTCCTATCACCATTAAAATTTTCTCCTCTCACGTCTCAAACCACAACGCTATATTTTCCTCCCTATCTCTTACCGCCTTAGCCTAAATAAAACAATTCCGTCTGCTTGTAATATATAGGCTATCTGTAAATCTGTCCTTCACATTATATTGTTCCTATAAATTTTGTCGCTGCCATTTCCATCAGCCTCATCTGTACATATTTTTCATTCTTATCTCTTACTACTTTATAGAAATTGCTTTTAGATTGTGACACCATTTTTATCACTCAATCCCAGTAATTATAGCATCATAATCCATCAGGCAATTCGTATTTAACATCTATTACTAACCTCTACAATCCTTTCATTTGGTTTTTAATAACTCCTGATCTGTCACTTCCCTTATCTTGCTATCACATCCTTTTATCTACACGTAACTTCCATGTTATCCCTTACTTCTTTATATAAACTTCTTTCACATCCTTTGTAATATACCAATACAATATTTAAACCCTTGATTCAGATAACATATTATGTTATCGTTCTATTCTTGCTACTTCCTGACGATTTAATTCAACACAGAGGCCTGTAAAGTTAATGAATGTGATATTAACGCCTTTTCGAAAAGCCTCATCTATTCGAGGTAAAACCGTCTGAATGAAAGCAACAATACAAATAAAAGCGAACACAGAAAAGAGGTTAACAGCATTCCCTGCACATTCTCCGTCCCCCTCACCTCAGTGCTACCATCATGTCCATTAAGTTCACAAACAAATAATGATCCGCGGTGTGGCAAGTGGTGGTGGTGCATATTGCGGCATTTGCATTCCTAGTCCAGCCGTAATGGACATACCTCACCGCCATCACTACTTGAGGCTTTCTGCTGCATCATTTAGGCTGCCCTGTCCCTGCAGTCCCACTAATAATCCTGACCAAAAACTACACGGTTATGACGATTACTTATTGCCTCAGCTCTCAGTCTCCACCCCATCACAAACATTACGTGTGAGATGCAACATACACCACGAAAAAACAATTCCCAGAACAAGTTAACTTTCGGCATGGCACAAAATACGAAAAGGGGGTCAGCACTGAAGGACCGTCAGCTAAAATGAATCGGGTTTGAAACCCAACCCGAGGCAGACATTTAAAGTGGGTACTGCATTATTTCCTGTTATATGCTTGCAAATTTTTTGCACCCAGCTGTTTCATATCCATTACTTGTACAGTGACACAGTACCGGTAAGTCATTAACTTGTCAATAATGACTGATGTCAGTGCCACATTATGTGAATAAGCTGTCACAGACAATGATGTGACGGAAATGGCACTAATGACATCATTATGATGCGGTTTCTGTCACTAATGACGCCATAGGCTTCATTAACTTTTTCACTAAAGATGTTAATAACTAACTTGTCAGGCATGGAATACAAAAAAAAAATGCGTGACTGTTAATTAAAGATAAATGATGATTTACATCAATAAAAGGCAAAACGCAGACCTGTGATCTCTACCACCTTAACCCTGTTAATTTTTAACTTCACCTAAACTCACATTTCATTTATGCTTCCACCAGACGATTTTGTTCCAATTAATAGTTCCCTGATAATGAGGGAGGGAGGATAATGAAGGCTATATAACATCCACCCACTTCAAAAAGCCTGTTCTAAAGCTAAATAAACTCGTCTGGTGATGGCAAGAACACATGGAAAAGGTGTCACCAGCCTGAAAGGGTAACGGCAAAGTATACTGTATATGTTTATCAAAGGCCATTACCGTCTGTTGAAGGAACACATTTGGCAACGTAAACAGACCTCTCTCTCTCTCTCTCTCTCTCAATAATTTCGAAGGCTTGGTATATGAATGGAGGAGGGGTGCACAACAGCTGGGAGTTCAATGAGAATTCTCACTCCTGTTTTTCATTCCTGCTCGGGATATTATCCCCCCCCCCTCTTTTTATAATACATAATAATGCCGACAAAAATGACGATAAAAATAACAACAATGACGATGACGATGATAATAATACCGATAATGACGACGATGACGATAACGATGACGATAATGGTGATGCAGGTGCCGATGATACCCCTACACTTTCAAACTCTGTCAAAGCCTTTAATCTAATTCTCGAAGTCCCAATTCACACACGCTTTCTACTCTGACTAAACAGCTAAGGTTCCTCTCTAATGGATATAATCGTCAGGAGTTAGCGATAAAATACCATACCTCTACCCAAGATCCTGCCTCTACTAACGCTGTTAAAAGGTTACAGATTAGAGATTGCTTATAACATGGAACTGATCTTAAGCAAGTCAATCAGATGGCGATATTTCTCGTTTTACAATGTATACCATTCGTAAGTCCACCATCAGACAATTTTATTCGGCACAAGATGGCTCTCTGGTACTGGAAGGGTTAATGTTGGCTACATCTTCCGCCGCCAGTTCGAGAAATAAAACTAAGTCATCGAACTAAAAAGGTTCAGTCAGTGAATACGGGCCCTTTCCGCATAAACATACAGAATTTTTGTCCTCCAAGCTTCAGAAAGACACCACAAGGAACTGAAAAGGAGGCATAAGGAAATCACAAGGAGAAAACAAGATGAAACAAGAAGCAGCACAGAGAGTGCAACACCCACTACCACCGATTACTCTAAAGTCTAAACGGAAACATCTGACTTTGCACTGCGACTTTCACCTTCGACGAGTGCTTTCAAAAGCGAATTTCCTCATTTTTCCCTGACCCTTAATACTTCCACCTAGTTTTGTCATAATCAGATCAAAATCGAACTGACCTTGTCCTATGACCTTGACATTTTAACCTTCCCTGTGACCTTTACCTTTTACTGTTACTCTTCTTAAAATCGAATCCCTTTATCAGTCTTACCTTGAACCTTTCCACAAAGTTTCGTGTCAACCGGATAAGAACTTTAAGTTGACCTTAACATACGACTCTGACCTTTGACCCAGGTTTTAAAAGTCAACCTTCTACTAATCTTCAATCCTTCCACTAAGTTTGGTGCAAATAAGATCAGAACTTGTATTCACATAGATACACAGGATGACCTTGATCATGCCACGTGACCTTTGGTTGTTCTCAAAATCAAACCCCTTCGTTCCTGCATTACACTTAAACCTTTTCACCAACTATGACCTCAAGTGGATAAAAACTAAGCTGACAATGCCCTTATCAAGAATTCCTTACGCCAGATTTCTCGCGAATTACACGGCTGCTTGTTGTTGCAGTTGTTCTTGCCTGTACTGCATTAAGATACAACACTATAGCAACGACTAACGTGTTAACTTCTTGTGTCGTTAGTCATACGGCCACCATAAAACATAAAAAGATATCATCATGGCCATAAATATTAATGAGAGGCAATGCCCAAGAGGAAAAAGCGTTTGCCATAAAAGTGCACCAATCGCAACAATGCCCAGCGAATGTATACGTCACAACAATGTCCAGACTCTAATCCATTCTTTTGTTCCAGTGTTCATCCGGCAACACAACTGGGGACGAGGAACTGCTCTTTTTCCTTTCACTTGACCTAAAATTGCCTTATATCCTACTTCAATGCTCAGTTCTAAGAATAAATTTGCCCTAGAATATGGTGTTAGTCATGAAAAGCTGTGAACAGGATGTAGAGCTAGAGCATTCTTTTTCTGCCACTGAACTACGTGAAACAACCTGCAAAAGGACGAAAATATGTGCCAAGGTTAGTTGAAAATGGTATAGGACACGCATACCAGGCCAATACAACACTGACTTCACATGCAACGTCCTCACTATGTAAAATCCATCCCATCCTGATCCGTACCTGATCAACATAAGGAAGGAGAAGGTATGGTCCTGCTCTCTCGGACTGTTACTGGTCCGTGTAAAACTTTTGAAACAGCTATGATGTTCAAGTGTTGAGTAATAACAGAAAAAGAAAATTGCCAGGGTACACTATTTATCGGTCTCTCTCTCTCTAACAGACTATCATCAGAGGAGCAATACACATCCAGCGGGTTCTGCAAGATATAATAAACAGCACCAGGCAGCAAAGACCATCTAGAACTAAGGCAACACCAAAGGAAATTAAACGTTTGATAAATCGATCAAAAATGAGTGACTAAACTCAGACACAACATACTAAAAGCGGCCGTATAAAATACTAAAAACTATGAAACTACACTAAAATGAACGGGGTATAACCGTAAATCATGACGAAGAAGGTAGAATGTAAAAGTACTTGCCCGTTCGACAGGACGCAAAACCACAGTAATGTTCCTATTTGCGTTAATGTAAATTTCCGATGGTTCTGCTATACAGAAAAATTGTCGACTGACGAAATCCCGACACAGAAATGAGTTTTAAAATATTGTACGATACAAAGGAGCTTCTGTAAACTTTCATCTTCGGGCACCCTCCCTTACATCTATGCAAATTTAGTTTCAACAGCTTGCAGTTCGTCCCTTAGACCACATACTTTCCATTATCTCCATACTCCGTTCACTTTAACTAGGCGTAAAACTTCTATCACTACACTTCGAATGTTAAGCTGTGACAAGCTTAACATTTGCACCAGAATATTGAGCTAGTCACGAAGAACTGGAAAGGATGCAGAGCAGTGAACAATGGCATTTTACTATGCCATTAAACTTCGTGAAATAAGCTGCTACTCTTTACCTAACTCAAATGAATGACCTATGCAAATTCTGTAAATTATAAATATGCACGATGGGAGGAGGGCTATAGGGAAAGGAATACGAAAGGTGAAGAGGAAATAAAAGGTAATAAACACGCACTTCGAACATGCCCACAGTACATACGTATTCTCTGCTTACCTATTTTAAGCATGTATGGGTACCATATATACCGGCATGTAGAACGTGCAGAAACCTGCTCATGAAAATTAAACGGTCATTGTTAATATATCGCCATTCAAAAAAAAAAAAAAAAAAAAAAAAAAAAAAATACTCTAAATAGAATACTGTACATAAAAACAAATACAAGGATAAACAAAAGTTTGACCTAGTCGTATGCAGCAATTAGTTTGTGCATGCACAGAGTGCCCTACACCATATACCTCTTATCTGGATAAGTAATAGGCTACTTAGTAAGGGAATTCCCTATGACAGAGAGGGACGATCTGATTTCTGCTCGGATAGGATGTGTATGATTACTTAGTAAGGTACTTTTTTTTTTTTTTTTTAATGTGTCCGACTCTGGGCATTGGCTTCACAGCCTCTCAAGGCCCAGTAGTTCTACATTCCGCACGAAATTCGTGCATGACATCAAATCTGGTGAAGTTGTATAAATGGCTGAAATTAGGTTTTTGTCCAATGGAAAAGAACCATATGGCTTATACAACATTTGCAAATACTATGAGAATACGAAGTTGTCTGACTGGGGAGAACTCAAACATTATAATAGGATGTACGACAGGAAAAATTGTGGCAATTTACCAAGCTTGTAGCCATACTTCACTCTCATGGTAGTACCTCCCAGTGCCTATGGAAGCCGCTGTAACAGGCCGTTTTATATCCCCAGGCCACTTTATAACCTGGGTATAAAATGGCCTAGGCCAGAATATACCCCGGGGTAGAGCCTAGGCTATTTTAACCCCCCTTAGAGCAATCATATACCGCCCTTTTCTAGAAATAATAAAAATTACATGTAATAATGATAATAAGTAAAATATTAATCTAAATAAAAATTTTAAATTTTAAAATTTAATCCTGTTTGAAGTTGAGGAAGTTGTAAGTTTGTTAATTCCATGACTGCTTTGGAGGCAAAGTACAGTGCAGTACATGCTTTTGTTTTTGAATAATTTTTACCTTACTCTTGCTTGCTATATAGCATGGAATTTTTTTTTTTTATAATTCAGAATCTGTCATGCATGTGTTTTGTTAAAATAAAGAAAATATTGCTTACATTTTATTTTTATGAAATAAAGAGGTGGGGTATAATCTGGCCTGCGGGGGGGGGGGGTCAAATACTCTAAGCTGAAATATAACCCGAGGTATATTCTGGCCTAGGCCATTTTATACGCGGAGTATAAACTGGTCTAGGCTACTTTATACCCGGCTATATTCTGGCGGGAGGTTACGCTGGCCTTTTACACCGCCCGTCTACTACGGTACCTGCTGTGTCAAAAACAAAGACCAATGTTTAACAACTTTACAGAAGGTTATTGTGGGCACCGAACCTTATCAGTTCTGTTCAATGAACCATTAGCCACAGAGCGCTGGGCAAAAGCCCCCTAGGACAAAACGCCATAAGTCAAAAGAAAAAAGTTCTCTAAGGAGAAAGTCCCGCTAACCAAAGCTAATGCAAGCTAACCTTACGAAACCTAAGCTAACAAAACCTTACCTGATCTACAATCTATCACAAGGAAATATCAAGAAGCCAAGGCTGTATGAGTAAAATCTGACTTACCCTAAGCAGAGTGGTGCGGGATTAGCTGTCGGTATTACATCCAACAGAAGTTACCCGTACGGTATGCATTTATGCAATCTCTCATCTATAAACACCTGTTGCAAATGTTTAATTATTTTTTGGGGGGTACTCGGTAAATAAGGACTGTGTTGCCTCATCAATGTTTTAATTAGGCTTGGTTAGGTAAGGCTCAGTTACGTCTGATTATTATTTGGTCAAGTTTTGGTTAGGTTAATCAGATTCGGTTCGGTTCGTCTAGATTAGGTTCCGTTTGGTTATATTAGGTTAAGTTTGGTTACGACAGATTAGGTTGGGTTAGGCTAGTCTGTCACTGTATTCAATAATGGCACAGCTCGTATCTCCCCTCACCTCCGTATGCACGGAGTGACGATGCAGGAAGGTACCGTTCCCATCTCTATTTAACCTAAATTAATATAACCCAACCAAACCTAAACTAACCTAACCTTATCCTAGATCAACCTAAATAAACGAAATGACTGATTTCACAGTCTGCCCGTAACATACATATGTATATTAATTTATATAAATCTGTATATCGACCTATAGTTACATAAACTGTAGGTCGATAAGACATCCAACTATCTCCCTCACGTATTTCATAAAATGTTGTTGATAAATGGCACAATACTTGAGACAACATGGGGATACTTCCAGCACAGCAACCAAAAGGGCACTCGGCGCATGCGCACTGAGCGGAACGGTAACTTAAAGCATGTCACTCCGTGCATACCGGACGCTCATTAATTTGTCCTCCCTTTCGGGCCTTTGCTGGAACACATTTAATTATTACCCTAGATATTATGACCTTGCCCAAAGCCTATTACTGAGTTAAACAAACGTTAATTGTAAAAACGCATATACCATGTGTTAAATGAAAATACAAAATTCACACCAAGCTTCCAGGCTGGCTATTAACTCCTTTAAATGTTTTCCGGAAGTAAAATTAAATTCCACTTCAAAGAATAAATATGACCAATTCTAATTAAGAATAAAATTCGCCTGCTAAACTAATGCTTACACTTGTATGCCTACTGGAGCTAAAGATTACGAAAAGGCAAGCTCATGGATGAGGTGGAGAGAAGGTAAATTACGCAGAAGTGATGTGTTGCAAGAGGGGTTGCTGGCCGATAGAGGACCGAAACCATGTAAATTCCTGATATCCAGGCCACCTTTCACTGGTTACTGCATCAAGGCAAGAGGCTGGCGTTCCACCGAGTCCCTGCCGCGGTGTACTTTAGATGGAAGTGGCCACCCTAATATAAACACACTCGATACGCAAAATTGAACTATTTCAACTTACCTTACCTCTGTTGAAACCATCCTTGTGTATCTGTAAACACTTGGAGCACAAATACTTGCTATGAATCCTCGTCTACAACGGATCTCTGGAATTTAGAGGAGCTGTCGATCTTCGCCACACACGCACACGACGCCATGAAACGTTCAAATCCCGCCTACGAGCCTAATTTTTGTACTTCACGCCAGTACTGTAACAATGAATAATACTTGCATACAAATTTGCTGTAAACATTAAATAACATTGAATATACTGTACTCTTCCTGAGTTCTGTAATCTAAGAATGAGACGTCGATTTCATGCGATGCCATACCGTTTGCAATATTTCCCTAGGCAAACATTCCCAGCAATATCCATACTATCGCTCTCCATTATTTTTATTTTTTAAATCTGATTTCGTTCATGTGTGGTATTTACCGACAACAAAGAATATCCTGTATCTTTTAACTAGTCAAGCACAGCAGTTGCAAGTTTTTTTTTTTTTCTTTTCGTATTCAAAGAAGCGTCCTAGTAGTCTGAAGTGACCATTCGACATGGCCATCTTGCACAAGGGTTAGCTCTCACGGGTGAAGTTTTCCAGTCATGTAATGCTAACACGTAAGAGTTTATTCTGATGTCTGGGGAGGATTGCTTCCGAGACAAAGAGCGGGCCTATGTAGATGTACCGCCGAGGGAAGCGATACATGTCTAATGCCAGACGCCTTAATCCCGTAAGGAGTGGCCACAAACAAATCGCCTCCATGTCGCGCAGTCTCCCGTCATTTCATTGCCCTGCTCCCAGGGCACCCCCCACTCTCTTATACGATAAAAATGGGAGAAATGGAGTTCCCCCGAGCTAAGCCCTGTATTGGACTATATAGCCCCGCTAGGGTTACAGGAGCGAGCTACCACTCCCAGCACGGCAGCCCGGGCGAGGCTTGAACTCGCAATCCCCCGATTACGAGTCCAGCGCGCTACCAATGCTAAAGCGCCCCCTCTTATACAATAAAGCTCCTTGTATAATTATAAACCTCAAAAAGGGATATGTCAATTACGAAGCACAGGGGAAAGACATGTTGCGCAATTAGTTATTAATAACGATGTGACACTACTGCATCACTACACCGGCGTTCACTTCAAAAGCATATGTCTGTTGAGTCGGATCAACTTTTGTGTAATACTTTGCAACTTTTTTTTTTTTTTTTTTCAAATTGCTTTTTCAGTGTGAAGACTAAGTATGCCTACTCTGGGAGTAATTGCTGGTTTAACACCGCATCTTCCAGGATTACAGTACAGTACTTGAATTACATGGGGACGGAGAAAATACGTGATATTCCCCCAGCCCAACTGTACTGTAGAGGAGGATTTATCCTCTCCATGATCGATGCCTATGGCCTACTCGTATTAATTAGCCCTGACATGTTTTCTACGGTACTATATGCTGGGTTATATTAATGAATGGCTATGAGACACGCTTGTAGAATATCCAATAAGGAAAGCATGCCTTAACATAAAAATAGAGCTAACAGTAAGTTGAGAGGAAGGGATCAAAGTCCCGGTCAAGGCATGGTAAAGATGGTGATGATGAGAAACAAATAACATAACCCTCTTCCCTCAGGTGTCAACAGCCATGGTAGAGCCGTACAACTCCATCCTAACGACCCACACATCCATGGAGCATAGCGACGTAGCCTTCATGGTGGACAACGAGGCCATATATGATCTCTGCCACAAGAACCTCGGCGTCACCAGGCCAACCTACCACAACCTCAACAGACTCATTGGCCAGATTGTTTCCTCTATCACAGCCTCCCTCAGGTTAATTTGGTGGGGTTAAACTAGATGAGCAGCAGGGCAATATCAGTACAGTATTTGTTTCGAATGGGAGGAGGAGGGAGACACTGATAACTATATGACCCTTTCAGCTTGGTTTCCCATTGCTATCTCCGTTTTGAATGTTAAGCTGTACCTAGAGATCACTGCCGTGGCCCCATACACATTAGAACATGAATCCAGTGGGCTGCAGGCCAAAGCTGCCCTTTTGCAGTCCACCATTAATACAACGGTAGCAATGATGTGGCACAAATGTCACCCACTGCTTTTTGTTAATGCACTTCATGTATCTTCATTTGTGGATAACACCATAGGTGGAGAGGGATTTCAAGCTGGATTTCTGTACCGACCTCCCATGGACAGGAAATATGGGTGGCCAGACAGTGGGCCATCCATGATAATCAGATAATATTACCTCAAATAAAAATCCTAGATACAGCATCCTCCAGACAGCTTTGCCTGGTTAGGGGGGACCTACTTAGCCAAAGCCGTATGATGCTGTCCTTAAATGTATGTTTCACAGTTAAAGTATACAGTCAGTCCTCACTTAATAACTAGGATGTGTCCATGCAAAATGCTGCTTTAAGTGTACAGTAATAGGATTTGAGACATGCTTCTGGATGATGACAGAGTTACACTCATGGCATAACCTTATCCCTATTTTTTACTTCAAAACAACTAAACAGTAAATTACAAGTAACTTCATACTGTAATGAAAAAACAAAATGCAAAGCATTAAACCCGAAACTAACAGTACTTACGACACAGTACAAGTCATTATGCCAAGTGTTATGTGCATCACCATTTCATATTACACTGTTTACTAAAACAGAGTGATGTGACAGGTTTGAGGGAGCTCTGAATGTGGACCTGGCCGAGTTTCAGACCAACCTGGTTCCATACCCACGGATCCACTTTCCCCTCGCCAACTACGCACCCATCCATGCAGCTGATAAGGTCACACACATGCAGGTACTGGAGGGGGGAAAGAAATCCGCAATACAAACATTCCATGGGAGTTAGGAACAAATGTTCCTACTGTTGCACTGCTTTTGCTTATCCTTTTTAGTTCAAAGACTCACATTTTATTTTCACTTCCTTCATACTATCTTATACACCTTGGTATAGACATTGATTTTTTCTTTTTTATTAACAGAACAGAGGAAGGAAAAACAATTAAAAAAAAAAAAAAATCCATACACCAGATTACTGGTGTCCTCCATTCATACAAAATCTGTAACAGTTGGACTTTAACAGCTGTAGGTTGAAGATTAAGGGGAAACAACTCTGGGGAGGCGAACTCCAAAGAGATGCAGTTCGGGTCATAAAAGATTTCTGATGGGCAGAAGTTCTGCAATATGGCAGTGCAACATTCCAGTCATGAGCGCCACCAGATGCCCGAGTAGCACAGGGGAAGGGATGGAGAGGTGGCACAAAGGATGCAACTTCATATGAGCACTCGCCATAAAAGTATCTGTAAAATACGGCAAGGGAGGCAACATTTCTTCTTACCCATAGACGAGGTAGTTTATTTGTAACAGCAGAGTTATTAATAATTCTAACAGCTTTGTTCTGAATTTTGTCTAGTTGCTTTAGTGCAACCTCCCCACAGCCACTCCACAAGGGTGAGCAATATTCCAGCTGAAAGTGCACATAACTCTTATAAACTAAAGGATTCATTTACCTCTGCACTATCAAGAGAATCTCCTGAGCCAAATAAAACTCTCTTGAGGTATCAAAAATATGTTACTGGTCAGGAGTTAAGGCATGTCTGTCATTTTCCTCTCTGATGCATCATAACAATCAATGGGAAGTAAATCATACAAAGCCTCACTCAGTTTAGAGGTATTAGCCAACAGAGAATAGTTAGAAGCAGAAGAGGTGAAATATTTGGTGAATTTGTCCCCTTTGTATTCATCATTTTCTTCATAAATGATTATGTCACCTTTCTACTATTTATCCTGAAACAACATAGCATCAGATCTGCAGTGACACTTTGATCTTTGGATTTTTTAAACCCCTGCTACACACCAATTTTTATTATAATGTAGCTACCACACAGACTTTATTCATTTCTGGGGGTATCTCTTGTAGTGAAGAGGTTAGAGTAAGCTGTCATGTAACCCCATCAGTTTTAAGTCTCCATTATGATTAAAATCATCACCAGGGGACAACAAGAATAAAATATATAACTTGTCGTTGTAGTGAAAGGGTTAAACATCACAGCTATTCAATTCCCAAAACCCAGATATCAACAAGGATAAAATACAGAATGCACACTTGGATTGAAGTGATTTACACATAGCTATTTTCTCCCATCAAACCCAGATATCAACAGCAGACCTGACCAATGAGTGCTTTGCTCCTGGAATGCAGATGGTAAAGTGCAACCCTCAGAATGGCAAGTACATGGCTGTCACTCTGCTGTACCGTGGCGACGTCATGCCAAAGGACGTCAACTCTGCCATTCAGGCCATCAAGAACAAAAAGACAGTGGAGTTTGTTGACTGGTGTCCTACAGGATTTAAGGTTAGGCATGGTAAACCACTTCATTCTGAGGGTGTGTCAAGTCCTCAGTAAATTAAAGAAAATTTTCAAGTTAAATGTTACATTGTTACCTATAAAGCTGATTTGCAAGTTTTTATCAGTATACCAGTTGTGTTCTGCTTTATTTCATTTTGTTTATAAAGGCTGCAATGTACTTGCATGCATTGGTCTTGGTCACCTAATAGAGGCTTTCTATACTGCTCAATCTCTATTGTAAAATGTTAATATTTTGAACCCAAAATCCCAACTTACTGAGGGTCTACTGTATGTACAGATTCTACACATGGGTTTAATTCTTCTACTGTATCTGAACAATTGTTGGTGTTCTGAAACTATCACATTTTTCACTTGCTTTCCAAAGGTTGGTATCAACTACATGAGACCTACAGTGGTGCCCGGTGCTGATCTGGCATCCGTCCCACGCTCTCTCTGTATGCTTTCCAACACCACTGCCATCGCTGAGGCATGGGGTCGCATTGACTATAAATTTGACCTGCTTTATAACAAAAGAGCTTTTGTTCACTGGTGAGTTTCTGTTGGTTATGCTCTGATTAATACTAGTACCATAATGTATCTGTTAAATGTTCCAAAAAAGGATTTGATTTTTGAAATTCAAAACTTCAAAATCCAGACTCCATTTTTCCTTCTTTACAGATGTGCTTTGCACATATATCTGAGAGGCAGAGTTATTTTGTCAAATGCTAAGTTAAGAGAGGGGTGCCACACCCATTTAATGGGCTTCTCTGCACATACTTTATCCATGTTTCTATTCTTTATCAAGTACTTAACTGATAACTTTCATTATCTTGCATTCTCACATACTCAAACATCATATCCATCCACCTTCTTTTTGGTCTATCATGCTTCCCTTTTGCCTAAATTATTCACTCACACATAACCTTTCCTCCATCCTATTTTCATGTCTTTGTATGACCATGCCATGTAAGCACACACTATTACCCTTTTATCGATAGACCTCATGACTCAAATCTTTCATTAATCTGTATCTTAACCTCTCCACTATTTCACCCACACAAATTTTTTAAATGTCTAATTTTCGTTGTACTCAATTGCCTTTTTTCACTTTTGTCATACCATACTCTCACAGTCATACTGCACATTAATGTTAGTACTAACACAACTTCATGTAGTCACCTTTCAGCCTCCATATTCAGTCTTATTTATTAAGACCTTCACAGTACTAGCCACCTTTCTTCTTTGAGTTACTCTGCTCTTAACTTTGTTTACACATTTATGTTTCCTTACTATCGCTTCACCAAGTTACTGTACTTATAGTCTTCCTCCAATCCAAGTCTCCCATCACTCATTGGCATGGCAAACTACAAGTAAGCTTCTCTCACTACAACCATCAATTTAAAGACTTTTACCTACTCTTTATTTTCAAAACATATCACTCACAGACATCCACAAAATTTTGAAGCAGAATGCAAATATTCTAATCACTATAAGCAAAGATCAAAACACAATCTGCATCCACCAAATTTTAACACTCTAACCTTCACCAATCATCGCTAGCCCTAACCCTCCTTACATAACTAGTAACTGTCCTCTCTTATAACCTAGTTCCAAACATCACAACTCTTTGCTCTGCTCCAACACCAATATTCACCCCCTCAGTCATCCACCAGTTGTCATTTTAATTATTCATAAAAAGTGTAAGCTGTAAAATATAATCATCATACTGTAATATAACAACCTACTGATTTACTCCTCAGAAAAGTCCCAACAAATGCAACTAACTCTAATGTTCACCATGCACCATTTATACTGTACAGAAGCTTGAGTGCAGTGGCTGCAAGACAGTTGCACAAAGGAGTTTTAGTACCCTTATTAAATGTGTGTGTGAGACTATGGTGTGGCTTAAAAGTGAAAAGTCAAGAATTAGAATGGCGGAGAGTGCCACATAGCCATATTATGGCATGGTGCTAATTCTTCATTATGCTTGTTGTATGAGTGGTGGAGATGAGATCTTGCAAAATGTAGTGTGGAGAGTAGATAAGAATCATATAAAATATTGTGAATCATAAAAAATATGGGAAGGAAGTCTGTAGACAACAGAGCTGCAGAGAGGTTAAAGAAGGTGATATCCAAAATTTTCCAGACTAATGCTATATAAAACTGAAAACTCACCATAACTCCTATTGGCCACCATCACCCTCCAAGTAATTCCCTTGCACATGGAAACACCTGTCCCAGTGCTTCCTCCATTGCTGGAATGTTCCCTGGAAGTCCTTTTCTTGAAGAGTGTCGAGCACTGCCGGCTATTCCTTCTGGATGTCCTCAATCATCAGTGGTATCAACATGACACCCTTTCAGCTTGATCTTCATTTTTGGGAACAGAAAGAAGTCACACGGGGCTAAATCTGGCCAGTGAGGCAAGTGGGGGATGACAGCCATGTTGTCCTTGGCCAAAAACTGCTGGGTGTTGAGTGCACTGTGAGCCGGGGCGTTGTCATGGTGAAGCAACCAGTTGTTGTCTCCCCAAAGGTCAGGGAGTCCCTTTCTCACATCTTCACGCTCTTGCCGCAAAACATCACCGTAGAAGTTGGAACTGACGGTTTGGCCAGCTGGGACAAATTCTTTGTGCCAAATCCCCTGGACATCAATGAAAACGATCAGCATGCTCTTGACACTGCTTTTCACCTGTCTGGCCTTTCTGGGTCTTGGTGAGGATGTCCTACCAAAAGATTGCCCACCAAACACTTGTTAAATCATTGCCAGGGTCTCTGTTGCATTTTTCCTGTGATTCACACAAAATCTGATGCAAATTCACTGTTCCTTTTTTATATCCATCCATCCATCCCCTAAACCTGTGTTGCCCCATGAGGACTGTAGGAGCCCAGGGCTAGGTAAATTGGTCCTGACATTTTTAGATGAGAGTGACCAGCCTCACTCATCCCTGAGTGGCATTACATAAGCAATAAACCCCAACCATCCCTTGGATAGAAACCTGCACCAGATCAATCCAATTGGAGCACCATCTAGAAAATAGCCAGACGACATGTGCACGACAGAAAATGAACAAACGTCATTAATCACCACGTCTGCCTAGCTCTGCGCCACATGGCACACTGGCTCACAATGCATGTTAGTACTGCCACCTAGAGGCGCACCGTGCAACTTCAATCCATTTAGGAGTTGAGATCCAGTCTGGAACATTTTGGATAGCACCTCGTATGAAGAGGATGGGCATTAATAGAATGCTGAAACTGGTATATGCGAGTAAGTATTACAGCAGATGTGCTGGCCCTAGAGAAAAGTTAATGGATAGGGTAAATGTGTGTAAGAGAGATGTGGAGGCTGATAACTGGCAAGGGATTGAGCTGGTTGGGTGAATTTTGTACAGAGAAGTGTATGACAAAGGTTTGGCATCCTTGTTTTAACTCAACTGTCACTGGGCTGACCTTGTCTGATATGTTATTATGAGGCTACAAGTGGAATCTGTACCTTTGAGATGGAGCCAGGATTCTGGGGACCTGAATGACGAGTGTATAGGTGTGTAGCCCTTCACCAGGTGTGCTGTTAATTAGTTCTCCAGCTATCATAGGTTTTACTTTTCCTTGTCTTCTGGACCCAACTTCACCCCACCTGCAGGTGGGATGATAAGGATGAAGATGCTCAACAGCAAATATTTTTAAATACACAAGTAATTTTCTTTTTTTGTAATATACAGTTACAATCAATTTTTTCTACCACTGGATAACAAATGTATACCTCTGTGCATAAATAGTATTACAGTTATTAGTTTTCTCTTTCAAAATCACACAGACGAAAATTTCTCAAAGAAACCTAATTGATCTACACCTCATGCAATCCTAAATAACTGTACTGTATCACAATTAAATGTTTACCAGCACTCGCTTATCACTTGTGGGAATGCACAGTGTTATATGTAAAATGTTGTGCATGGGACAGACAGCAATATGATGTAAACAACAGAAAAGTATCAGGGAAGATGCTCCCTGATATTCAGGGAGAAATGAGAATATTCATAAAGATAATGCTGGCTTGTGACAGTACCCAAGAAACACCTTTACCATATATATAGTAATAAACATGATCCATTATGCAACAAGTGAATCAAGTATTGCCATGCAATACAAAGTCCTCTGCCAAATGATAACCATACATATATAGTGTGTATTCAATGTGGATATGATAGCAATATGTATGTACTGTGTACACAATACAGGTCTGTAAAGACCTTGACCTTGGGAGTAGATGGCTGTTAGTTGCGCGTGAAAAACGGTCATGGTATGGGGAACAACTGTGTGAAGTTACACCAAAATTTGTCCATGCATGTGGACACGAAAATGTGGACAGACTGAAGGACAGACTGACATACTGGTGTACTGACGGAACTGAGCAAACCTATAATCCTCAACCGGTATGACTGGTATGGGACTTATAGAAGACTTGATTAGTATACAGTATTACAGTACTTGAAAGAGTTTTTGTAAAAGAATAAAGGTACTACTGTATGATGATATTAATCAAGCTTCTACAATGACAGGTATGTGGGAGAAGGAATGGAGGAAGGGGAATTTGCAGAAGCTCGGGAAGACTTAGCAGCCCTGGAAAAGGATTATGAAGAGATTGCAGAAGACCCTGAGAGCTTTGAAGATGATGATGATTATTAGGAAAATATCATTTTCCATTCGGAACCAACACAGGCTGTTCTCAGTTGATTTCAGCGTCTCAAGCATATTGCACAGAGAATTCTTTTCATTTTTAAATTAAGTTCATGGACTGAGTCAGACCTGATTAAAAATTCATCCAGAATGAAAAACTGATCATATAATATAACAGTAATCAAAAAAACATTTCAACAACAGGAATGCAGATAATATATTCCTGATGTGTTTTCTGATTTGTGTATTACTGATGTTTCTTCCCAACACTGGTCTTAAATGAGAGTTCCAGGTTAAGTCTGATTGTTAATGAACTTACGTAATTGTTCGTATTTCAGTGAACAGATATTCCAGCAAAATGGAACAAGATGTAGATTACAGCAATGAAAATTTCTCTAGGCTAATATATCTGAAAATCTATCAGCCAAGAGAGCTGCTGTGAAAAAATTTGCAGGTATATCATTTCTGCAAGTCTGCCAAATGAAAAAATTCATGAACTGGTATCATGCTAAAGGTAGTTGTTTTTAGTATAGACACCAAAGTGGATAACTAAGACTATACAGATACTGACTGATATATATATAAGGACAGCCTGGATGAACTGGGGGGGGGGGGGAATGGATATACTGCACAGTATTATTAAAATTGAGAATGCAAAAGGCAAGGCATTGTCCCAAATTCTAACACAGTTACTGGAACACGTGATGGGATGAAAATGACGTGGTTTCTTCTAAACTATACGTGTAATACAACTGTTGAATGCAGTCTATTCCTATCCTCGCAGGTGTTTTATATTTCACTGTTACAATTTACGGGCTTGCCTCACCTTCACGCACTCAGCTCTAATAATATGGCTATATGTGTCAAGTTGCAGTAGTTGCAACCCCAGACTCATCTGAATAAGAACCCAGTGGATTGCAAGTTGAAGCTACCATTTTCCTGCAGTCCACCATCCTCCTTTTGGGGGGATAGGGGGGAGTTGAAAGACATTTGTATGGCTAGGCAAGGAGACTGCTGGTCATATGAGTGCCACTAAGTGAAGGTGTCCCACTCCTGTGTCAAATAAAAGGTAGATATAGTACTAGTACATGGAAGAGAAATAGATAATTCAGTGATGGTCACTAATGGAAAATTACACGTATAGTTTTTGTACTGTATTTCGTACCCCAAATGGCTATAGCTTTCACTAAATTATGAAAATATCAAGGATGTTAACTTTCTCCTAACTACTGTGGTTTAGACACAATATTCATATATATGTTCTGTAACATAAAATGGGTTCATCTAAAATATTTATATGTCTGGAGTACTCTATACTTGTCTCATTCTTTTAGTGGACAGCCAAACACAAATGGAAGTTTTAATGTCTTTTCACTTAAGATCTGTAATGTTTATCACTGATTACATATACAGGGTGCTCCAGGAGTTGACCAACCAACTTCATGAGATGATTTCTGGCATTCCTAGACAAAAATGTTCTGTGAATATATGTCTGATTCACAACCATTATGGAGTAATGGATATTTAAGTTTTCTACAGTAGCAGTAACAGAAAAATTTATCCATTTTCATCCTGTGTTCCCATCTTCTGTACCCTACAGTACTTTGTTTTACAACTTGGCAGATCACAGTGTATTTGATGATAACTGTTAAGATTATTCTCAGTGAAAACTGGGTTCAGTACAGTATAGTGGAGGAAACACAGAGTGGAAACATAATTTTTCACAGTACCTATACCTATTTTCAAATTTAAATACCAGTAGCCTTGACTCTATAACTATTCCAGATCTAAGATATATGCATAGAAAAATTAGATTTACCTTAGGAATCATGGTCTTAATACATCAAATCCTTGGACACCCTGCACATGTGATGAAGGATTACAACCATATTTTTAAAAGTTATACAATGATGATACAGAAAATCCCCTTCATTCTGCTACCATAATTCAGCAAATATTGTACAGTGAAGTATGGAAGAATAAATGTTTTAAATTGGCACAATTATTACACAATACTTTCCTACTTCATACCTCATGTTTTCCAATTTCTGTATCCCTGGTAGTGTACAGTATAGAGAAACAACTATCTTCCCAGTTATGTCTGAAAGAAAATTTACAACTGGGAAAATACAAAGAAAACCCTATATCTATTTGTGCATGTTTCAGATGGTTAGATTTTTCTACTACATATTCTTCAGACTTTGGTAAAATACTTGGGTGTATAACCGTTTTCCTATTTACCCTAATCAAAGATTTATAATGGCTTACAGGAGTTTAAATATTCTAAAAGTATGACTATCTCAATACACAGACATAATTACGAATTAAATAAAATCTTGGAATAGCCCTGCAAGAAACAACTAGAACAATCACAGCATTGTAACATTTAAATTTATACAGTATATGATAAATGTGCATAAAAATAGAAATGCACACAAAATTTACACAAGTGAAATAAACACAATAAAGATTTTCTTTTAACAAACTTACATTTCTCTAATAAATTTTCTCTCTCTTATACAGTATATATAAAGAAGCTACATATACCAACTTTAGTTAAGCATTTTTTTATCCTAAATACTGTTATCATTCATTATCTCCCTTTCAAATGCATTTTATCTCAGTTTCTCTTCCAGTCAACCTTTTCAATAAATGGTACAGCACATGCAAACTTGGGACAGTATTTGTGTGAATCAGAGGTCTAGCTAAACACTGGAATATTCATGTATCAGTCACTAGCCCACTTCACTTTATAAGAAGCAACCCCGTTCATTACCAACAAACATGTGAATACCTGAACACTATCATTTATAACAAGAGCCAGACTTCTGCTACATATGGACCAATAGCCAGACCTCTGTTATGTATGGATGCTGTTCTGGATTAAAATGAGGCATACTGTACATGTAATTTCATCAGTGATCTCTCCCTATTTTTCTTTCTCTTTTTTTCATTTTCCTTGTGTCTTCCCCTGATTAACATATCCTCTCTAGCACTACAAAACTTTCCTTTTTTGGCCTCTCCATTTTCCTTTTTTTCCCATTATTCTACTACTCTCCATATTTTCCCCAACATCTACATCCTTTTACTCTCACACCTCCTCAAGCTCGTTCTGCCCAAGTGCCAAATGTGACACTGGGTTTGAGAGGCGGAGTGGAGGTGCGGGTAGTGGAGGGGGAGGAGGCTGAAGGGGAGGCAGTGGTGGATGGGGGAGCTTCAAAGATAATGCCATACGCCTCTCTCAGCTGCGCTATTAGCTCCCTCTTCTCCTCAGGTGGAAGGAATGAGTGCAGAGCTGCTTGGAAATTCTAGTTAGGGAGAAATAATACAATCTATTACGTCACACCTAGCTTGTGTGCTGGCAAATACTTTAAGTGAAATAAATTTAGGTGAGACAAGCATGGCTATGGGATAAAAATCATACATAATATATCTTATTTCAAAGCAATTTTATACTGGATCATGAGCAACTTTAATTGAGGAAAAGGTGTTAATTCATCACAAATATAATGATGAAACAACTTCAAATGAGTCAACTACAAATGAGGTCTATCTGTACTTAATTTCACAGAACTGTCTGCAACTCACACATGAATTCCTGCAACTAAATTTTCTTCACACTAGGATGACAAGGTTGTGAAGAGACAGCCAGCTAAAAATTTTGGAAAAGTACCGTATTGGTTGACATAACATCAAGAGACTGCTGGGAACACCCAGCTGAACTGGGCAGTTTCCTGCAGTAGGTTCACACCAGATGAGTCTAAGGTCAAAAAGACAAAAGTTCCAATTTTAACCATTATGGCACTCACTGCACGTGTAATGTGAGCCTCGGTGAAGCCCCACGAGTTGAGGAGGGCATATTCATCACACAGTCGGGTGCTGGTCAGTGTTGGGTCATCTGTGTTGATGCTAAAGCTGGCACCGTCCTCCACAAATCTGCACCAAAGTTAAAATGCATGTGTGGAAATAAAATAACTACTAGGCAATGAGAGTTTAGATAAATAATGAGTACTATGACATTTCTGTGTTGTGGTGTACTTGTTAAAACTATATGAAGTGGAATATCCCTACTACAGCTATTTTATGACTGATATTGTACATTAACCTGACATTTGCTATAAGCACTGGTTATCAAATTTTGCACCTGATGTTAGTTTTGGATAAAAAGACTACCATTATTGCGGCTAACATCAACAGTCAAACTATAAATCACTGGTAAGGCGATGGATCAAAACTACAGTATATTGTACCTACTCTGTATATAGTGGTAAACGATCTGAATACATGACACACAGTAATTAACAGTTTTAGTGTGAAGATCACAGCCCACTAGTTTTTGTGATAGACAGTTGGCCATCTAGGGATACCCTCCTCATAACTACCAGTGTTATCATGAGAAGGAAATACTATACAGAGATCAAAGCTGCTAGTGACCCAGCATGAAAATCTGCTAAAATATCTGCACAAAAAATACAATCAATCCTCAAAGTTCTGTACACAGACAACACCTAATCCCTTCAAGTCCAAAATGTCATATATATTTTACTTTTGACATCTCTACACGATTCTCTTGAGCTTTGGAGGGACTGTCTGCAGTAACTGGGTTTACAGTGTCCATTAACCCCTTCACAACCTGATTTCTCTCCCTAAGCTGAAGAAAATTATCTGAAGAGTGTAGTAATGAGATATAAAGTATACCACCAGACTGAATAGATTAAAAACAAATTATGGCCAGCACCAAACAGCTTTATTCAGGTAGGAGTTTTCTCACACTCAGGTGGTTAAAACACACTTTATCTTAAATAACACCTGTAACTGCCTAAAAAATATTATGCTGGATAATGCCAGATGACTGTTGTTGCAGCTGCTGAGTAACTCCAATCTGTCTGGCTGAGCAGACCTATCGATCACAGGCACACAACTGCTTCTGCAGGGCTATCCCTTACAGTGAACCAATGTATTCCCTTGCAGTAAACAGCATCTCATTACAACATGGCATGGGGAAGAGAGTGTAGGTTTGGTTCCTGGATGAATGCTGCATTTGAGTCTCTCCAACCAGTTAATAGAAGCACCATAGTAAGCTCCACATCATCTCAATTTTTGTACTGTGCAGAGGAAAATTTTTCATACAGTACTCAAGGATATTAACACTTTCAGGATCCTGTGACTCCTCTCCAAGTGAATAAGAACATCTAGTATTACCCTTAATAAAATGGTAACAACAAAACAACCACAAGCGGGTTAAAGGATGACAAGAACCTTCAAAACTCTTAATGTCAACAGATAATCATGAACTTTACCTAAGGACTGGGTGTCGCTTGGAGGGGCTAACAAGAGACTTAATGGCACCAGTGAGGTAGGAAGAGTGTGGGCACACCTCAAAATGCACCTTCTCTTTGAGGCATCGCTGGTAGATATCTTCATTTTCTATCACCCTGTACCCATGCCCAATCCTCTCTGCACCAAACGTATCTAGAGCCTGAAAAAAATTATCCGTTTATTCTACTTCTTTATTGTTCATTTTCCCATCGAGTGAATAGGGGCCTGGGGCTATTCACTCCAGACAAAGCTGAGTGATCAGTCACTTGCCCTCAGTGGAATTATGTGAGCATTAATTCCACCCATCCGTTGGATTAACACCCTTAACCCTTGCTGAGCTACAGACCTCATATGTGGTACAAAGAAGGTCTACACAGGCCATGCTGCAAGCTTCACATGAGGCACAATTTACATTGGTTATGAAACAATGACTCTTGGGAGGTAAACTACTTCACAAATAATCAGTGTGGCTGGGTTTAAAAGCTCATATCTAGTTGGAAAAGTTTAACCCACTTGGATACAAAAACCCACACTGACAGACAAAAAAGCTATATTTCCAAACTGCATGTATAGAGATATATAATAATTTTAACCATAGTGAAGAAATGTTCAAATTAGATCCAGTAATGAAAGGATTTGTGGCCATGTTCTTGCCACACCATGTAATCCCTCACTCAGGTCAGGGACAGAATGGAGGCAGTGTCAGGTGAAGTCACATCTGGTGAAAAAAAAAAAGTTACTCTGCATACAAGCAGCTTCTCAGTAACTGTATGTGCCACTCTTGGACTGTAGATCTACTGAAGAGGGTGACAGCTGTCACCGAAACTGTTTGGAAATACATCTTACTCATCTGCCAGTGTGGGTTTTTGTATCCTATTTCATGTTCACGATTGTGTGACTCTTCGCCGTTTAACCCACTTGATCACCAGGCACCTATATGATTACAATATGGCACCAGCACAAAAAATCACTCACAGTCTACTATGCCCTCACTGCAGTGCACCTCCCCACACTCTAACAAAGTCTTATTCACCTAATGCACCTACCACACCACAACTCATCAAAACAATCTCAGTCAAACACCTCAGGAAATACTCAACCAAAGTGGCTGGTTACCTGTGGTTCACTGGATTCAGGTCTAGGTGAGCCTGGAGTTGCGATGTCAAAATGGTTACCATTCAATGTATCAAATGGTTTCCTGGGCTAAAAGGAACCATTTGGCTTGTCACTCAGTACAGAGTCGCCTTAGCACAGCAGTACAGTACATCAAGTGAGTGGATGATAGGTCCTCTACCTAACATACAAAAATATTATCTCTATGCCATTATGAATGTAAAGTAAGGATCTTTACTGTCCGGAGGAAGAGGTAGTGAAGAGAGAGTAGAGGACCGCTGACTGAATTACTGTAAGACTGATCCCAGGCTGGGGTAGGAGTCAGGATCTGAATTTCATTTAAACTGTATTAACCTCTTCAATTTGATAATATACTTTGTATTTTATTTTTGCCATCTCCAGACATGTACATCCTTCTCAGTAAGAAATTTTTTTTGAACTGGAAAAATTACCTATAGTCCTGATGCCTTCACAACTACAGATCCTAACAAAATTACGTGGACACTGTCTCATGGCAGCATGTCACTGAATTGAAAAGGTTCATGCATTTCATTCATTCATCATCTAATCCAGTGTTGCCCTATGAGGAGCGTGGGGCTGGGCACGTTGGTCCTGACATTTAAGATTAGAATGACCAGCCTCACTCATTCCTGAGTTGCATTACATGAGCAATAAACCTCAACCACCCCTTGGATATAAACCTGCATTGGCTCAATCTGACTGAAGTGCCTTAATTACCCACTAAAGCACCAGGTGCCATAATTTGGTTATATGGTTACCAACCAGAGCAGTGAATGGTTTCTTGGTGTACGAAACCATTTGGCTTGTCACTCAGTGTAGAGTCACCCGTAGACAGAAGGAAGAGGAAAGAATGAAGGAAAGAAAGACAGTAGAGGAAGGAGGGAACGAAGGAATGGGGGAAAGGGCAAGCACCTGAGAGCAGCACTACATCGAGTGAGTGGATGATGAGTGCCCCCACCTTCAACATAAAAAATATCTCCACTCAAACCATCATCATTAGTCTTCAATCAGAGAGTTCTACTGTATGTACACCAAGCCCTCGTTTTTTGACAATTTGTTGTTTCAACATTTATAATTCTATAACCTTTTTTGCTGTTCGACATAGTTATCCCTGCCATTTTGACAATGCAATCTGCACACCACCAGACAGAACAGCTGAGGTGCCTCTGTCTCCTGCGCTCTGCCTTGCTGATCGGTTGCCTCTTCATTCATCTGCATTTCTATTTGGCCTTGTGGAATACAGTACTACAGCATCACCATGGCTCCACCAAAGACCCCTACTACTATCCCTGGCAAGCACAGTCATGTGCTCACCTACCTGAGTGAATGTTTCACCATCACATGGTCGGGTGACGATTGCACCAATGATTAACGAACGCTCTTACTGTAAGATACTCTTTTGGCACCAATTTTACGGAATGCACATCTTAGTTTGCACTAAGTTATGTTATAATCACTGGGGGGTCTTGGGGGCAAAGCCCTCCAGTTAGGTTTCCATGCTTCCAGTTAGGCTTCCACTGCTATTAACCTCAAACTCAATACATTTGAGTTTGTTCGGTGTGGTGACATCACGTCTGGTCAGCGGGATCAGCAATAAACACGCTATCGAAGGCATTCAGGCAGCTTTCTTGAGCAACGCTAAGTAGGTATACTGTATTTTGTTTGTTCACCAATATTATTTTGATCGAAAATCAAATGTCAATAATCTGAAATGTATGCAGTACTAAAATAATTTTCCTTGAGAAAGTAGGTTTATAAGAAAACAATTCAAATCCCTGTGTCACTTTCGTTCATATTAATCGGTATTTTTTCCATCTTTATTGAATATTTTTTTAATGACGATGGTGGTCAGGAACCTAACCCCCCCCTATTTCTTAACAATCTTGTGGGAAAAATCAGTTCGTTATTCAATCAAATCGTTATTCAACCACATTTTATGGAAAGCATCCCTGTCGAATAGTAGAGGAGAGGTGTACTGTGATTGGTATGAATACTGGGTACACACACACACACACACACATTATTTCTTTTTCCTGCAATGACCACCAGTGAATTTGCAGAGAATGAGTCATCTTAAGCTAAGATCAGCCACAATATTCATTCATCCATTATCCAATTCAGTATTGTCCCATCAGGAGCACAGCAGCTCACGGTTAGACTACTCTGTCCAAACATTTAAGGAAAGTGTGGCTGGCTGCTGGCCATTGAATGGCATTAGGTAAGTAAGAAACCCCAACAACTTTTCAGTAGATCCATACAGGCCACATTCAGTTGGAGTGCCTCAAGTCACTAGACCACTAGGTGTCAAGAAACTGTATGAGAGCCACAGGGCACTAACAACTGCAATAATTTTAAATTACACTGATCACTAATACCAATGAAAATGATCATTTCAAAAGCCTCAGGACAAAAAATCCACTGAACCGTGGCTGGAGTACGTTGTAAACATGGGGACGGAGGGATTAAATAACCGTTTGAATCTATTATTGTATTTTACCGAGATTATTTTGTTCAGATTGGGGGAGATCCTGCAGTGAGGGGGTACATGAAAGCTTTATCTAACCCCTCAAAGTCAAAATGTCTCTCACAGACTAAATAAATTTGTCTGAAGATTCCAGGCATACAATAATCAATGCCATCAGACTTAGTTACTTAACAGTATTCATAATCATCATCATCATCTAATCCTGTGTTGCCCCATGAGGAGCGTAGGAGCCCATGGCTAGGCAAGTTGGTCCTGACATTTAAGATGAGAGTGACCAGCCTCACTCATTCCTGAGTGGAACTGCGAGAGCAATAAACCCCAATGATCCTTAATGCTTTGGCAAAATAACAATAATAAAATACAAAGTATTTCACTGAAATGAAAGGATTAACAGTATAATTATATGACCCTTACTATCTTGACACACTCTGCTGAACCAGCCTCCCCTGCATGGACGGTGCGGTGGATGCCCTTCTCTCTGGCCGCCTCAAACACAGCTACATCCACAGGGTCTATCATGTCTTCTGCGGGATAAATGTGATAACAAAATGTATAACTGGGAATTTAACCCCTAGAGGTGGGACTCTTTTACTTTCTCCTTCATTGTTTCTGGATCCTACCTCACCTTATCATTCTTCACTGGAAAAGAAAACATATGGTTCGTGATGGACAGGAATGAAATTGTCGAATTCCCAGTGAGCTTGGATGATGAGGAAATGGAAAATTTGAGTATATTTAAGTACTTAGGTATTGTGATGAGTAAGAATGGAAATTTAGAAGACGAAGTGCTTGAAAGGGTACAACTGGGAAGAAAGGTTGCTGGCTCTCTGAAAGCAGTGATAAGATATAGGGAAAGAAGCATGGAAAAAAAAAAAAAAAAGTCACTGCAAGATAGTGCAGTACTGTAATACCAACTCACAAAGCTTGAACCTTGACAAAAGGATTCAAGTCTAGAATGAGGGCAGTGGAAATCTGAGAGGAGCATGTGGAGTTACATGAAGAGACAAACTGACAAATGAGGAAGTGAAGGAGTGATGTGGTAGTTCACCGGGTCGGTCAGGATCACGTGATGGTTGTGATCATCAGCAGTTTATCCTCTCAGATGAAAGCTAAGAGCTCATGTAGTCTGATCTCAGGGCAATGCCTTGACCTTCGCACATGCACACATCCATCCTCTTGCTCGAGGAGGGCAGTGACCACCCGCTTCATCAGTGAAACTTTTCGCATCCCGAGCATGGTGCGAACCCCCGTCTTAGCAGATGCTAAGTGAGAGCATTACCACTGAGCTGGCGAGCGGTGTGTGGATGTGCCAGAAAGCATTAGAAGTACACTTGAGGTGGTTTGGCCATGTGGAAAAGGATGGAGAATGAGTGACTGACAAGGGGAGTGTATGTGAGTGAGGTGGAGGGAGGGGTAGACAGGATGAAATGAAGGGATAGAGGGGAGTGTGAGTTGGGGGAGGGCAGCAAAATGGCAGGGGACAGGGCAACATCGAGGCAATTTGTTTGTGGCCACCCCTTAAAGGATTATTAATGCATCTGGCTAAAAACAGATAGACAGAGGATGATGACAATGGTGAAAATGATGACATGATGATGATGATGATAATAATGACACTGAGACATAAAAGACTAAATGAACTTTGGAAACTTTTGAGACTTCCTGTGGCCCTTCTCTCAGAATATGAGAACTGTTGCTAACCACTGTACAAAAAAAGACTGCTACATGCCACAGTGTGTAAAGGATTGTTGTGTGCCACAATGTGTAAAGGACTGCTGTGAGTCACAGTGAGTAAAGGGGAGCTGAGTCACAGTGAGTGATGGACTGCTGAGTCACAGTGAGTAAAAGACTGCTATGAGCCGCAATATGTACAGGATTGCCGTGAGCATACTGTGTAAAGAAATGCTGCCAAACAGTGTAAAGGATTACTGCTCATTAACACTCTCAGCATACTTAACTAGAAATGTTAAGCACTCCCTCAGCTCCCAGAAAATGCTCTTTAAAAGGTAATGAACGGTATCATGTATTCTATGTGATGCATCTGACCATTTTGTAGGGGCAGAAGTGATTTCTGGGTGAGCTGATATTTTGCCAATATTGTTCCTGATTGTGACAAACTATAAAAGTTGAAAACCTCCATTTCTAGGAGTTATGTGAGGAATGAGTGTAAGACATCACTGGAACAAAAGGGGTACATCATATCTGTCTTGGCTAATAAGAACTGCTTGGACTAACTTGCTTTATCCAACCCTTAACTTACACAATACTGTACTATCATTTCCCTTCTATTTCTTTCTTGCTACTTTACCATAGGTGAGATTTTTCAAACTGGAGGGATTAGGATAGTCTTCAATGACCCACACACTATTTGAGGATTCTTCCTAACCTCAAGATAATCATCTTGTACCATATAAATATGACATCCTCTGGCTGAAAGGGATAAATTTCCATAACTATTTATACAATAAATAGTTATCAGATAGTTACTCCTACTCACCAGTCATAACAGAGTTGTAATAATTAAAAACATATCCCTTGTATATAATGAGGTCTGTCTGTACAAACCAATTACCTTAACCAATCCTACCTTCTTATCACCTCACCTCTACAAGCCTCATCACCAGCAAGGTCAATGCCCACCACACCTCTGTCTCGGTACTCCTCACACAATCGCAGCAAGTCCCATGAAAACTCTGGAGGAAAGCAGTGCTGCTTAGAATAGATTTCTCTGCAACTATATTGCTTGAAATAGTTTCCTGGATGAGGCATGGACTATGCCACTAACAACAAACCTTTTCTATGGACATAGGAGGACTACTGGGCCTTGATAATGGGCTATGGAGCCTGTGCCTAGACTCGGATACAAAGAATAAAAAAAAATAAATAAAAATAAAATATAACACACTTACCTCATGTACCTCATTACCACACCACACAAACATTCAACAGAACCTCAACAAAAGATCTCTTGGAGTGCCCAACTGAAGTGAATGGTTTTCTGCAGTCCATCAGGTTCATGTCCGACACAAGAATCTGGGGCCGCAACAATATGCTAAGGCTAAACAAAAGCAGCAATGAACATGATAAAAGAAAATTCTGGTATGCTGGCAGTAAATCAGTACAAAAATAAATACATACATATGATGATGATGATAAACAATACACTTAGGTACCACATTCTATTCAAGCTAAATACAGTACACACCATCTTATTCAGCTCACGGAATTTCTGAGAGTCCAAAGATTAACGGTAATCAGTGCAGTACTGTATTCAACCCTGTGATTACCAATATCTCCAACAGCTTCATGTTATCATAAAGGGGAAAGGGTCAACCTCTTCAGTCCAAATAACCCATGTTTTGTTCATTCTTGCCACTGCCAGACAATCTTACAAGGCTTAAGAGATTGAGCTAGAGGGGTTAGTTATAGCCTTGACTAACCCCTACAGTTCTGGGAGTCTCTTCCTATCCTACATAAAATCATTGGACAGAAGCAATGAAAATAATATATAAATTGTCCTCTGATAGAGAAATAATTAAAAACATATCTCACTTTGAATAACTGTAGATGAACCTCTGAAAGACAAGAGTGGGCATCTATGTCTACAGTATGCTCATAACCTGGCACAGAATATATATACTGTATATATATATATATATATATATATATATATATATATATATATTTGCATCATATATCCCTCTTTCACATTCATGCAAAGCTGTGGCTAAATGAAAACAGAGCTGATTACTATAAAAATAATTCTTTCAAGTTAATGATAAGCCAGTAATATTTTAAAACAAAAAACTGTTATATAAATGACTGACCTGACTGTCCCCTAAGGCAGCAGAGAATTACTCGAACCTTTGTGTCAAACTCCTGCTCGCCCCGTGCCAGTCCTCGCAGCACAGCCTCCAGTACTTGATCTGTTGTCACTTCTACATCACCTGTCATACAGGTGAACAGTCTTGGTACTGCAGTCAAGTTCTATGACTTAAAAATAGTAATGGCTGCCTCCATATTACTGTATGTCCAAAGTATGGGGATCCAAGGCTAGGCTACCATTCCAGAACAAACCAGTGCTGGTAATATAATCTAACAAAAGCCACTGTAACCACTTGTGTTTACTTCTGTATGCCAATCTGTGAAAATATTACATTCCAAAGCCTTAATTCAGTAATACTGTAAAGGAGGATGTCTTCATACAAAGGCACTGACATAATTAAAGTATCTTTACAGTTTGCTGTAAATGTTCCTTCTTTATACTTGTCACATTATCAGTAGCTGCCACAAGAGGAATATTGTATGTTGAAAAATAAACACTAAATAGACACCAGAACCCATACTTATATAATTAAATTTCAATACTTTTTATCCCTCTCAAACGGAATTCACTGTGTATTTCAGAGATGTGTTCCAAAATATTACAATTCTTCATACAGCAAGTAAAGTGCATATGCAGAAACTGACAGATCAACTTTAGTTAACAATGGAACTTTTGCCCCTATACGTCGTTCCCCATTCTGAAATGCGTGTCATGGGGACGTCGGTCCCTGTTCCAAAATATTCAGACACTCATAAATTATGTTCTTTGCCACTGCTCTATAAGAAAAACTCGTAGGACACTGGAACACCACTCATTCTAAGGCTAGAGTTATACTTTGCTGGGTATAAAGATTTTTATGAAAGGTTTATTAAATCACCTATTTTTTGTGAAAATGCCTACTCATGATGGTCAATTTTATAAACAATGCCCAACCCCAAGAGGTTAATACCTGCAGATATATTTCTATTTATTTACTGCATAGTACTATGGAAATAATTAGTAAAAAGGACATGTCAATATGAAGCTTCATTATCTCAGTAATCAGTGAAGTTATACTAATTAGGTGTAACTATGTTATGCACTTTCTTCTAAACCCCAACAGCTAAAAAACCAAGGGATGGATTCAAAGGCATACTTACAATCAAATTCCTCTTGTGACTAATGGCTGTATGCTTAAGCAAGAATGTGGAGACTGTTAGGCATTCTCCACACTAACTGATGTGCTTAAACATACTGTGGCATCTACATTTGTGGGATGCCAAATTTGTGTGTTCTTGAAATGCCAAAATTTCTAGGAAATAATATAAAGCTTAAGAAGGTTCTTCACAACCACTCACAGATACAAATAATATACAGTAATATCGAATAAAAACACACTCATTGTACCACCAGGCTTGCGAATCTCACCCCATGCAACAATTGTGATTAAGCATATGGACAAAATAACAATTTATAGACTTCATTTGTGAAGCACATCAATCACACAAAATTAATGAGGAATGCCCCAATTGCTGTTTAAGCATACCACCACAAGTGTCTTACAGAAGAAACAAGAAACACAGAAAGAATCAGCACCCTCTTCTCCTAAATCTTCCTGTGAAACTGAACAAGTACAAAAGTACTGGACCGACGTGAGAGAAAAGGGCCCTGATATGGGGTTTTGCTAAAGGCTACAGAGTGAAGAACTTCATTTCCAAAAATCTTTGGTAAATGACTGATGGACAGTCACTCCTACAAATGGTGCAACACCTGAAAATTGCTCATGATAATTTTCCTTTTGTAACCAAGATCTGTTTTTGGAACAAGAAGAGACTTAAAAATGTTCTACACTCTGCATACCCTTCCTGCAACAATAAATCTGAATTAAAAGAGGGAGTTGATCACTATGACAATACTTTTTAAATCTAAGACGGCAACAGTAAAATTCTCTGGGTACCATTTGCCCCATCCACTGCACCATTGGTTGCCCCACCAACATGAGGAGAGGCTGGCAGTAAGAGATGAGGACAGAACCTCACTTCACAGTACGCCACACTTTCTCGTGCCTCATCCTCGACAAACTCATATGCTATCCTCTCGATCACCTCAAGGTCTCCTCTGGATGAGAAAGAATGGAAAATTAATGAACACACACAAATCCTGTATCTGTTTATCAGTCCATCAGTATCTCATTCAGATCTGTTGTCTTTATTATTTCATTCTGGTTACCACCAGATGATTTTATCCACCTGCAGGAAAATCCTAAGATCTGAAAATGTAGCAATAATGATAATAAACTGCTGTAATTACACCATCATGCTTAAGTCAGTGGCAAAAGATATCATCCTGCCATAGAAACATTGTTTGACCCAAAGGATTTGACTATACAAAAGCTTGTTAATTTATCATCAACTTTTTATATGTCTTTATGCAAAATTATTCCAAACGAAGAATTCATAATTAACATACTGATATCACATGCACTTTTGAACTAGAACAATAAATGAGTGTTTGTAGTAACAGCATATGATGCAGATGACAAACAACTAACCTGATGGCTGGGAGAAATATCTGAAATGCTTCCAGCATGAACTTGAGATCTTGAGGTTCCTGCACTTTGAGAGCAACTTTTAAGTCTGCCAGAGATCCATTGCCGGGCAGCTTCATGCCTTTGCGCCTGTGAAAATAAATGAGTGTTAATATGTAATGTTAAAGATGAAAATATGAATAAAAATATACTGCATTAATTTTGGCAGACACTACTAGCATGCAGCATGTTGGTTATCACAAGAAGTGTTTTAAAGCCTGTCATGTTCAGCACTAAGGCAACATACACACACACACATGCACTCGTAGGGATACTTATATACTGTATATGGAAGTTGTTCTCTTCCCACTCTCAGTAGGCTAACATGATGTCCACATATTCTGGTTGCCACCAAATATTCAAATTCGCTCAAGGAATGCTCGTAGTAAAGGAGTTAAGTGAGTGAATTAGGTTTAGGAGTGAGGGGAGGGGAGGTTGTTTATTGAAGAGGAGGGTGATATGAGTTATGTCTGCAGGCATGAAAGGGTAAGAAGGGTAGAAACAGGAGGGGAGGAGGAGCTATAAATGAAATGGAGAGATTGCCGAGAAACTGTAAATGGAAGAGGAAAGGGAGGGAAAACTGTAAACAGAATGGGGAGATGGAAGAGGAAGCTAAAGAGGACTGAAAGGTGGAGAATGGACTGAATAGGAAAGAGTGACCAGAAAGAAACTGTAATGAGACAAATTGTAACCTGAGTTAGAGTGATGAAAGAACAACTCTAAATGAGTGAATGGAGAGAGGAATTGTGAATGGGATGGGCAAATGGGTGAATCAGCAATGGGATGGAGAGATAGCAAAGGGTAACTAAACGGGATGGATAAACTCAAGAGCTTTAAACCCTTACTTTGAAACTGTACTTTACGTAACTATTTTCTCGCTACCTTCAGACGACTTTACTCCGATTTCGAGAGACTTTTTGAACTGGAGGAGTTGCATATAACCTTCATGAACTCCTTCAGTAAGAGATACACTCCAAGTTGAATAAAATCACCCTGGAAATAAAAAGTACATAACTTAAAAGACATTTATTAGCTGATACGGTCGGTAGGATGAACAGGGCTATGAAACGGGAAAAAGAGGAACTGTAAACGTGGTGGATATATTTCAGAGATGGGAACAATACTTTCCGGAAAATAATAAGGAATATAGTAGCATCAAAGTCATAAGGATAAAAGATTATAACGCATACACAGAAAAGAAGTAAAAATACGAGTGAAAAAAATTGAATGTCAGTTATCCAAGAAAATAACGAAAACAAGACAAAATGAAACCACAAAAAACAAACATCAAGTACAGTACATCAGCGTCAACACCACTAAACTCTTTCCACCTTGACTTACATTTTCTTCCTTGACAGAAAAGACAATGTTACATTTTTTTTTTTCCCTATAGCGCTCCTTCATCATTAACACCATATTCAAGTGTCAAGCTCTTATTACTGCACTGATACAGCTCAGCACTGAAGACGAAGATAAGGCAATTTTGGGCCAAGTTAGAAAAATAGGGTATAATAGTAAACACAGCAGCAGCAGCAGCACTACAGCACCTGCCGTCGGAAATACGTAGACTCCCGGCTACAGTGTGTTGACCTTGGCTGCCTTGAGTGTCAGGACAGTAAAAAGCTCTGTGCCTGCTTAAAAGATACTGCTTGATGTCAAGCATTTCACAGGACGGAAAGAAAATGCTAAGCACACACACACACACACACACACACACACATTGTTAATTATACTATAAACTCGTACATACTGTAAATACATTATTCCTCATCTCTCCACCAAAATTATCTTTCTTCCCTGACCTCATCCTTCATTCTCTCTCTCTCTCTCTCTCTCTCTCTCTCTCTCTTAATTCAAGACCAAGGACACAGGGAGTTCCAACATACGAGCCTCACTCCCCATAAACCTATCAAAGAGCGAACAAAGAGAGAAAAAGACCAAGATGCCTCACTAAAGATAATCATATGTTGTCAGTCGGCCGAAAACGGGTATACTCTAACGCCAGCACTTCAGAGAGAGAGAGAGAGAGAGAGAGAGAGAGAGAGAAACTGAGGAAGGCAAGAAGGTAGAGGAGGAGGAGGGAAGTGGGAGGTAATTATATATAGCGAAGGGTATAAGCCTACCCCTCATATATCAACACTTAATATCTGCGTAAATGAGTGAGAGGGAGGGAGAAGATGGATAGAACGGGAATGGGCTATGGGAGGGAGAGATGGATGGATGGATGGATAAGAATGAGTGGGAAAGAATGGAAGGGATTAGGAATGAAGGGCAGGGAATGGAAGGGAGAGAATGGGAAGGAGTGGTAATGGAAGGGATAGAGAATGGGAAGGGGGGAATTCGGAGTTAAAGGAACAGAAAGGAGAGGGAATGGGAAGGAGATTTACTAGGACGAAATGGAATGAAAGGGAAAAGGAATGGGAGGAAGAAAGAATGAGATGGAGATTGAGAGAATGGAAGGGGGAGACGAATGGACAGGTAGTGAAAGAAACTGGAGGGAAAGATAATGACATGGATAGAAGGGGATATACAGCAAACCATAATGATCTTTAAAAACAATAGTGGTATAAAATTGGAACAGATTCTCATTGCAGTCGGCGCTTTGATAAGAAGGTTCAGTTCTACACACTTCACGTAAGTATTGTTCCTCTATACCTCTTCTTGGTATATTGATTTTCATTTTGCTGCTCTCTTTACAGTTCCATTTATTTATAAATTTGTTGTTATTTACTTACTTTAATGGCTGCTTAACTTTCACTCAGTAGCACTTGAGTTGTATTTATTTATTTATCATTTAATTACCCTTTCATTTATTTATGTTTGTATCTTGTTTTCCAGTTTTAATTGCATTCTAAAGCTTTTATTTATTATTTCTATTTATTTACTGCATATTGGTGACCAGAGCTACACACAAGTATTCTACGAACCAGTGCCTTAAAACACCAACGTGAGAATGATAGTTTCTGATTAACCTGAATGCTCTGCCAAACCAACAAATTTACTGACATTATATATATACTGTTAATTTAGTTTCAACCCTACGCTACTGAAATTCCATTAAATCTTTTCCTTGGTTCAATTTCTCAAGCAAAACATTATTATTAGATCTACATCGACACCCTCTTCACTGATTCTAAACTTCACAAAATGAAGTTCTGTATTAAAATCCAACTGCCATATTAGAACTGAACCATAAAATTTATAAATTTCTTTCTGAATCATAATTCTTTGTTAGGATGTATTTGCTTTATCATATTGTACTAGTCTTACTCCAACGTGGCCCGGATTTTCGTCCCTCTTCGCCTTACTTCATGTGTCTCAGTGACAGAAAGACAATACAACGGCTCTACATCCTGTTCAAAGCACTTCTTCATGACCTGCATCACATTCTAGCGTTAATCTCTTGTAAAAGCTCAGCAATCAAAATGGAGATGGCAATTGTACGACAAGTAAGCGTAAAATGAATATAGTCAGCAACGTTACATACTTCACCACAAAAACCTCCAGCAATGACATGCATATGAATCAGAAAGAGAACAGGTCCCAACAGTGAACCTTGTGGGACACCGCTGGTAACGGTAATCCAGTCTGTATACCGTTATCTGCAACTCACTGTTTGTGTCTGGTAAGCCGATTATCGTGCATTTTGAGCCCATTGCTACTGAAACGAATGGGCAGGAAGGCAGGAGGAGGATTGAAAGACTGAAAACACTGAAAGAGGGAAGGGTGAAGAGAGGAGACAGAAAGACAGGCAGACACACTGATCGGTGGACTGATTTGCACTGACATCGAGAGAGAGAGAGAGAGAGAGAGAGAGAGAGGAAGGGGGGATACACTCTAATGCCAGCATTTATATTCTGGGAAAGGGATGTTGGAGGGGAAAAAAGGGAAGAGAGGGAGTGTAAAGGTAGGTAGGTACGCTGATAGACAAAGACAGATAAACGGATACAAAGACAGACAAAGATAGGCAGACGGATATAGATAGATTTTGACATACATAAACAGATATACTCGTACCAAGATAGATATATAGAGATAGATGAACAGGCTGTGAGAAACAAAGAAGAATGGGGTAGGAAGGATGCAAGAAAAATATGTAATTAGTAAGAAAAAAGAATGGAGAAAACTAATCTGAAAAAGAAACAAAGAACGATGGAACAAATGGAAGAGTGTGACTAATAATGGAATATAAAGGAAGAGAAACAGAGTTCGGCAAGTAACAGAAGACATGTTAAAGAGGAAATGAGAAAAAGTAGAGATGAATTAAGGGGCAGAACATAAAAAGGAAAAAGCTGTGAGAGAATGAGTGGAACGAAAGGATAGTGGGAGAGGAAAAGAAAGCAAAGGGAGAAGAGCGCAAACAATAAAAACACAGAAACTAGAAAAAGGGAAAGAAAAGAACGGCAATGGAAATGAAAAAATACGAGCTGCAGGAAGCGAGCCAGACAAGTGACGCAATAATAAGTGAACTTGAAAGCACTCACACAGGGCATACTTCCGTCAACGCCAATAAAATTAAAGGTTTATTGCTGTAAATACTCTTTCCAACCAAATGAATATTTATACAGTCTCACACAGTCACATTATTCTACGATCCTGGTTTGCCCTGTTACACAATCTAAGAGCGCGTATACCTCCGTCAATGCCATTAAAATGAATGATTTGGTCCTCCATCCAGATCTGGATCCACCTCAAAATCAAATTCTCTTCCTTAACTCACTGCCCACCTATCCGCTAGATTTCATTGAAATCCGATAACTCTTTTATATATCCTGTACAAAGAGAGAGAGAGACAGACAAGGGTGCATACATAACGTTCCTCCTTGACGGATGTAATACAAAAATGTAAAAAACACAATACCTTTATGAGATTTAAGTAGAGCGGAACGGAGGCAGAAAGAAAGAAAAGTGAAAGACAGGGCAGCAGAGAGGAACATAAAGAATGGAGTGCTAAAGAACAAGCAGAATGAATACAGAATGAATAGAAAGTATGGCAGAGAAAAGAAGCAGAAAGGATAAAAAGAAAGCATACAGAAAAAATAGAGCAAAAAGAAAGGGCAAAGACAGGAAAGAAAACAGAGACTAAGAATGGAACAAGACAGGTAATTATATATATATATACCGTAATATATATATATATATATATATATATATATATATATATATATATATATATATATATACCGTAATATATATATATATAATAGCAAGAAGCAGAACACCTTTAAGAAAAGAGCAGTGGGTCTGAGGCAAAGAAATAATAAAGGAGAGAGGAATCGAGACAGGGCAGAAAAGGAACAGAGAAACAGCAAGAAGAAATGAAGCTACGGTAGAGAGAGAGAGAGAGAGAGAGAGAGAGAGAGAGAGAGAGAGAGAGAGAGAGAGAGAGAGAGAGAGAGAGAGAGAGAAAGCTCATTAAGGTCAACATTACAGTGACACCCATTCCTCTAGGCGGCCTGTGCACCACCACCACAACCCCCCATCCCCACCACAATCACCACCTTCAGATGTACCACCACCACCTCCACCACTCTGACCTTGAAACACAAATTACCCTGCGTGGAGAGGGACGCTTCAAGGCGCTCTGCTTCTTACCAGTTTTTATTTATTATTATTATTTTTTTTTTTTCACGTGTATCGGTGCGTGTTTCCTGTAGGCTCTAAATTCTCTTGCTTCCGCTCTGCTATTCTGCGCTTGTTTCTATTCCTTTCTTTTCGTCTTCCTTTCCTCTCTTCCTACTTTCCCTCCATCCACCCTTTCCTTTCTTTCCTTCCTTCCCTCTGTAGTTGCGGTGGTGGTGGTGGTGGTGGTAGTAGCAGTAGTAGTAGCAGTAGTAGTAGTAGTAGTAGTAGTAGTGGTGGTGGTGGCAGAAGCAGCAGTAACCCAGGCTCATCTGCATGTGAACCCAGTGGACTGCAGGCTGAAGTTGCCCTTCTCTTGCAACCCACGATCCACCAATTCGAGGGGATAGGGAGAGGGTTAAGGGATGTTTGTACAGCTAGGCAGCTTCCCGCCTCGTTATATGTGTCACCACGAGAAGGTGTCCCTCTCCATCGGTAACACATCACAGCTCAGTGGGGCAAGAGTTAACACTTCATTTATGCATTTTTTTTTTTTTTATCAGCTGCGATAGCGGAACTGGTATTGTTTTCAATTTGTCTGTCAGTCTGTCTGTGTATCTGTTAGCACGACAACTTCGCAACCACTCAATATATCATCACAAAATTTTACAGGTGTGTAGTAGGGATAAAAATCTCCAACAAGTTAGAAATTGGCGAAAATAGGTCGAGGTCATATTCCAAGCCGCGCCAGATACGTATCAGCTCGATCGCGGCTGGTGTGATTTCCTCCTTGGGGGACCTCTAGTTTCGTTTTATTCTTTATTCTTTTCTATCTCTACCTGATATTATTCACCTTATTTCTTATTCGGTTCTTGAAATTTCTTATCTATTCCTTCCATCTTGCTATCTCCACCTGATATTATCCATATTATTTGTCATTCTATTCTTGCGCTTCTTTACGAGTATTCTTCAAAAATTGCTATATCCACCTCTAATTCAACTTAAGACATTAGCTACTTTCATACTGGCGGGGTCATATATACACTACTTTAATTCTTTCACTACCAAAATTCTCCCCTATATATATATATATATATATATATATATATATATATATATATATATATATATATATATAAAAGGCCTTTACAATAAATATATATATATATATATATATATATATATATATAAAAGGCCTTTACAATAAATAAATAAATAAATATATATATATATATATATATATATATATATATATATATATATATATAAAAGGCCTTTACAATAATATAAAAAAGTCACACAAAAATAGAGCTGTTTTGCCTTAACTTGGCCCTGATTTTCGTCTTTCTGCATATAATTTTATGTAGCTGTGACAGAAGAAGGCAAGCTCAACAGTTTTCCACAGCACTTCTTCATGACTGGCACCACTTTCTAGAGTGAATCCTTTGCTACAGCTCAGCATTCAAGGTGGAGAGGTGGCAATTCTAGGCCAAGTTAATGTAAAACGAGTATAGCACTGGACACAAGACATCCTATAGCCAATATTACTTACAATGAGGAATATTCGGACTCTCTCTCTCTCTCCCTCCCTCCCCCCCCCCTCTCTCTCTCTCTCTCTCTCCTCTCTCAGGCCGGGTAAAGACTTAGCTTAACTGCAGGATCTCTTACGTCTGGTGGTCGATCAGCCTAGTGACCATGGACTGCCGTTAACAGTGAAGTGGCCAGTTCTTCCAAGCATGTACTCTACCAGGGAAGTCGTGATCTCTCTCTCTCTCTCTCTCTCTCTCAAAAGCACGTACTCTACCTCCTGTGTGTGTGTGTGTGTGTGTGTGTGTGTGTGTGCAAAATGCTTAAACCCACTCTAATTCTAGCGGTACAATCCCAACCAACACATACAGCTCTCTGCAAGTCACAAGTAAAACATCGACTGAAATCTCCACCTTAAAAAAACTGAAGGAAAGGAAAGGAAAACCGCTGTATTACCCACGACGGTGACTATACTGTTTTAGGAAGCGACTGAAGTGAAATTATCAAGTTCCTAAAAAGTCAGACAGATTTTGAAAGACTAACATAAGAAGTCTTCAGGTGTTTAGTCTTTCCTTGAACTGGATGGATTATAAATGAGAAGTACAGTATTAACAATGGTATGTGTTAAAGTGGGTTTTAATGAGGAAGATAATGCTGTTTGTTTTTTAAGAGAGGTTTTACATAAGCTGGGTTTTAATGTTGGTAGATTTCATGTGGGATTGTTTCTAGACGAGCATGCATCTCTCGGGGTGGTGTGTCCGTCCCGTAATACCAATTTTCAGAAGCCATGTTTTTCACTCCAGAAGACTTTAGCGACTTCAGCATGGCTGCACGTCACTCAACACACCACCACACTACTGAACACACATATAACCCTCACACCACACCACTCAACACACCAGACCACCCTCTTACATCACATCACACAAAATCACCCACCCACACACCACACAAAATCACCCTCCCACACCACACCACACAAAATCACCCTCCCACACTACACCACACAAAATGACCCACCCATACCACACCACACCACGCAAAATGATCCACCCATACCACACCACACCACAAAAAATCACCCTTCCACACCAAGTGCATTAACCAGAAGGTCCTGCAACTCCCACATTTAGTACTTTTCTACTGCTTATTTTGGTTTTATCTGGCACATTAATACTAGCTAGTAAGTCTTAAATTAGAGATTAAGATTTATAAAGTAAATTAAATCATACTAATTGATATAACAAGACGTATTATTTCTTAAATATGATACGTATAAGGTTTTAATGAAGAGGTTTTACGTGAGACTGTCACTGTAAATACGAAGCTAGTTTTTGAGTACTAGGGTGTTTATGGGAACAAAATTGAGACAGGTTAATGGAGATAATTCTGTCCCTATTCAGTAAAGATCACGCAAAAAGGACCTCAACCAAAGGACATCCAGACCTTTTTGTCCCTATTCAGTAACGATCCCGCATACAGACAGAACCTCGACCGAAGGACATCCAGACATATCCATCCCTGTTCATTAAGGATCCCGTATAAAGGAGCTCGACGAAAAGGATACATAGGAATCTGCCCCTACTCAGCAACAATCCTGCACTGACAGAACCTCGAGCGAAGGCCGTCCAGGCATTTCTGTCCCTACTCAGTAATAACCCCTCTGCCCACCACACCCTGCCACCCTCCCTCATGATACCCTCCATTTTGCTCTTGGTCTACCTCACTTTTTCTTCCCGCCACAAGACCAGCGTACACTCTCATTACACGTACGGTACTCACCCACTTGTCCCTCCACCTTGCTCGGGGCCTAGTTCTCCTTCTATCTAACACTTTCATTTTTTCTTGCTCCTCCTTCTCCTCCTCCTTCCTCTCTTTCTCCTCCTCCTTCCTTTTCTACTTCTTCTCCTCCTCCTCCAAATTATCATTACTACAACGACTACTACTATTACTATTATTCTTATTATTATTTTATTATTATTATCATTATTTTTATACGCTACAATCACCGCCACTTTCATCTTTTCAAACTTGAACTTGATATACATACACCTCGGGCTGACACATTGGTAATCTCTCATTCCAATCCGCCACACCTCATTCATCAACAAAGCAACTCCTTCCTTGCATCTTCCTTGCCCATTCATGCCCTACCTTGCACATTTCACACGCTTCCACTCCTCCACCCTTCCATCTTCGTTTCACACAGTGCCATCATGGCATATCCTGCACTCTTCAACACATTCACTACTTCCACCCTCTTGCTCTCCTCATTCACACCTCTCACATTCCACATGGCCATGCGAATTTGCCCATTTGGTTGTGGCCCTGGGCAGGTATTGGACCCTCCGAGGCTCCCTGAAACAACTGCCATGACTAAGTGATTTTAGATAGGGGAATCTGGGGGACACTTTACCCGGCCAAAAACCCCGATTATATTGTTACCATCTAGCGTAGTAAATGGTTTCCTGGGTAAGGAAAACCATGTGGCTTGTCACTCAGTGTAGAGATCACAGCATCCCTACAATGAGCGAATGGATGATGGGCGCCCCCATCCACCATATTAATATTATTATTATATATAATAATAATAATAATAATAATAATAATAAAACCACCACCACCAGTCATCATCAACACCATCAGTGGTCCTTTTCTGTAATAATCATCACCATCATCATCATCATCATCATCAGTGGTTCTTTTCTGTGTGAGTTAGTGGGTGCACAAGTGTTAATTCACAAGGCACAAAGTTACACCATGCCCTGTGATTGTCTGCCAAGACCGAGCTGCTTCAACCAAGGCAGATGATATTTTGGTCGTAGTAACACTTAATCCATTTACTACGAGAGATCTTCCTTCACTTTAACCCAATTTTCTGGCAATGGCATGGTAAAATAATAAATAACTAAGAAAATAAATAAATAAATAAATAATGCATATAATAATGACACAGTTAAACAATGGCAGACATCATAACCGTCGGAGTTGTGTTAAAATTCACTTTCCATCTTTCGTACGGCTATTGTATACAGTATATTCCTTTCTAAGATCACACTTATTTAAACTAAACTGCTTTCACATATACTTAAATCTCTTCGTTCAAAATATATACTGGAAGCATTTTGTATATTTAGTTGATTATTATTTTTTTCCTTAGCGGTAATATCAGACATAACTGCCAGCCCTTTCAAAACGAGGGATGACATTCTTTTCGTATATTCTTAATTCTTCAGAGGATGTTACGAAATTCAGAAGACTTTTCGAACTGATGGACGTCAATACAGCCTTTGTTATCTTCAGAACGAGTGATCTAAGTAAAAATAAAATCGACTGCTGGTGGCAAGAATAAACGACCAATAAACTACTGTAACGCGCCATCGTAGTGAAAGCTCAAGGGCATGATATAGGGCAAAACTGAAGCAGAGAAAATGGTCAATGAGTTTACTGATAGATAACTGGATAAAAAATGACGGCAATATCTGACTGACTTACTGAATCTACTATGACCTGGATTTTTGCCAATTTCAAGAACGACGCCCAGTGTTGAAAAAAAAAAAAAAGTTCATTCGTCTTCACCTGGCGGGAAATTTCGTCCTTTTGGCTCCTGTTTCTCGTAGTTCAGTGGCAGGCTATGACATTAATACGGCTCTACATCCTTTCTACAGCACTTCGTGATTAGTACCACAGTGAAGTATTAATCTCATGTTACAGGTACTCAGAAACCAGGGTGAAAAGATGATAACTATGTCAAGTTAGGGTGGACTCTCTCTCTCTCTCTCTCTCTCTCTCTCTCTCTCTCTCTCTCTCTAATCATGCAACTGGTAAATACTGTGTTATGTGGTTCGGTATTGATAAGGTCAATTTGTTTTATCTAAAGACAGCACAGTTATCAGCAGATCTGTATTGCATGCATCGTTCAAAGGTGACATCACGAGATAAGATACCAAATAATGATAACAAGGGCCCTATTCATAAACTTTCTTAGCCTTAACAGTACGTAAGATTATTTACATATTTATCTTAAGATTGTTTACATTTTTATCTTCTTTCACGCAGCTATCATGACCTTTCTGGAGCCTAGATTGTATAATGCGTATATATGTTGTTCTTCACCAAATACTTTACTACTAAACCAGTGTGAATATTCCTGAGCCTAAAGATGACAGTATGCTTTTTTTACACTTTGTTCCACGCTTGTACAACTGCCAGGTATTAAGCAACGGAACTATAATCCTCCTGAGCCAACGTCGTGTATATGAGTGTGTTTATACTTTGTTCTTCACTCAACTACACTTTACAACCGAACCAAAGTGAATATTCTTGAACCATTGTGTGTGTGTGTGTGTGTGTGTGTGTGTGTGTGTGTGTGTGTGTGTATTTTATCACGAGTACAGTGGGAAAGGAAGAGGTTTCTGAGGGAACGTAAAACAGGTGAGAAACAGAGTACAGGTGAGTATGATGTACGAAATTTGGATGATGCCTCCAATGAGTCTCACACATCCCCTCCCCCTTCCAAACAGCTATATCCGCACCCAAGGACTGTCATCCATCCTTCTCTATCCGCACCCGCTGACCAATGTCCATCCCTTGCCATCCGCACCCACTGACTAACCTCCATCCCTCACCATCCGCACCCACTGACCTTCATCCCTCGCTATCCGCACCCACTGACTAACCTCCATCCCTGCATCCCTCCTCACGCGCGTGCAAAGGTTAGATGCTCCTGGGTGGTGGTCAGGTAAGGTACTGGTCGCGAATGATGGAGGGGGTGGACCAGACGACCTTTGTCACTACGCATATTTATTTGTTGCACCTAACGTACCTGATACGTTGATGTAACACCAACTCATCATCACCCTCATCATCACTATGGTCATCCTCATCATCGTCACAAGTATCATCATCATCATTACCACCCTTATCATCGTCACAATTATCATCATCATCATCATCACTTCTATCCTCAACAGCAGCAGCAGCAACAAAAACTTCAGCCAAAGACAGTTCACGCAGCAACCTTCCAATTTCACCTTATCATCTTGTCGCCAGCCACTTACTTTCTATCTCTCGGTTGCAACACACTCACTCATGTTAATCATATCCTATCTATTCTACTAAGTCGTGACCCTCGTGGCCTCCTCATATACTGCACATTTCAGCCTACCAGACGTTTTCTCCTCATTCGTGTCTCCAGTTCATAAGTTACAACATAAACGACATACTACTTACACAGCCTTCTTTTCTGGCACCCCAAATTCCTGTATTGACTTTAATCAGTATGACAGAAGGCTTTTGTAGTTAAGGAATCAGGAACAATCTAACCCTATCGTTGTGTTGAATTTTCTGCGAGGTAAGATGATACAATGCAGCTTAGAGGATATGGTGAAGGAGTTACGAATTATCTCCATACACCCCGTGTGTGTGTGTGTGTGTGTGTGTGTGTGTGTGTGTTGTGTGTGTGTGTGTGTGTGTGTGTGTGTGTGTGTGTGTGTGTGTGTGTGTGTGTGTGTGTGTGTGTGTGTGTGTGTGTTCTTGTTACCGTCAAACGAAATTATTCAGCTCAGGTGGACATGTAGTGGCGAATGAATTACAAAAAGATGGGGTTTCTCAAGACTTAATATTCTAAAGTAACGCCAGCTTTTGTTATTTTTGTTTTCCTTTATCTTTTTCTACCTCATTCATTTGCTTACTTGCTACGGTCAGATGATATTAAGCTCAGGAGAGGTCTGGTAGTGTGGGGGTTACGTGGATAGGGTAAGGGAGAGAATGGGACGGACGGGGTGGCCAGGAAAGGACGAGATGGGGGAGGGGGAGGAGATAGGGGAGGAGGAAGGAGGTGGAGGAGGGGGGAGGGAGGAAGAGGGATGAGGTGGGGAAGGGGGGAAGAGGGACTAGGTAGGGAAGGGGGAAGGAGGGATTAGGTAGGGAAGGGGGGAGTGAGGTAGTCCTAGCAAAGGGTTAAGGGAATATGTGAACAGCGTGAGAGAGAGAGAGAGAGAGAGAGAGAGAGAGAGAGAGAGAGAGAGAGAGAGAGAGAGAGAGAGAGAGACAGAGGAGGGGGGGGGGACGAAAGAATGAGCATTGCAAGACGAAGCAGCTGTACTCATTGTTAGTCCTGGGAAAGGGTTAAGCAATGACGTGAACAGGGCAGAGGGGAGAAGGGAATAGGGTGGAGACAGAAGGAGGAGGAGGAGGAGGAGGAGGAAAGGAGAGCAAGAGGTAGGGGGGAGGGGGAGAATGGGGAGTGCAAGGGAGTGGGAAGTGGTACTCGTAATCATTGTTAGTCCTGGGGGAGGGTTAAGGGGTTACGTGATTAAGGTAAAGGAGGAAGAGGAAGACGAGGAGGAGGAGGAGGAGGAGGAAGAGGAGGAGGAAGAGGAGGAGGAGGAGGAGGAAGAGGAGGAGGAGGAGGAAGAGGAGGAGGAAGAGGAGGAGGAGGAGGAGGAAAGACCGAAGGGAGAAAGAATGCAAGAAAGGAAGAAGAAATGGAGAACGACGATGGGGTAGGATGAAGGTAGGTGAGGATGCTAGAGGTAGGAGAGGTGTGGAGGTGTGAATAGAGAGGGTAGTGGTAATCAGTGTGTTGGTCCTGACTCAGCGTTAATGCCCAGCCGGGAGTGTCCTGCAGGGTGTGATCTCAAAAGAGGTTTCAGTGTCAGAACTAGAAAGTTTTACATCAGTTTACACCGTTTTAGTCTGTTTGCAAATACGGTGTGATATAATAAATCCATCTATCTACCTATGTATACCCGGACGCCTTAATGGCCACAAACAAATCGCCTCCATGACACCCTGTCCCCTCCCACTATGTTGCCCTCGCCCCAACTCACACACCCCTCTCTCATATAAATCACTCCATCCCTTTATGGCATCCTCATATAATACGATATGATGACATACTGTACATACGGCCCATGCATCTACATTCGAGAGAGAGAGAGAGAAAAAAAAAAGGTGATAAATAATAAGGAATTTACTTCATGTCTCCTGCTAACAAAGGGATGCAATACCGTAGTACACAGTCTGGTCGGTATGATGCTATGGACAGTCATATATATCATAAAAGTGCATTCCTCCTCTACTTCAACCCAGTATAATTCTTTAAGCATGGGAGTCACATGATCATATTTTCTTCCATCCCCCACAACAACTTTGGCAGCAAAATATTAAGTACTGGACTCACTGTAGCTGAGCAGTAGTTGGTTACATTTATCACTAGTGTTTAGTGCTAGTGTACGAGTATTTGTTTCATTCTTTTTCGACGTGATTTAGACACGTACTTGTTCACAATATATTCTTACTCATTTCATCACTAAGGCTTAGGCACATTAGGTTAAACCGAGTCAAGATAATATAAGATTGAATAGGATAGGTTAGGTTAGACGAGGTTAGATCGTTAGGTTGGGTTGGGTTGGGCTGGGGTAAGGTATAGGGTACGGTAGGGTAGGGTAGGTTAAGATACGTTAGATAATGTAAAATTTTCCTTGGAGCTAAGGGAGAAATTGACTAAATGTAGTACCACGCGTATTCCAATCGTGTCACAGAGAACGCGAAATGTGATAGCTGGAAGGCTGGAACACTCCCTATTTGTGCTGGCTTAGGAATGTAAACCCCATCGCTAAAAACCTGTGCAGCAAACAATCTCGTATCTCCAAGGGTAGACTGTAAATGATGCTTCCTAACTCTACAGATTAACGCAATAAAGGGTATTAAAAAGCCTTGCTGCTAACATCCACTCATCCTGTGTGAACGCGGATGATGATGATGATGATGATGATGATGGAAAAGGATAATGGGTTAAAGTTGTGGCAGTGATAATGATGATGATGATGACAAAAAAGGATAATGGGTTGAAGTAGTGGTGGTGGCAGTGGTCGTGGAGGTTATGATGATGATGATAATGAGAAAGGATAATGGCTTATAGTGGTGGTGGTGGTGGTGGTGGTGGTGGTGGTGGTGGTGGTGGTGGTGGTGGTGGTGGTGATGATGATGATGATGATGATGATGATGATGATGATGATGATGATGATGATGATGATGAAGACAATGATTTTTTCCTTATCTTACCTCAGCACATACCGACTCTATACACATCTACCTTTGTTATTGCAGTCTGTGTACATTTTTGTAGTGTACGTTTGTGCTGACGTTGTGCCTGTGTACGTGAGCGATGATAAGGCTGTAAGGTGTCCTGCTGACGTTCTAGTTCCATTATTATACACAGCTACGTTTGTTATTCCAGTCTGTGTACATTTTTGCTGACGTTGTTCCTGTGTGAGTGAGGGACGATAAGGGTGTGAGGTGCCCTGCTGACGTCCGCTTAGTTCCTTTGTTGGTCAGCGCTTCTTGCCTCACACGACACTTCATGGTCAGGCCACAGTGATGATGCCAATATAAACCTGCTTGCATTACACACATCTGATAGCCATTTTCTCCTACCGTGAACTAGTGCATGATATGAGTTATTCCTATCATCATCATCATCATCTCACCGTCATCCTCCCCATCATCATCATCGTCAATCATTATCATCATATACTCATCATCATCATATACCCATCATCACACGATCATCACCGTCATCATCACCCTCGTTCACGCAAGCCTACCAGAGTGTAACAGTCACACATGCTACACGGGGTTAGATAATCAAACCTATCATCATCATCATCACCCTCTTTCATCCGACCTTACCAAAGTAAACGAATGAGAGTCACAGATCACACGAAATAAGATTAATATACCTATCACCATCATCCTGTATTACTCTATCATTCTGAAACTGTGTAAATGGGAACAACTGAACCCCATTTTGATTTATTTAATAGAAACAATCATTACCATCATCATCATCATCAGCAGCAGCATCACCTTCATCAAGAGAAAAAAAATAAAATAAAGACAAAAAGAAGACGCTAAAAATGTGAGAGAAAAAAAAATGCAAAGGAGGAAAAGAAATATGATCACACACACACACACACACACACACACACACACACACACACACACACACACACACACACACAAATGCGTTGTCAGATACTTCCACAAGTGCTTGACCTTCTCACACCTGCTTACGTGTTGTATGTCAAGGGAATTTTTTAAATACTGTAGGCTATACATATTTACTTTTTTCTTTTCTGCGTGTTTCTTAGATTTCTAGGGAGGCTCATGTCACAATCAAGTTTCGTGGGCAAGAACAGATTTACTATTTATCTATTTGTTGATGTTATTATTATTATTATTATTATTAGTCATTATCATCATCATAATTATTATTATTATTATTATTATTATTTTTATTATCATCATCATTCTATCTATCTATCTATTGCCAGACGCCATAATCCCGTAAGGGGTGGCCATCTGATTTTGTTCAACTACGAAAAACTGTTGATTGAAATGGTCTCTCGTGTAATCCATTCTCTGCTACTGGTACACCTATAATTTTTGACCAGGCTAACACCATAAGTTTTATTTGATTTATATTATTACTACTATTAATACTACTACTACTTCCACTGCTGCTACTACTTCAACTGTTATTATCATTATTATTATTATTACTGAAGAAATCCTACCAACAAAATAGTTAAATATACATACAAAAGTAAACACTAAACAAGAACAAATAGCCTAATGAGTTACTTTACTTTCACTACGGCTGCTTCCCCTAACCAACGTGAAATGTGGAAAAATAGCCTGATCCACATAATTCACCCACAGTACCTTCCAACCCACACCCACTCAGCAAACAAGACACCAAGGATGCAGTGTAGTCCTGATTTTAACTTGGCCTAAAATTTCCATCTCTCCATCTTGAATGCTGAGTTGTAGTAATAGATTAACACTAGAATATAATGCTAGTCACGAAAAAGTGCTATGGAAAGGACGTGGAGCCAGCATTGAGCTACGTGAAATGTGACGCAGAAGGATGAAAATTTGGGACAGGTTATGGTGAAAAGAGTATAGTGTCCACCAAGCTAAGAGAGTGGTGTGTCTGTTTTCATATGAGATGTATAAAGGCAGCTACTCTGTGTGTGTGTGTGTGTGTGTGTGTGTGTGTGTGTGTGTGTGTGTGTGTGTGTGTGTGTGTGTGTGTGTGTGTGTGTGTGTGTGTGTGTGTGTGTGTGTGTGTGTGTGTGTGTGTGTGTGTGTGTGTGTGTGTGTGTGTGTGTGTGTGTGTGTGTGTGTGTGTGTGTGTGTGTGTGTGTGTGTGTGTGTGTGTGTGTGTGTGTGTGTGTGTGTGTGTGTGTGTGTGTGTGTGTGTGTGTGTGTGTGTGTGTGTGTGTGTGTGTGTGTGTGTGTGTGTGTGTGTGTGTGTGTGTGTGTGTGTGTGTGTGTGTGTGTGTGTGTGTGTGTGTGTGTGTGTGTGTGTGTGTGTGTGTGTGTGTGTGTGTGTGTGTTTTGCTCCACAATCTTCAGTAATCTGTTCTTAATCACTTATTTTTTTTAACTTACGTAATTCGAGAACAAGTGTTAATATTAAGGTGAACAACTTGTACGAATCACAAGGTCTGTGTTGCCAGCTACTCTATGTAACTGTGAAGGAGACCCACTGGCAACAATGATGGTAATGACGTGTGAAGTGACATTTTGGGGGGCTTAGTTGGCTCTCTCCAGCTCTCTCTCTCTCTCTCTCTAATTTTATATATACAGATATGGATATAGATATATAGTTAGAAAAAGACAGATAAAAATAAGGCTTGATACAGACAGACAGACTGACGAACAGAAAGGTAGACAGAAAGATAGACAGGCAACAGATACACTATAAAAAAAAAAACGAACACCTCTCTTCCTTCTATAACGCTTTTCTCGTAATTTCCCTCATGATCCTCTCTCTCTCTCTCTCTACCTTCTTACTTTCTTCCAGCCTTCCACCTCCTTCTCCCTCCACTCCTGTTTTTGTTTTTCTTTCCTTCCCTCATTGCCCCCTCCTTCTTTCCCAATCCCCACTTTCTCCGGCTCCTGTCTTTCATCCAATTTTCTTCATGCATTCCTCTCTCTCTCTCTCAACTAAAATGATTTGGTCAATACTGTATGTATCAGATCCAAACTTACTACTTAGCAAACCCTACCCCCCCCCCTCTCCCTCTCTCTCTCAGCTAAAATTATTTGGTCAGTATCAGATCTTTAACTTACTACTTGGCAACTCTCTCTCTGCCAAAACGTAGTCAGTATCATATTATCTCAAATTAACTGCTGTCCTTCCAGAAACATTAGGAAATCAGAGGGAGTGGTTGCATGGCTAGAAAAACGCAGATGTAATAAGAATCGTGAGAATCATATCTGGGTATCTTCCCACCACGGTTTCTAACACCCAGCTGACCCCTTGAATACGATGCCCCATTTTCAATTTTACTCTTCCTATACGTACTTTTTTTTTTTTTTTTTTTTTTTAGTTTGGAGAGTTTTTTCGAACTAGGCGGGTTCAATATAGCATAGATCCCTTCAATAACCTTATAAATTTCTCCCTAAAAGTTATATTTGATCGTCTGGAGGTAGCAAGAAAATGGAAAATAATATATGCGTATGTCAAAGAATTAAAGGGATTGTACTTAACATTTTCTGCACAGGTAAAACAATCATGTCAGTGGAGTTAACCCCTTCAGTCCAAGATCTCTTTTCCTTTGACCAATTTTGTTTAAAGCTAAGGAAGGACAATAGATGTTTAGACTATATACTGTTAACTAAAGGCATTGGATTATAATGGACTGCTAATCCCAACAGTACTGAAGACTTTAATGACTGTAGTTTCTAATCCCTACACAGAGAGGTGCCCCCATGACTGGATCAGACTATTGGACTGATTAACTGGATGTGTTTCATTTGTGTGGTACTGAGGTAATCGCCCGCATCGTACATGGGCTTCTTATACTCCAAAATTGAGAGGTAATACGCGTCGCACAAATGACTTTATTCTGATACTCATTCTGCCTTCCCTGTATGTTCTTAACTCCTTGTCTCGCACCGTCGCAACTACTCTGATTCTGATTCTCATTCTGACTTCTTTATTTGCTCTTCTTCTTGGATTACACTTGTCAAATACGTTTATCTGACGCCAAGGACAACTTCCCAGTAGAGGCTGTCAGAAGTTACTTAGTATGGATTCCATCTCATACTGGTTTTCATATGCATGGTGGGTAGATGAGCTGCCTAAAGGCACTGGTTTCTTAATCAACATTTTGAGGCCAAGCATAACGACAATTCAACTTCTTAGTCTAGATAGCGAGATAGACACTAGTCTTTCCATAATATAGTCCAGTTCCTGAATATATATACATATATACCGGTGTGTATATATATATATATATATATATATATATATATATATATATATATACACTATAATTATGTGTGTGTGTGTGTGTGTGTGTGTGTGTGTGTGTGTGTGTGTATTTCGTCTGAAACATTAGCCGAAAGGATGGGCATGAGAATACGCCATAAACACAAAATCCTTCCAACTTTTCCTCGTTCCCCCCAGCCCTTCCTAAACCCTACCTTCAAGCTCTCCCTTTTTCTTCCAAGATCCTGTCACTACCTTTTCTCTCTTCCCCGTCACTCTTTCCCACTATTCCCCCTCAAGCCTTCCCTCCTCCCCCTACCCCCCCCCACTGTCTCCTTCCCACCCTCTTCCTCGCTCTCCACGTCTCCATCCCTCCCTACTCCCTCTTCCTGTCCCCAAACTCTTTCCTCCCTCCTGCCTCATTCCCCCCGCCATGTTACTTCGATTATCACTCAGTTAAACTCACATGCAGCTGCTAACCCCTTTAACAGCATGATGTCTTTTTGTGGTTTGTTCTTGCTGCTTCCAAACCACGACATTCAGCTTAGGAGAGCACCGTGGTAGTGATGCAGTTAATGAAAGCTACATCTAACCCCTCCAGTTCGAAAGTCTGCCCTAAGGTATTTAAAGTGTAGGGATTTAAGAGAAAAATGAGGTTAAAGGCACATAACTAATGCCACACTGTTAGTTTACGGAAAGATTTATTCTGTCACACAAACACTCAGCTTGGGGGATGTAGTTGTGGCCCCAGGTTCATGTAAAACGTGAACCCAGTGGATCGCAAGCTTAATCTACCCTTCTGCACTCCACCATCCTCCTTCCGGGGGATGGGGAGGTAGGATCTGCTCGGTTATATCAGTGCCACCAAATGAAGGTGTCTCTTCAGCAACTTCGGGGAGAACTCTCGTAGCTAAAATAATAATAATAATAATAATAATAAAGAAGCTAGTGAAAGCAATATATAGCCCCCTCCAGTTCGAAAAGCATCAACTAAATTGAATATCATCATCAAGACAACAAAAGTGAAAAAAAAGACGTCCTCGGGCTGAAGGAATTAACCTTTCACTCTGATGACGTACTTTCTAGTTTATTCTTCATATTTCCAGATGATTTTAATTCAGCTTAAGGGATACTGAAAGCTCTAAAATCCCCCCCCCCTCCCTTCCAGCTCTAAAAATCTCTCTACGCTGAACAAAATCGTCATATCACACAAAATAAATGTTATCGGACTGTGGGGACTGAAGGTGACAATTTCCCGCTTAAGACTTTGAATCGCATTTTCGTTGGTTTCGGAGACTTCGTGGCACCTCATCCTTTGCGATTTATTTGTCTAATACCTTTAACCTCTTCGCTGTTGCTGAAGGAAAGCCTCCATGTGGTGGCAATGATGTGACCGGACGGCTTCCCTGCCTGGTTGTATAAACGACTCTCAGTTCCATCACTATCCCTCTAAACAAAATGAATAGTAGGCTACAGGAGAGGTGAAATTTAAGGCTGCATTCCACTGGGTTCACACTTCAAATGAACCTAAGCCTGCAACTAGTACTACTACTACTACTACTGTACGAACTTCTAACTACTACTACTAATAATAATAATAACCACTACTAATAATAATAATAAATACTGTACTACTACTACTATTACTTTAACTACTATAACTATACTGCTACTATACTACTACTATTACTAACTTGTTTGCTCAGATTGTCCTTTTCATTTCATTCTTGCTACAAACAGATTTTACTCAGCTAGAAGGTGTTAGTCAAGGCAAAAAAGTCCCTCCAATTAACAACCCTAAACCAAGTACATATAAGCCAGCAAAAAAATAAAACTACAAAAAGGCCTTATCTGACTGGCGTGGTTAATATCCTTTTGTATGTTACTGCTGAAGATGTGTTTCGATATTAAATGGATATATATAACATGCGAGAGATTATTAATACGTAATATACAACTTAAATCGCCAAGGAAACGGTGCCACGGCGTCCCTTAACCTCCTGAATACTGTGACTTATTTGCATTTTATTATTGCTATTACCAGATATTTTACTAAGTTCGGGTGAGCGGCCTAATGTGAAGGAGTCAATCAAGGCTTTATCTACTTCAAAAAGTCTCTTCCAAGATACATATTATCGTCTCAAGATAGCAAGATTAGAATATTAAAAAAAAAAAAAAAAAATGTCGCCAGAGTCAAATCTTTAATATTATCTTGTATGGAACCGTTTCGACGTAAAAAATGGATATTAAAGGAATTATTCTGTATGTTGTTGAGTCAGTTTCAGTGTTAAAAAAATGCTTCCCTATGCAAACAGTTTCGATATTAAAATGCATATAGAAAAGAGACTTATTTTGTATTTTACTGATGCAACTCGTTTCGATATTAACAGATAAGATAGATAAGAGTTTTATTTTGTATGCTACACGATGCAGTTTCAATGATAAAAAGTTAGAGATACGAGGATTATTTTCATTTTACCTAAGCAATTCGTTTCGATTAAAAAAAAAATACATACAGATACGACAATTATTTTCGTACCGGTACGTTCCCGATGCAAACAATTTCGACGTTTAAATATATACCGTGTGTGTGTGTGTGTGTGTGTGTGTGTGTGTGTGTGTGTGTGTGTGTGTGTGTGTGTGTGCATATATATATATATATATATATATATATATATATATATATATATATATATATATATATATATATATCCCTTCAGCTAGGCTACATATTTCTGTCGTATTCTTCCTATATCCAAGCACTTTTCCTCACCTCGACATAGGGTCCTTTCTACCTAACGAGCTATGATGTCACCTTGCCTGGAGCCACCACTTACTGCCACCTTTCAAGGCTAAGCAGGTAGAATGTTTTGGAACAGCCCTGTTAACCTTGGGGTGGATTCCCTAACATTATTTACGATCGATTCTCCTTTGAAACGTAAGATTTGCTTTTTACAGGGAGAACCAAAGACACGGGAAGACCCTGCTCTCTCTCTCTCTCTCTCTCTCCACACACACACACACACACACACACACACACACAAAGTATGATCGGGATAATCTAGTATTCTATTCCAGCAAACGCCTGACTGTCTTATTCAACTGAGGGTCGAGTCGTAGAAGCCTGTGTTAATAATATTCACTTGAGTCACACTTCCTGCCCACCCTCCACCACCTGCACTGGCTGGAGGGAAAGCGGCAGACTGAGCTCCACACCCTTTCACACCCAACACAAACTCATCGTCCACTGTTAACCACATCACTCCAACGACATATTTTATATTACATTACTGCTACATAGGACGAATTTATTTAGCTATGGAGAGACACTGAAAATAAAGGCGTTAGATGTCCTTTACTAACCCCTGCATTATTAAAAGTTCTTATGTTGAATAAAATCCTCGGGCACTAAAAAACACTGAGGTAGAAAAATACATCATCGGGCTGAACGTGTTAAGGACTACGAGTGGCATGGTGGCTTTAAAGGCTTCATAGCACCTCTTCCTTAGCGATTTATTTTGTAGATTATACCTTAACATAACATTTTGTTATTCATATCGCTTTAATATTGACCTAGTTTGCATCAATGACATAAGAGAACACTGAGGTGTAAAGTGCAGAATAAATACCTGAGGATGAGACGTTAAGAAACCTCCAAAGCCACTAATAATACGACCCTGGACTTGTACATTTCCTCTCCTCAGTCTGGAACGCCTGCTAACTGACTAACTACGGTATAATTTCATGTTGCATATACAAAAAAATATCTCTATTCACATCATCATCATCATCTCTATCCTCCTTCTCCTCCTTACCATTATCATCTCTATCCTTCTCCTAATCCTTATGATCATCTCTATTCTCCTCCTCCTAATCATCATCATCATCTCTATCCTTCTCCTCCCCCTCCTTTTTATCATCATAATCATCTCTCTTTTTTCCTTCTCCTCTTTATCACCATCATCTTCTCTATCCTTCTCCATCTCCTCCTCCTTCTCCTCCTCCTCTTCTTCTTCTTCTTCCTCCCCCTCCTCATCATCATCATGTCTATCACTCTCCTCCTCCTTATCATCATCATCATCATCAATACAAGTGTACTGCTGAACAAAGGCCTGCAACTAACTCCATTCATATAGAAGCATAGTTATTCATTTGGGATACACACGATTCCTTGGGTCATGCAACACATAAATTCAGCATTCTTTCCCTTGTGTTCTACAGTGAAATGCACAGCCAGTTTTGTTTTTTCCTTTATCAGAATTGTGAATAAAAAATGAAAAATCACCACAAGTCCAGAATACTGAACCACTCTAAGCCAAAAATACCTTTCGAAAATCTTGCTGTCACAACTAAGCTTTGTGTACAGTATATGAATATGCCTGTACGTATGTAGAGTATGTATGTATGTATGTGTGTGTGTGTTCGTGTGCGTGCGTGCCTCGAGTGTTTTGCGTGATAAAGATAGCACAGTACCACTGAAAAATCAACTCCTCCCTGTTCTCCATAACACAATCTCAGGAAGAATGAAAATATCAAAACCTGTGAAAGTACAAAACATTATGTACATTACCTCATCACCTCCCAGATGGTCTCAGGCCGTATTGCTCCATCCAGGTGTACGTGCAGCTCCACCTGTACACCAGAAATACGTACATCAACAATTATGCACATTAGTACCAAGACGTGTACTGTGCCTCAAGGAATACGTAAAAACAAAATTAATATGAAAAGTACAGTACATCAAAGTATGAGAGAGAGAGAGAGAGAGAGAGAGAGAGAGAGAGGGGGGGGGGGTATCAGTAGCCTGGTCAGCAGAAATAAAACTACCATAACAGCCACTAGCCTACCACAGTCATCACAACTACCACCATCCCTCTATCATCACCGCTACCACAACTACCACCATCCCTCTATTATCACCCATACCACAACTACCACCATCTATCATCACCCCTACCACAACAACCACCATCCCTCTATTATCACACCTACCACAACTACCACCATCTATCATCACCCCTACCACAACAACCATCATCCCTCTATTATTCCCAAACCACCACCATCACTACCACAAACAAAAGCACAATAATAACACAAACCCCTAATCACACACAAACACATCCATCTCCAAAGCAATAACTAAAAAATAACAATAAAGGAATACACCTAAAAATAATTATGCCTGATCATCTTCCTTCGAACATGGATGACAATTAATTCTGCTCGTAAGCTCTTGCCATCTGTCGGCTTTACGAAAAAAAAAATAAAATAAAATAGTGAGTTTAGGAGAAAGATATTTGCTACGCCATATGGTGGATTGATACTGGCAAAGACTGAGATAGATAGATATACATGGAGTAAGACTGATAGATAGATATATAGATAGATAGATTGATAATGGATAAAAAGAAATAGGCAGACCGAGAGAGATAGACAGATAAGTGGATGGGTAAATAAAGACAGATGGATAGGAAGATAAATATACAAATACGAGAGAGAGAGAGAGAGAGAGAGAGAGAGAGAGAGAGAGAGAGAGAGAGAGAGGACGTCTGGCAATAAACAAAGACTCATTAGTTTCATCATTGCAACTCGTGCGTCACTTAGCAACACAACAAATCGTATTCTCGGGAGGCGCCCTAACACCTCCTCTTTAGCGATTTATTTTTGGATCCTGCTAGCTGACATAATTTTGTACCTTAGCTTATGCAGGTTATGGCCATATTAGAATGATTTAAGAGGCACAGAAGATGGTAAAGTATAATAAGCAGAATAAATTGCTTAGGAAAAGGTGTTGCGGAGTTTCCATAACTGACGAGAATGCGAGTCAATATTCAGAACAGGTGGAAGTGGCTTAATTTCCTTTTTCTATTTCCTCTACTACACTGCCCTTCAGACTCAATTCTCCCCCCCCCCTTCTCTCTCGCTCTCTCCTCAGCAATCATTTCGCCACAAAACACTTCCTCTAACTTTCATTCCCTTACTTTCTACACTTCCTTTTAAGGTCACTGACTCGCTCAATCTCTATTTTTCTCAATTCACGTCCTGCTCATTTACTTTTTCTGCAATTCTTTTAGGGTGTCTTACTCTATCGAATTTCATGACTCTCTCTCTCTCTCAATGAATTCCTCCTAGCATCCTCACGTGTTCACCAATTCTCTAACAACCATTTTCTTCTCTTTCGTCCTCCCACGTCTGCCGGCTTCTCTCTCCCCCCTCCTCTCTCTCTGTCATTGCCCTCACCACCATCACACATTCTCATCACCACCACCACCACCAACACGTATGCATTCCAAATCTACCCTTACCCAATCCTACCTTTACCTTGCTTCCATCATCATCATTATTCCTATCTTCCTCATCCTTCCATCTCCGTTATATACATCCTCCTTCTCCTCTTCTTTTCTTCTGCTTCTGCTGCTCCTGTTCCTCCTTCTACTCCTCGTACCTCCGTTACCCCCCCCCCCTTCTTCCACATCATGATCATCATCATCATCATCATTACCCGTGTCAGCCAACTGGTGGTACAAAATATCTCTTCCAACCTTCCTTCCCTCTGACCTGCTGCATGTCTACCTGGTCCACTGGCACTCTCTCACCACTCCAATTCAAGACTGTCACTCAATTTTCTTTGCTGTCTCCAGTAGCTATCTCTTTTCCATGACTTTCACACATGGTTTTCTGTATTTTCACCTCGTCAACCCGAGAATTACTTTTATGACTGGAGTATAATATTTTCTTACCACCATACAATTCTGTTTATTTGGGGGTACCTAACAGTGAAGGGATTAGATAAGCCTATAGCTAACTTTTCCCACTCGCAGACTTCCAAGCTGACTATAACAGTTTAGTGATGGTTGCTGATGTTGTTGAGTAACCCTAGTCAGTTTCATAAGCAGACCCATCAACCGCAGGCAAGCAATGACCCTTACAGGTCCGTCCCATGCAGTGGTATACTGTAAAATGACGTTCTTTGGGTGCAGGTATAAACCGGAGATTTTACTTTTTTCCATATTATTCTCCTAACGAAGAAGCTCAAGTGTTATCCCACACTGTTACAGCTTCTTTGTACCCCACATCACCGGCGTAGATTTATTCTGATTACCGGGGGGAAGGGTGGCTGACTGCTGCGACTAAAGAGTACCCAGATGTAGAGAAAAATACGGTCACCGCAGAGGGAAGAAAACTGATGAAGCTGTTTGTATATAAACTGCATGTGCCCAGATGTCACGTTAGGTAGCATGTGGACAGGAAAAGTAGCACAATTTATTACTTATAAGTAAATCTTGCATCACTGCATCATTACACCGGAGCTCGTATTTACAATTAAGTTTCTGGTTTGGTTCGTTACATTTTCTGAGATCATATTTATTTTCTTTTGCTTCAATTTTTTTTTATTAATAACTGCATATTCAATGCAGTCAATATTCTGAGGGTAACAGTAGTTTTTACTTTCTTTTTTTTTCTAGATTATTGGAACTGTTGGGAGAGGGGGGAGGATGATTACGCATGATGTCCCTTTTTGACCCAGGTGCAGCTACATCCCCCCAGGATCTACGCCACTGACTTATAAATTGCTCGAATATTAAAACACCTCACTGTGCGATTATGCCTCCTATTTTCCCTCCAGTAAGATGGTTAGCTACTTAACTGTCCTTAGCAATTAATTTCTGGATATGGCTGGTAAACATCCTCCTGTACATTGTCTACGCAGAGTACGGCAATGTTAGAAGGATTTATATACCACAGAACAAGTCAGTATGGTGTTATAAGCGAAATAAGTCGCTTAGGAAAAAGTATTAAGGAACTCTCTTAACCGATGAGAATACAGGCCTTGGTACCCTCAGACGGTTATAATACGCTCAAAAAGGCCGTCTCTATGAAAAATGATTAAAACCAGCCTCCATTACCACCTCCACTATATAATAATAAATCCATTTTCTCCTTGCTGCCGCTAGACGATATTACTAAGCTCTGGAAGGGCCTATCGTACTGAAGAGGTTAATCCAGGTTCACTGCTATGGGGCTGATTAAAGTTTTATTGTGGAAGGTTTAGAATTATGGCTATTTCATGTTGTGTTGCCTTCACGCCATTATTTCTCTTTATTCCTAACCCACTGATTTCTTTCAGTAACGCCCCCTTTCCCATCCTATATTTGTCTAAAAATGCACGATCCGTTTATATGCTGATATCTAAGGAAACACACACACACACACACACACACACATTCTCGAGCGCATTCGTGTTCCTCATGCGGCCTTACGGATATCAGCCTACTCCATGTATGAACAGTAGTCATCACCATGTGCGATGTTTTGCACCGTTCTGGGAACCCCCCGATAAGGACTGGCCGTGACAGAGCCGCCTCCAGGCTATCTGTGCCCTCACTACGGTACCTCGCTTACTCAGCCACTCCTCTTCCTCCTCTCTTAATTATGCAGGGTCCACTGTCACTCCTCTTACTCTTCTTTCTTTTTTTCTTTTTTAACAATATACTGTCTACTCTCACTCCTCTTCCCCTTCCTCCTTTCTAACTATATAGGGTCGACTGTCAATCCCCTTTCTCTTCTATTGTTACTCCTCCTCCTCTTCCTTCTCTCTCAACTATACATACTGTTACTCCTCTTCCCTTTCTCTCAACTATATATATAGTACTGTCACTCCTCGATATATTATACTGTCACTCCTCTGTATATAAAGTCTACTGTCACTCCTCTTCCTCCTCCTTCTCTCTCAACTGTATAATTATACTGTCACTCCTCTACTGTATATATAAAGTTTACTGTCACTCCCTCCTCCTTTTCCTATTCTCACTGACAGTGACACTCCCCTTTCTCTTTCTTTTCCTGCTTTCCTAACTACGGTTTCAAGTGTCATTTCTCTACCTTTTCCATTTCACAAGTAAATAAACAGTATAATACGGTATATACTCTAACTCATAGCCACTCCTCTTCCATTACACAATATATAACTGTCTCTCATTTGTTACGCCTCTTCCTCTTCTTTCTGTCTTAACTATGTACTGTTCTGGTCTCTTCTTCCATAACTACCACACATACGTAAGCTCTCCCTCTTCCACCACTATCTTCAGTATCGATGGTAAACACTTTTCTTGGCATTTTATTTGTGATCACTTTCAACACGACTATACCGTCACACTGTACAATATTCATCTTTATCCAGTCAGCAATTCCACAATATACAGATGTACTCGTATTATGTACATCAATAAACAGATAGATATAGATAGACAGACACGAACCTATTTCCCACACCCTGGTCAGGTACTGGAATCACTATCTACCTACCTGTCTATCCATCTATCTATACATAAAACATACCTATATATAAATCATGGTCACCTAAAACATTCCTGTCATAAGAACATATTCCGGGATTCCACTTTAATTGGCCTACAATTAACAACACACTTCTCCAGTCTTCACATACGCACTACGACCTTCATAAAAAAAACTTCACTGCATACACCAAAATATACACAATGCCTTTCACAAACTTCCTGATTCACCTAATCATAAGCCTTCTCCAATTCAACGAAAGTATCATGCAGTTGCTAATCCTCTGCCAAATAAAGCATTTCAAGGCTAACGTTATCATTGCACATATCTGATTTCCCGTGTGTGTGTGTGTGTGTGTGTGTGTGTGTGTGTGTGTGTGTGTGTGTGTGTGTGTGTGTGTGTGTGTGTGTGTGTGTGTGTGTGTGTGTGTGTGTGTGTGTGTGTGTGTGTGCGTGCGTGCGTGCGTGCGTGCGTGTGTGTGTGTGTGTGTGTGTGTGTGTGTGTGTGTGTGTGTGTGTGTGTGTGTGTGTGTGTGTGTGTGTGTGTGTGTGTGTGTTGCCTTTTATCTGATTCCTTTATGGAACCCATTGTCCTTTTAAATCCACCCTGCTCCTCACCTATCTAATCTTCTGATATGCTGCTCTCCTTCATAAAAATACCACTTACATGAGAGGATATAGCCAAAAAATATAGACAACAAAACATACATTACGTTAATACAATCTACACTTTGTTTACACTTTAGGTGCAGAACGATACCTTAATTCACCTGGAGGTTAATTCAGTCTTATAATTTTGATACAGTGACTTTATATTAAGCACACAATCTCCATGTTGCACAACTCTCTGTGACACCAGCTGCATTATGTGAGTTTTTGAAATCCTTGCCAATATTATTCAACGTCAAGAGGGGAGATATTTATGTTGTCAGGCTCTAAGGCTTGTATTCTCGTAGGTTAAGAAAGCTCGCTAACACCTCTTCCTTGGCGATTTATTTTTGGATAGAGGTGGTTAACGTCCTTTTGTATGTTATTAATGCAGAGTATGGCGATATTGAAAGGGTTAATGTAGCACAGAATGGGACAGTAAGGGCGCCCCCACACCAATGTCGGAAATGAATATATTCTGACGCAAACTGTCCGATCGTTAAGGTCGGAGTTACAGCTGGATTATGAACACTTCATTTCATTTGGTCACGTTCTGGTCAATCCATTTCTCACTGTTAGACATGACGCAGGTAGCAGTGAGAAGCATTAGGGTAAGAATGTGACCCACTGAAACCAGGTGTTCTTATTCCAACATTACTCCTAACGTACATCATCGGACAATGCGCCTCAGAATAAGTCTGGTTCCGGCCTTGGTGTGGCGGCGCCTAAGGTGTTATAAACAAAATAAATTGCTAAGAAAAAGGTGTTACGGAGCTTCCTTAGCCGACGAGAATATGGAACCGAGAGGAAGTAGACCGGAACCCTACAATATTTCTCATAATTATTCTACTCTTTTCACTTGGCCTAAAACTGCTGTCTCTCCATCTTGAATTCTGACTTCTGGCAATACATTAACACTAGGATATGACGCTGGTCACGAAGAAGTGCTGTGGTGAGGATGCAGAGCCGTAGTATTTATTGTTCTTGTGTAAGACTGAGGTACCGTGAAAAACGATGCATAATGGTGAAAATCTGGGCTAAGTTAACGCGGAAAGAGTATGCCTTTTTGTGGAAATTAAAGTTTGAATAACGACGATGATGACAATGCTGCTGATGCTGCTGATGACGATGCTGCTGCTGCTGATGATGATGATGATACACACCATTAGTTATGTTCGTAATTTTGATCTGTTTACCATGATTATATGCCCAAGTTACAAGAGAGTAAGGTAGAGAGGAGGGAGAGTACAGTGTTAAGGGTGAGGGGAGAGGGAGGACACAGTGTCCGGGGTGAGGGGAGGAAGTGGAGGAAGGAGGGTAAACTGTTCGGGGTGAAGGAAGAAGGAAGGTAAATTGCTCGGCGTGAAGGGGGGAAGGGGGTAGAGTGATCAGTCGCCGGGAAAAATGTGGATCAAGCTTGCGTCATTCCGAAGGTACTGATCAATACTAGGACATTTTTTTTGCCATATCCTTGTTGATCATCAAACGATTTAGTTTTCCGTCAGGGAAGGCAAGGGATGTGAAGTGCTTAAAAAAAAATAATAATAAACTCTCTGACTCCAACTTATTTTATTTTACTCTTCCTACGGCCAGACAAGTACACTCAGCCTGTAAACAATCGTAAAGGTGTAAAAATAAAATCTGTTGTCCCTAAATGTTCAACCTCTCGAAAGCTTACAGAATCTTCACAATTCTGAAAGGACTGTAATCGTACACTTTCCGTTCTCAACGCAGCTAAAACCTATTACATCAACATTTTGTACTTACATCTTCGTTTACTGATGAGCTTAACCCTTTCAGCCCAAGAACGTCATTTTTAGTTTATTCATGCTACTGCCAGCTACTTTATTCAGCTGTCCGTTGAATAATACGTCTGGAAATGGCAAAAATAAACAAACACGCTATCATACTCACGGGGCTAAGCCATACCGTAACCTACTGCACTATCATTTTATATTTCCATTTTCATTTACTCAAGGCCTTAAACCTCGATGTAAGTGTAAAAAAAATATATATATGCCGTTAGTTACCCAAAGGTTCAATGAAACTGGAACCAAGCGACGTTTCTGTTTCACCGCGTTTGTTTTTTTGCGTAGCTGAATATTACGATACTGAAATTGCCGAGAGGATCACATTCTTCATCCTGTTTCAGAATTTACAGGAAATATATTACTATCACAATTTAACGTCGATACACATTTCTTATCAGATCTTTTCATCCTGTGTTTTAGATTTTACTATTGGAAAATCTATTACTATTACAATCTGACATCAATACACACATTTCTTCACACTTTTTCGTCCTGTGTTTAAGAATTAACGAGAAAATCTATTGCTATCACAACGTCAATACACACATTTCTTACCACATCTTCCCGTTCTGTTTGAGAATTTACTACAAGAAAATCTATTATTATCACAATTTAACATCGATTCACACATTTCTCCCGCTTCCTCAGAGTTACCAGAATCATGGAGAACAAGCCTTTGTCTGATACCTCCCTGTGAAGCAACAATGAACATTCCAGTGTGTATTCCTTTAATGTCACCGCACGAGGACTGCCTTGGTAAGCTGAGAGATAAGAAATATAATACCATGCTCCTATTAAAAAACATATACTGCACACACACACACACACACACACACACACACACACACCTCATGTATGCTAATGTCTCATGCATGAAATGTTTACCTGTGCCGTATTTTTTTTTTCTATGCGTCTTAATACATCACCTGTATGAGAGTTTCGCGTGCTTACTTTCTTTCGTTATTTCTGCTCGTACTTCAGCACTGTCTATCTATCTATTTATCTCTCTATCATCTATCTATCTATCTTATCACTCAATGGCCGAAAGACATTGAGTAACATCGGGAACTCGAAACCTGTAAAATCCTTAGGGAAAAAAATATAGATCTTACATTGGGTAATTTTGCAGGGTTGGGTTATCAGTGACGGAATGTAGATGGAATGCTTGCAGGCTTATCAGGTCTTAACACCTTTATACCACCGACTCTTTCAGGTGGGGAATGCAACCCAGTGCGTGTGGGTGTTATCGCTATGATGACGAGTGCAAGGTCATGCAACGGGAATGGGACGGATTGATAACAGGAATATAGGACTGGTAGATAATATGGATTGAGGAAAGGTAGATAAGGATAATGAAGGATGGGTAGATACAGCAATATGGATACATGTGGAGAGGTAGATAATGTGGAAAATAAAGTTGTGGTAAATAATATGGATAATGATGGAAGGGTAGATGATATGGATATGCAAGGAAGGGTTGGTAACAGGGATAAGGAAGCGAGGGTAGGTAACAGGGATAAAGAAGGAAGGGTAGATAAAAGGGATAAAGAAGGGAGGGTAGATAACGGGGATAAAGAAGGGAGGGTAAATAATAAGGATAAAGAAGGACGGGTACATAACAGAGATAATGAAGGGAGGGAGGACAAATGGGAAGGCTTGACACGCAACAAAAGTAAAGAGGAACGAAGTAATCTGACACACGACCACCTTCGCCGACCCCCTACGATATCCAGTGAAACAGTTCGCTCAGGACAGGTAGACAGTCTTGCATGGTAGGAAGGGAAATTTACATACGATCAAATTTATGGGATAACTAAGACTCTCTCTCTCTCTCTCTCTCTCTCTCTCTGGTAGCTCAATGGCAGAATAAGACAATACTATGGCCCTGCATCCTTTCCATGGCACTTCTTTGAGACTGCCACGACATTCCAGTGTTAATCTTTTGTTACAACTCAGTATTCAAAGTGAAGAGGCAGCAATTTTAGGCAACGTTAGAGTAAAAAGAGTATAGTTTCTAGACTGGTTTTGTTTTTGCAGAAAGGTCAGTGTAGAATTTCCCCATGAGTAAGAGGTAATACAGCCACCTAACTCGACAATACGGCCCCAAAGTCGGACGTCATTTATTGGAGGACCAAAACATGATGGCTTGGCAAACGCGTAACCTTTGTTGATACCGTGACGCTTCTCCAGACACCCCGATAATCCCGCTAGATACGGCCTAACAAACAATGGTACACAGATAAGATAAGCACCGCTGTAAGGCGTAACCATCGTAACTGATACGGACGTATTTTCATGTTTTTAATTCATTAATTCCATGAGTCTCCCCTTAAGTATTCCTAACAGTGGAACTAACCACACTGGCGAGCCAACATCTGCAAGCAAATGCATGACATTTCCCAAAATCTGCTTCTGGTACAGATTCCTCTTATGGGCTATATTCATGATCCGTTTTCTCTTCAGCATATAACAGATTTGAGGGCACGTTCGAACCGAACTCGCTCCATACCGGTACCGTAATCACGTTAAATTGAAACAGCACAAGTGTCTATAGTGAACTGTTGTTCTGGCGTCTCGCAGTCCTGATAAGATCATTTTACACGATTTGGTTTATAAAATCAAATTTACATAGCAAATCGAAAATTTAAGAACGGTGCTTCGAGATGGGCCAAGGTACACGCACGGTAAGTTTCTGCACGTCAATCGCCACGGAAACATGTGCGTGAGGGCGTGGCAATGAGCGATGGTAAGAAGAACGAGAACATGACACCAAGAAGAAAGAAAAACCATCACTTCCCCTTTATGAAATTTAACATCATGTTCCCAGAAAAAAAGAATAATAATGTTTTAAAAAATGTTCGGTAACAATGAAATCTGCCAAAAGTGAAACTAATTACATGAGTGTCAAGATTTGAGATTAAGTGATTGTGGTGGTGGTGGTAAATGTGACGGGGTTGGGACGTGATATGACTATGGTTATTTTTCGGTTATGAGTTTTGTGCGTGTGTGTGTGTGTGTGTGTGTGTGTGTGTGTGTGTGTGTGTGTGTGTGAGAGAGAGAGAGAAAGAGAGGGGGGGAGGCAGACCATACTACCGGTGGCACTAACATACAGGATATCGTATGCTGTACATGACTCCAACTGGTTACATCACAATGCTTAACCTCTTCGTCATAACAACCACCACCTCACTCTTCTACTGCCAAACGCCGAGGTTGGAGAGGGACGCCTTCACGCGATGGTACCAATGTAACAGTTGCCTGGCTATACATGTGTCCTTCAACTATTCCCCCATCCCCCAAAAGGAAGGTAATGGAAAGAAAAAAAAAAAAAATATGGAGGGCGGGGGTCAACTTCAGCCTGCAGTCCACGGGGTTACAACTACAAACGCCAAATACGGCGAAAACGCCTTCACGCTCTTCTGCCATTTAAAACTATCCTTACCAAATTATTTTACCCAGTATGGGGATTACAAAGCAAATAAACAAATAAGTAAGTCTACAAGGTCCTCTGTCGAACCTAATACAACCTAGCTTAACCAAATCCCGAAGGTCATCCAGGGTGACCGCCACATAATGTCTCCTCCATCTCTCAGTCATATGCAGCCTAACTTATACTCTGTCTACTCTGATTAGGCGTGAAATTACCGCCTCTCCACCTTGAATGTTGAACTATAACAAGTGATTAACAAGAGAATTTGGTGCTAATCACGAAAAAGCGCAGTGAAAAGGATGCAGAGCCGTAGTACTGTCTTATTCTTCCACTCATTTACAGTAAATACGTTGCAAAGGAACGAAAATCTAAGGAATGTGAAAGTGAACGGATTGTAATAAAATCTAACAATAAAACTCAACATAACCCAGACGAAAATACCACCTAGCACTTCTATCGGCTAACTTCCTCTAATATAACCTAATCTAATATGAACCAACCTAACCTTACCTAGACTAACCCAACTACCCTAACCTAGTCCCAGAGTTTATCCTGGGTAGCTAAGACAAAAATGCCGCCAAGATCGTCCAATATCTAACCTATTTTATTCATATCAATCTTATCCTAACCTATCCTAACGTAACCTAATCTAATCCGAGCTCATCCACAGAGGCAGTGAAAAAAAAAAAAAAAAGCTTTTAAGCTTCCTTATCACCTGATCTAAATATGCAAACCTAATCTAACCTAACTAATCCTAATCAAATGTACCTAAACCCTATCTATGTCTAACCAAACGTTACTGAACAGAACCCAACCAAATAATCTATACAGACCAAACCCAATCTAACTCAACCAAATCCTACTTAATCTACGCAAACCAAACCCAATCTAACCTAACCTAACCAAACAATTTAACTTACTCTAACCTGATCCTAATTTAATCTAATCTAAGCTAACCTAACCCCGTAATTTACCCTGGGCAGTGCGGAGGAAAAAAATACCAAGTTCCTCTACCTAGCCTAACCTAACCTAATTCCAGATAATAAAAAACAAGAATCTCCTAATACCTGCCTAGCCTAACCTATGAAGAAAATGCCTTGAAGCTCCTCTACCAACCTACCTTAACCTCATTTCCCCTACTCTAAACTAACCCAACCTAACACAATGCCTGGTCTCACCTATCCTAACCTATCTAATCTAACACCCACCCCTATCTACCACGGCCACCCTATCTAAACCTAACCAAATTTAACAACCTAACCTAATCAACCCTAACCTAGATTAACAACCTAACATATCCAAAGCTAATATAATCCAACAACCTAACCTACCCAAACCTAGTAATCCAACAACCCAACCTAATCTAACATAATACCCTACTTTAATCCATTATAATCTAAGCCTAACCTACCCAAACCTAACAATCTAACAACCCAACCTAATCTAACTTAACTGTAACCTCTCCTAATCTAACTTAATAACCTACCTTAACCCACTGTAATCACAGTCTCACATATCCAAACCTAACAATCTAACAACTCCAACCTAATCTAACTTCCCACAGTTCTTTCAGTGTAGCAGTGGCAAAAATACCCCCGAGCTTCTCTGTGGAGTATTCCTGTGAGGTTAGGAAGCTTATAAACTATCTATCTATCTATCTATAGCCCGACGCCCTAATCCCGCAAAGGGTGGCCGCAGACAAAACGCCTCCAAGTCGCGCTGTCACCCAGCATTTGACTACCCTCCCCCCAACTCACTCCCCCCTCCCTCATATACCTCTAAACTCCATCCCTCCACCTCATCCTCGGTCTACTCCTTCCTCTCCCCCCCTCCACATCACCTACATACACCCTCTTAATCAGTCCTTCATTCTCCATTCTGTCCACATGTCCAAACCACCTCAGTGTATTTCTCTTTATCTTCTCAGCTTATAAACACCTGTTCTTAATCGATTTATTGCTATTCATCGCCGTTATTACGTATTTGCATGTTATTCACGCAATCAAAGTTGACATTAAAAATATATAAGAAGCAAAAAAGAGGATATTAAAGGGTAGTTTGGAAAATAAATCGCTAACGAAGAGGCGCTAGGGAGCCTGACGAGAATCTGACCCTCTATCACAGCTCCTCTACTCTCTCTCTCTCCCACCACCTTGCCTCACTCTTCATTTTTTTTTTTTTTTTAGGCAAGACCTGGAAGGAAGGGAAATGCCAGAGAGAATGGAGTACATTTTTTTTTTTACTTGATTTGACAAGATAGTTGGTGTGTGAGTGTAATGAGTGTTTTCCTTATCGATGTTTTTTGTTATGATGCTGCTTGTGTGTGTGTGTGTGTGTGTGTGTGTGTGTGTGTGTGTGTGTGTGTGTGTGTGTGTGTGTGTGTGTGTGTGTGTGTGTGTGTGTGTGTGTGTGTGTGTGTGTGTGTGTGTGTGTGTGTGTGTGTGTGTGTGTGTGTGTGTGTGTGTGTGTGTGTGTGTGTGTGTGTGTGTGTGTGTGTGTGTGTGTGTGTGTGTGTGTGTGTGTGTGTGTGTGTGTGTGTGTGTGTGTGTGTGTGTGTGTGTGTGTGTGTGTGTGTGTGTGTGTGTGTGTGTGTGTGTGTGTGTGAGAGAGAGAGAGAGAGAGAGAGATGACTTGCCCTTTCACCTCATTCCACAGCAATTCTTCTTCCCGCACAAACTTCCCCTCAACATTCCCCCATCTACACTTTCCCTTCCCCTCTACACTTCTCTTCCCTTTCCACCCACCTTCCCCCTTACATGCCCTTCCCCTCCAAGTAACCTTTTCCACTGACATCCCTCCTCCCATTCACTCTCCCCGATCCCTTCCCACCTACATGCCCCCTTCCACCTCCTCCCACCCACTTGGTCTTCTTACTCTCACTCCCTTCCCACCTGCACATACTCTTTCCCCTTCCTCCCTCCCCACCCACATTCTCCCTTCCCACCCGCACCCTTTCTTACCTGCACTCCTCCTCCACACCTACACACTCCACCTTCCCACCCGCACCCCACCTTTCCACCCACACCCTCCCTTCCTTTCGCCCCCTTCCCACTTCCTCCCCCCTCCAATCCACACCTACACACTCCCCCTTCCACCCCCACCCCAACTTCCCACTCACACCTTCCCTTCCCACCTACACTCCTCAACTACACTTCCCCTCCACACCTACACGCCCCCCTCTCCATACCAACACCCCACCTTTCCACCCACATGCCACCTTCTCACCTATATTTCCCCTCCCCCCCCGCTCCCCGTCTTCCCACCTGCACTCCCCGTTCCCACCCACACATTTTTACCCAGTGCTGGTTTGGTTATCTGATTGTTACGGACAGGCTTTACTTTGTGCCCGTCCACCCCACAAACTCAGCGGGACTCGAACCCATGTCAGAACGTCCTCCCAACCAAAATCTAATGAATCTCCTAACCTGAAGAAACTCAACCAAGCCATCAAGTCGCCAGTCCCACCTATTTGTTTCTCCATCTTACCCATTCCCCCTTCCCCTATCTACCACTCCATCCTTCCATTCCATCCACTCTCCCTCCTCCTCTTCACACCTATTCCCCCTCCTCCCCCTTCCCGTAATATCCATCCTCCCCTCTCCTCTTCCCACCTATTCCCCACTCATTCACACCCTTTCTCCCTGTTTCCCTTTTTCCATAAGTTCCCCCTCTCCCCCTTCTCCTTCCTCCTCTTTACATTTATTCCCTCTCCTTCTCCCCTTTTCCCCCAGTTTCCCTCTTTTCCCCTAAGTTCCCCCTCCTCCTCCTCCTTCCCTTTCCTCCCACTCTCCCTCCCTCTCCCCCCCCCCATCCCTTCAGTGACTGGACAAATACCAACAACTCTTGGTCATAAAAACATTCTATTTTATCAGCATGGCAACACAACATTCTTTCTTTACGGCTGACTATCTCTCTCTCTCTCTCTCTCCGTTCTGTGTACTGTAGGATAGGTTTCATCTCTTTCGTATCAGGTTGGGTTAGTTTATTAGTTAATCTGTTAGGGTAGGCTAGGTTAAGACTGGTTAAGTTGGTTGGAATAAAAATGAAAGAAGGAAAGAAAGAAGGAAGGAAAGAAGAAAGGAAGGAAGGATAAAAAGAAAAAGGGAAGGAAGAACGAAAGAACGAAAGAAAAAGAAGAAAAAGACAAAGAACATGAGAGAAAATTGGAAGAAAAATCATCCGGGTAAAATCCAACTTAGCACGTACTTAAAAAACGGTGTACAGAATGAAAATCTACAGCCTCTTCTTTGCCTACTCTTCCACTTGGGCGAGTATATATTCCCGTCGAGCACGCAGGTTCCCTAGCAACTCTTCCTTAGCGATTTACTTTTGGATAGGGCTCGTTAATGTCGTTCTGTACGTTATTTATGCAGCGTATGGCGACTCTGGAAGGATTTATGTAACACAAAAGAGGACTGTAAGGTGTAGAAAGCAAAATAAATCACTTAGGGATACGGTGTTAGGGAGCTTCCTTAACCCACGGGAATGAGCCTTGTTCTGCCAATCTCTTCAAAACATGGACTAACAAACAATTATCTTCCCAGTTCCGTCTGAAGAAAATTTACAACTGGCAAAAAAAAAAAAAAAAAAAAAAAAAAAAAAAAAAAAAGCCTATAATAATGTATGTGTTTCAGATGGTTCGATTTTTCCGCATCGTATTCGTCCAACTTTGAGAAGATACTTATTTTTTCTATACGGTTTTATTTTGATCTTGCCATTGTGCCATTTGTTTTAAACTGGACTAAAATTTTCCTCTCATCCTAAATGCTGAGCTGTAACAATAAATTAACACAAAAATATGGTGCTAGTCACGAAGAAGTGTTATGGAGAGTATACAAAGCCACATTACTCTTTCTGCCACTGACGAAGTAAGCTGCAAATAGGGCGAAACACTGGGCCAAGTTAAAGTGAAAAGAGTATACCAGATAATGATACACAGGTTGGCGCAGACCTCTTGAAATGAAATGGTTAATGAAGGCTATATAACTCGTGTGAAAAAAAAAAAACTATAAGCTGAAAAATAATCATCTGGATACAACAAGAATAAAAATGGAGTCCTCGGGGTGAAAGGGAGAAGCATTCATTCTTCATTCGCCTCCCTCCTTCCCTCCCCTCAAAAAAAAAAAAAAAAAAAAAAAAAAAAAAAAACACAATTATAAAACGATGAACATTATGCATAGTAGATAATCAACGTACATGCCAATTATTTCAATATTTTACACGCATTAGCTATTAACTGTGTGTGTGTGTGTGTGTGTGTGTGTAGTAATGTGTGCGTCAATGGTGGCCTGGATGCATCAATGTATGTGTCAGGGAGGGGGAGTGAGCACGTGACTGTGTGTATGTATGCTGTATGCGTAGGCTTGTGTAAGCGAGGTGTACATATGTGCGTCAGCGGTGATCAAGATGCACAGGTGTCTCTATATGTCTATGGATGGGCTGTGTGTGTGTGTGTGTGTGTGTGTGTGTGTGTGTGTGTGTGTGTGTGTGTGTGTGTGTGTGGGCGTGCACGTGAGTCAGCGGTGATCAGGATGTCTTTATGCCAACACGTGTGTGTGTGTATGAGATGAGATGTAGGTGTACATAGATATACTCGTATGTGCGTGTGGTTGAAGATATACATGTGTGCTGGTGTTGGTGTTGCTATGTGAGTTTGTGTGCAGGTGGGGGTATAGGGCCTACTGTACATGTGCTTATCCATATGTCTCTGTATACGCATATATGGAAATACATGTGTGTGTATGTCTGGTGTAGGTGCGTGTGGGTGTACATGTGTGCGTCAGCGGTGGTCAGGATGCCTTTGCCCTTGGCTCATCCCTTAGACCGGTCAGGTGGGAGGGGGGGGGGCTGGGATAAGATGGTATGGGGGAGGGAGAGGGAACGAGGATGGGTAGTTAGAAGAGAGGACAAAATAGGAAAGGAGGAGGAGAAGGAGGATTTTTACACAGGATTACACAGGAAAGCAAACAGCAACAGACCTTATGGTCCTTTCGAGGCTGCTTGTTAGAGAAAACTATGACTACAAGATCTAACTCTACATGCTGAAGGATAAGGAGGAGGAGGAGGGGAAGATATGGGAAGGGGGAGAGAACGAGGCTGGGGAAGTATGGATCTAATGGAGAGGGGAAAGGAGGAGAAGGAGGGGTAAGGGAAGAGGAGGGGAAGCGTTTGGGGGAGGAGAGGGGGAAGGGGGAGGACAAGAATAATATATGAAGGAGGGGGAGGGAACGAGGCTAGGGAGTCAGAAGGGGAGGAGGGATAGGAGATGGGGAAGACGGGAAGGGGAGGTGGGACAGGAGATGAGGAGGGGACGAGAAGGGAAGGGACGAGAAAGAAAGGAATGGGGTAAGGAGGGAAAGGGGGAGAGGAAGGAAGAAGGTCGGGAGAGAAGAGGTGGAGGAAGGGGGAAGGTATGGGGAAGGGAGAGGGAAGGTATGGGGAAGGGAGGGGGAGAGGAAGGTGAAGGAAAATGGAAAGACTGAATGGGTTGAGAGAGAGAGAGAGAGAGAGAGAGAGAGAGAGAGAGAGAGAGAGAGAGTGAATTGGATGATATACTTCGAATAGGTGCGGAGAGGGGAAAGGGGGGGGGACAGAGCGGTAGAAGAAAAAGGAGGGTAAGAATGAGGAGGCGAGAGAAGTACAGGGATGATGAGACGGGATGGGATAAGAGGGAAGGGATATGGTAACAAGAGAGGGAGTGAGAAGGGAAACTAAGCGAGGGAGGGAGGGAGGGGACGGGGTAATGGAGAATACGAGTGAGTAAGTGGAAAAGGAGGAGGAGGAGGAGGAGGAAGAAGACAGGGATTAGACTTTTGAATAGGAGTGAATAGGCTGGGATAACTGCATAATGCCACACAAAAAATATTCTATTGTGGAAAGACCATTCATGGGGATAGGTTTATTATTATTATCATTCTCTCTCTCTCTCTCTCTCTCTCTCTGTAAGTGTCTTGGTGATACGCTAAGTGGGGAACGAGAGGAGAGAGGGGAGTAGGAAGAGATGAGGAAGGGTATGCGCGAGAGGAGTGATAAGGAGGGGTGGATGAGGGGTGGGTGGGTAGGGAAGGGAAATGTGTGTGTGTGTGTGTGTGTGTGTGTGTGTGTGTGTGTGTGTGTGTGTGTGTGTGTGTGTGTGTGTGTGTGTGTGTGTGTGTGTGTGTGTGTGTGTGTGTGTGCGCGCGCGCGTGCGAGAGAGAGAGAGAGAGAGAGAGAGAGAGAGAGAGAGAGAGAGAGGAATGAATGGGTGAGGGAGGGGAGGGATAAATAGCGGAAAGGGAAGCAAGGAATGAAAGGATATGAAACTGAAGAAAGGGGAATAGGAGGGAATGGGTGAATGGGTGAGAGGAGAGGTGGGTGGATGAAAGGGAGGGAATGTGTGAGAGGGTGAGAGGGTGGGGTGAGAGGGAGGGGAAGGTCTGTACTGAATGGAAAATAGGAGTGCAAGGGTTGGGTTGAAAGGGTAAGGGGGACGGTAGGTGGGGAGTGGGTAAGGGTGACGGTGGGTGGGGAGAGGGGGAGGGCAGGGTGGGAGGAAGAAGGGGGGAGTCTGAGTGATGGTGAGAGGAAGGAATCGAAGGAAGAGGGTATAAGGGTGGGAGGAGGAATGGGAGGGGAGGGAGGAGGTACGGGCGAAGGGGGAGGGAAGAGAATAGAGCGAAGGGAGAGGGAATGAAAAGGGAGGGTATGGGGAAGAGATAATAACTAGGGATGTGGGAGTATGACTGAGTGGGGAGGGGAAAAATAAATGGAAGAGGCTGATTTAGGATGATGGAGGGGTGTTGGAAGGGAGGGTGAAGGAAACAGGTGGTGGTGGGGGAGGGGGTGCAGGAGCAGGTGAGGGCAGGGAGGGTGCGTGTATGCGTGGGTGTAGGAAGTGGGTGAGGTAAAAAAAAAAAAAAAAAAAAAAAAAAAAAAAAAAAATCATTGTCAAGGATTTTCCATCATCCCTCTCACACCCCCACCTTGGTTGCCCTCTGCCACTTCTCTCTCTCTCTCTCTATGAAGTTACTTGCTACCGGTATCTTCAACTGGAAACGTCTCTGCGGCGAATAAACATAAATATAAATAAGTACATAAAAAATAAAAAGTGGTGGCAGCAAGAATACAGCAAAAATGATTACCATATTCTCTCCACATCGTTACTTCGACCACGTAGGCAGAGACATGTGGCAACCTCTCCCTCCCCCCTTCCCCTCATTTATTTTAATATTCTTGTAACCGGAGAGGAGATAATTAAGCTGCTGGGAGGATAGTGTATACAAGCAGCTGTCTTACCCACAACAAAAGAAAAGAGAAGGGAAATGGGAAGAGAAAAGATGAAAAAGACGAAAGAAAAGAGAAGATAATGGAGAAAAGGAGAGGAGAGAGAGAAAAGAGAAAGGTGAAAAGGAGAGACAAGCACAAAATACGAAAAGGGAGATGAAAAAACGAGGGAAATATAAGAAAAAAGAAAATGAATAGCGAAGACAAAAAATGAAGAACGAGAAGGAAACAAGAAACGAACACTAAGAAGAAACCTCAGTGACTAAAAGTGTAGTATGGAGAAGGAAAATGTACAGTACCTCAAAAAAGTATCAGAACAACTATGTGGGAAACAAACTGAAAAACCAACGATGTGATCTGAAACACGCCTGAGGTGAACGTATGATTTCAAATCTATCTACCCCTAAGTACGGATACTTTCTTGAGGCACTGTACACAGCCATCTTACAGTGTGTGTGTGTGTGTGTGTGTGTGTGTGTGTGTGTGTGTGTGTAATTCACCGGTCGGTCAGGATCACCTGATGGTCGTGATCGTCAGCATTTTACCCTCCCGGAAGGGAGCTGAGAGCTCATATAGTCCGATCCAAGGGCAAGGCTGTGACCTTCACACACGCACACACCCGTCCCCTTGCTCAAGGGGGACAGTAACCACCCACTTCGTCAGTGAAACTTTTCGCAACCTGAGCGAGGCGCGAACTCCCGTCTACCAGATGGCAAGCGAGAACGTTACCACTGCACCAGCGAGCTGTGTGTGTGTGTGTGTGTGTGTGTGTGTGTGTGAGAGAGAGAGAGAGAGAGAGAGAGAGAGAGAGAATTTTACGAGCAATTAAGAGTCTGTGTTTACGAGTGGGGCGGAGAAAGATGCTACTCCTATTAACCCGAGAGAGAGAGAGAGAGAGAGAGAGAGAGAGAGAGAGAATTTTACGAGCAATTAAGAGTCTGTGTTTACGAGTGGGGCGGAGAAAGATGCTACTCCTATTAACCCGAGAGAGAGAGAGAGAGAGAGAGAGAGAGAGAGAGAGAGAGAGAGAGAGAGAGAGAGAGAGAGAGAAAAAAAAAAAAAAATTGTCCTACAGCTTTATTTCTCGTGGCTCAGAGGGAAAAAAAGGCAATACAGCGACTCTACAGTACATCCATTCCTTGGCACTTCTTCGTGACTACTGTTGCTCCTTTATCTCAATGGCAGAATAGCAATAATACGGCTCTAAATCCATTCCATAACACTTCTTCGTGACTAGTGCCATGTTTTTCTCAATTGCAGAATAAGATAATCATACGGCTCTACATCCATTCCTTAACACTTCTTCGTGACCAGTCATTTTTTATCTGAATAGCAGAATAAGACAGTAATACGGCTCTAATCTACTCTATAACACTTTTTCGTGACTAGCAGTTTTTATCTCAATAGCAGAATGGATCTAGAGCCATAGTAATTTCTTCTGCCACTCAGCTACGTTAAATACGCTACATAAGGATGAAAATCTTGGCATGTTAAAGAGAATGAACTATGTGATTGGCCAATGTCACTTCCACACAAAGCCTTGCATATAACCTACTCAGTCCAAAGAGGCCACTTCCCATGCTGAATCAAAGTGACTGACGATAGCCACATTTAAACAGCGTTGTCACCATACTGAAGTAGCAAACACACACACACACACACACAAACACTCACTCACTCAAGATAAGGACAATCTCTACTCAACTCAACGACAGGATAGTTATCAAATGTGACACAATCTAGCATTTCAGATTTCATGGTCAATTTGCCTATCGAACATATCAAGGTTCAAGTACCTCTAAATTAACAACACACGGTTTTAGACCAGAATACATGCCAGCGCTTTATTTCTAGATGAAGTGTACGAGGTGGTCCGAAAATAGCACTTCAATAGCAACTCATTTGGCGGTACCGTATCTTATGCGTCGAAGGGACGGCTGAGTCTGCTGTTGTAAGCATTGGAAGTAGGACGCTAATGATACAGTACAGACGCAAACAGACAACGCAAACACTGAAGAAATCACTGGGGAGTGGAAAGGGGTGATATATCTGGGCTATCCTGGATATATCTGCTATACATCCCATCCAAGGTATCATAATTATAATCAAAGTCTACGTGAAAGTATTAAACAAAACTAAAATTTACCATATCTTAACGCCATCAGGCCGAGGACGTCATTTTCACGTAATTCGTGCTGCTAAAGGCTTCTCTTTGAAATCCGCTTCCTTATATTACTTTCCCCCCAAACTTCAGCCCACAGTATTTCAAATTCAGCTGCTGTTATTATTTTTTTTAATGAATGGAAGACACCAGCTTGTAAGTCTGGTGTATGGATTTATTTTCTCTATATTTAACTTGTTTTTTCCTTTCCCTGTCCATCTTTATTATTAAAAAAAAAAAAAAAAATCGGTCAGAAAACTCTCCTGTACTAAAATCACTAAAATCACCAGAAAACAGCAAGAGTAACAGGTCAGCATCTTCCTCGTGATGATGAGAATACTACACTCTTTTTACCTTAACCTGGCCCAGATTTTCGTCCCTTGGAGCTTATTTCACGTAGCTCAGTGCAAAATAAAAAATAATACTACCGTACTGCTCTACCTCCTTTCCATAGCACTTCTTCGTGACCAACATCATATTCTAGTGCTAATCTATTGTTACAACGCCGCTTTCAGGATGGGGGGATGGCATATTTAGTCCACGTTAGAATAAAGAGGTTATAGCAAGCATTATCAGCATCACATGATAAGAGATTCTTACTTGAAACAATACTATAGTGCTTTCACCTTAACATGGCCCAGATTTTCGTCCTTTTGTAGCATATATTAGGTAGCTCAGTGGCGGAATGTACAATACTACAGTTTTAATTTCCTCCCCCAATACCTCCTCGTGACTAATTTTCAGCCCATAATACTTCCTAGTGTCTACTATTACATTCCAAGTGCTATCGTTCTCTCTCATCAGAACTCAACATTCAAGACGGGAAGATAGTAATTTTAGGCCAAGTTAGAGTAGGCTACTGTACTAAGAGCCAAGTTAACATCACAGTTCGCAGGGTCGTAACCAGGACTTGAAAACAGACGAGGCGAACACAGCCCTACTAGGGGGGTCCGGGGGCATGCTCCCCTGGACATTTTTTTTTTTAGCCCTAGCACCAAATAATGCAACTGCAGGTGAATCTGAACAGTTTTAAATTAAGTTGCACGGAAATTTTCAAAAATGTTGCCACAGTTGTATGTTCTGAGTTAGACTGATCCACTCCCGATGACTCACCCACAAGCATTGCGGATTGAGAATGACAGGGATCAGTTTAAAGTTATCAACGCGATCAGAACAAGTCTCTGGAATTTGGGGTGGGGGTGGATTGAGCAGGCTATTAAAGGAGGTAAGCGGGAGAGGCGATGCCAGACGAGACGGCTCAAGGTGGTTACGGGCATGGTTCGTCATTACAGGACTCAGGACAGCCAGGCAATACTCATTAGTCCAAGGATCGCATTCTCGTTAGAATGTCTCCTGATTCCTCTTCCTTACAAATTTATTTCTGCGCAACCTATAGGACGTCCATATTCTCATGTTATTTAGGACATACAAACACTGTCCACACACACACACACACACACACACACACACACCGATATATAAACATACCATATTACATTTAAACAAGCAAGAATATATATATATACATATATATATATATATATATATATATATATATATATATATATATATATATATATATATATATACTGCTATTACTCTAACTTGGCCTAAAATTGTCATCTCGCCATTACTGCCAAATTATAACAACAGACTAACACTAGACAATGAATTCTGCTATTGAGGGAGTGCTATGAAAGCAATGTTGAGCCACAGTAGCCTCATTCTGTCACCGATCTACATCAAGTAAGTTACTAACGGACGAAAATATGGGCTAAGTTAAAGTCAACAGATTATACCGGTAGTAGCAATATTTTAATTTTTTGTCATTTCTATCAGAATATCATACACTTCTGAGATTCCAAATGCCTGCAAAAAAATGACCGTAACAATGGAACGGATGGGGAGTGTACGAGTATATGGGTTTGGCACACCTGTTCTTTCCCGCTTAAGTGATAGTAGCCCTATTGACTCTGACAGGTGATATGATGCGCGTAGGTAGGGATGATTATATATGCCTGGGAGGTGTAGTCAGCATTCAGGGGGCTTAACTGGTGTGTGAATGAGTGTGTGGCCCATTCAACTGGACAGACTTTGGTTATATAATTTTTCCATTATGTCTATTTATTTATTTTATATATTTATTTTAGTGACTTTGGACCCTACTTGACCCCATCCTAGGGTGTGAAAAGAGATCTGGGTGACTGATGATGGATGAAGATGAATGATGACTGCCGTGATGACGATGATGATGATTAAAACGATGATGATGACGACGACGACGATAATGATGGTGAGTGAGTAAGGAGACGATAGGCTGGTCTATGAACCTTGTGCCCTGGAGTCACATGGATTGCTGCAGGACTCGCCACAACAGGAAAATTCCGCCCCTAATCCAGTATACAGTGGGAGGGGCAGCTAAGGAGAAACGAAAAGCTATGCTGTATAAAACACAAACACGCTATACAATCAGCTGTAGTTTGTTCACCTTGGCTTGGCTCGTATATTCGTCCTTTTTGTAACTTACTTCACGTACCTCAGTGGCAGGAAAATACAATACTAAGGCGGTACATCCTTCCCATGGCATTTCTTTGTGACTAGCACCAATCTAGTGTTGAAGTCTAGTTACTATCCAACATTCAAGAAAGTGATGTACTTTTAGGCCAAGTTCAAACGAAAAGAGTAAAGACAATGTGCGAGGTAGATATGCAACTGCACAGATAACCACAGGGCAATCACACAACTACTGTAAATGCATTCAGCTTCACAGGTCCATCAACACACAACTACAGAGGCAACCATACAAGGCCACCACTAAACATACCGTATATACAGGTTCCGGTACGTTGAAAGTATGAGTGCAACCTGATCGCCTGTCCACAGTCAATTAATACAGGCAAGCATGAACAGCATCAACACATATAAATACAGGGGTACAGGTACACGCTGCAAGTGTAGCTGCAAGTACCGTACAAGAGTGCAACTTCACCAACACGCAACCATAATGAGCTTTAACAAACTGGATGAATACAGTTATACACTGCAAGGACAGTAGTGCAATATGATCAACCGGCCACAAGCAGCCACACACAGCATCAACACAAACAAATATATAGGTACAGTTACATGTTGCAAGTATAGCAGTGCAACCTGATCAACCGGGCAGGCCCTCAGCATTCCACGTTGAAGGGTTCCGGTGAGGTGGGTGGGGAAAACCCTGGCATCGTATTTACCAAGGATCTTAAGTAAACTAGGCGTTGGCTGCATCCAACTACTATGCGTGGTGCTGGAGGGGGACGCCTTCACGTGGTAGTAGTGGCTTTACAAACGTTCCTCAAGTAACTACATCTCAATCCCTCCAAAAGTATAACAAGACGACTACGGGAGAATGACTACTTAGGTTTACAGTCCACCGGGTTCACAGTTCAGATGTGCTGGAGCTACAACAAGTACTGAATGGTCATTGTTACGTGCAACAACCTGGCAGGAGCAGCCAGGGGCCAAATTTACAAACCTTAGCTAAGTCGTGTAAGCCTGTTTATAAATGTGTCTTCAAACAGCAACTGAACATTTCACAACCTAATATCACAGTGAAAGAGCACATAAAACAACACTTTTTGATACTACAGCACTGCTTGTTAATAAATGTATCTTCACTCATACAGCAACTGCAATTTTCACAACCAAATCCTAGTCAAACTGTAACGAAGAAGAACAAAATTTTTCTTGATAGGGTAATAGTTAACCGACTGTGAGACTCTTAATCCTGCAAATTGATTAACACCTTCAATCCGGTGACTTTCATTTTCATTTTACTTTGGTTGTCTGACGATAATATTCAAATTAACCAATACTTTTCAATCTGAAAAGGTGAGATACAGCCTTAATCAACGCATTCAGTAAAAGAAATACCCCCAACGATGAATAAAATCAACTATGAGTAGTAAGAATAATTTAAAAACAAGTCATTGGATTGAAGTGATTAAGATTTTTGTAAACACTTTTGTCTCCTCCAACCGTCCACAAGAATCACCACTCGGTACTCATTTTAACCTGGCCAAAATTAATATCTCTCCATCTTGAATGCTGAGCTGTGAAGAACGATTAACATCTGAGTATGATGTTAGTCAGAGATGCTATGGAATGGACGTTGAGCTGCACTATTGTCTTATTCTGCCATTATGCTCTGTGAAATAAGCTGTATAATCACGGAAATCTGGGTTAGGTGATACTGAAAACTAAAGCTGGAATGATTTTTTTTTTCTCCTTTCAATTTTATTCGGTTTAGGAGACAGTTTTCGATTGTAAAGAGTTAAATACAGCCTTTGTTAATCCTTCCATGCCAACGTCTCTCCTCAGCTGAATAAAATCATCTGGTGGTAGCAAGTTCAGGGTTCAATGCAGCATGTCCCTGTATTGCAGTGGTTCACGGGTTTCTCAACTTTCGTACGGTATTTCTTGAGTAGTAGTTGTGGAGTTATTGTCCCAGGTTCATCAGAAACGTGAACCCAGTGGACCGCAGAATGAAATTTCCCTTCCTCTGGAGCCCACCATCCTCCATCCGGGGGAAAGGAATGGAATGAGGGACATTAGTATAATTAGGCAGCTCCACCACCTGGTCATATCGATGCCACCACTAGAAGGCGTTCCTCACCAGCACTATTTCTAGGGGTACATTCTCAATACTGTTCTAAATTTGTGTCCTACTGATACACTAGGTGGGAAGGACTAGACACACCAACAGGAATACAAACAAGTGGTTAAACGATCAACTGCTCGCCATTTAAGCTTTCGTAATTATCAGTTCCATCTCAAAGGCCAAAAGGTCATTTAATAAAATAAAATAAACTTATAATGCCTGTGGGTTTGAGTTGTTACATTATTGTACTATAAAAAGAGGGGGGAGGGGGAGGAAAAGGTGTCACGTAAAAGGAGAGAGGAAAGGATGGTGCCAGATAAAGGGATGACACGGGGAGGGATTGTGGCAGGTAAAGGGAGGAGGAAGGAGAGGGGGAAGGGATGGTGTCAAGTAAAGGGAGAGGAGGAGAGATGGTGCCAGGTAAAGAGAGAAGGAAGATGGGGATGGATGGTGTCATGTAAAGAAAGGATGAGGGATGGTGTTAGGTAAACGGAGGAAAGGGAAGGGATGTGTCAGGTAAGAGGAGGAGGGAGAGGGAGACGGATGGTGTTAGGCAAAGGGAGGAGAGGGGGAGAGATGGTGCCAGGGAAAGGGAGGAGGAAGAACAGAGGGAGGGATGGTAGCACGTCAGGAGGGAAGAGAGGTAAGTCAGATAAAGGGAGGTATGGTGAGGGATAAATGTCAAGGTTAAGTGAGGAGGAAGATGACACCAGGTAAAAGTGCTAAAATAATTAACCCAAGGCATAAGAGGTAACGTCAATACAGCAAAGCCAATTTAGGTAAGGCTTTGTATCTCATCATCATCTCCAGCATCACCATCACGACAAATTTAACGTACTGGTATTTATAATTTTCATCAAGCCACCACCTGTTTATATTATTTAGCACTGGAATTACCTTTCAAACCAGTGAGATCTGATATACCCGTCACTAATATTAACCAAGAGATATCCTTCATAAATAGAATCGTCTGAAAGTAGATAAAAGTAATCGGAATCAGGTTAACCTTCATGCGGTGGCACAGATATAACCAGGCTCTCAATTCCCCTATCTCCACTGGAAGAAGGTGAATTACAAAAAAAGAACATTATAACTATGCAGTCAACCGGGTTCACGTTCACATGAGCACAGGATGATGATAAAAAGAACCAAAAGAACAAAAATAGAACAAAAAAAGATGAAAAAAAGAAAGAACGAAAAAAAAGAAAAGGATAAGAAAAAAAGAAGAAAAAGAACGAACAAAAAGAAAGAACAACTCCCATTCTTCTGAGGCATAGGGGAGATCTAAAACTACCAGCATTTTTCCAGAATGCCATAAACTGGACATTAAGGAGGGAGAAGGTAGAGGCTGGAGACCCATCCTCTTTGTACCGGCGCTGGAATGTGCCCGAAACTTGAGCAACATCGTATCTCCGTATCACTCAGTATGGAGACAAAAATCGAAATCAGATATCGTGGGGGGAAAATTGAGTAGAAAAGGAGATAAACTGAAATAAAAATCGTGGGACAGAAAATTGCAGGTTAAAAATAGTTAAGAACTCGATATGAAAATCGCGTGAAAAGGAAAAAAATCCGAAATTGTGGATAGCAAACGTGGTTATTAAAAAACAGAAATAAGAAATCGTGGACAGAAAAATGTGATAGAAATCCGGAACCGTAAGATAGAAAAATGGGGATGAAAAAAGTTATGAAATTGAAATCCGAAAAAGGATTGGTGAAAATGAAAATGCTCAAGTGTGAAAATGTGGCCCCCCCCCTTTTTTTTTTTTTTTTTAAATACCGCTGTTTGACTTCGCTTAAAGACCTGATCGTCTGTTTCCTGAGACCCGGAAGTCATCATTCAAGCCACACACCAAATGTCACCGCTTTTGTGCTACGACCCACCGGCTATACTGAATAAATGCCGGGGGTGTTTCATTCAGGGCTTGGGTGATGGTACAGGCGAGGGTGCTTTTATGAATCGCGTTCTTTCAAGCAGATTGTCTCCAGTGACTAACACTTGACCACCACCATTTGGACGAGACTACTATTTCCCCCTGAATGATGTCCATATTTCAATAAAGCAGCCGTGTGGGGAAGTGGAATATCGTAATAAAGAGATGGGGGATAAAATGAAGTACTGAGTGACCTACCATGTACATGTAGAGGCCAGACATGCACATTCATCCGCAACGCTAAGAGAAGCTTGGTCGGTGATGATAACTGTCAAGGCAAACCTGATATAAACATACTCCAGGATGTATAGAAGAGTAATACGACATCTACTTTTCTGAAGAAGAAAAAAAAAAAAAACTGACAGACAAAACGTGGCGAGGTAGACTGAGAAACTGGGAGTAATGTGAAACTGCTATGAGGGAAGGAGGGTAGGAGTGCCGCGTGGGAGTGAGGTGTTTTTGTTGCGACCACCTTGGACGAAAATAAAAACATTCTCAAACGAAAGAAAATCATTCAGGAGCCGAATGATAATCGCCCGCCAGAATATGCTGTTGATCAAGTTACAAGGCGGCCTCGTGGGGGGGGAGGCGAGGGCAGCTTCCCCTGGCGAGGCCGTGGGGCAGGCACCCCCGGGGAGCTGGGGGACGGCGCCCCTCCCTAGGGAGGCCAGGAGGGCGCCACCACCGGGGGACGCCGAGGGCGGCGGCCCCCCCAAGGGGGACGGAAGATTTTGGCAATGTCTTGACACCCTGAAGGTTTCATGTTGATAACTCACGTCATTCATGATATAATGATGCTAAAGACGGGCGATACAAGCTAGTTTACCTTTTGCAGGAATTTTGGTGACCTTACCCTTGACCCCGACTGCCCATTTTCGAACTCGTCCAAGATTTTGCCCATATCATGATACTCTGAAGGTTTCATGTTGATAGCTCAGGCCGTTCATGAGATACAATGGTGCTAAAAGCGGGTGATCAAAAATTAGTTGACCTTTGGCTGCCATTCTGGTGCCCTTGACCTTGGCCCCGACTGCCTATTTTTGAACTGGCCCAAGATTTGGTCATACCCTGATATCATTAAGGTTTCATGTTGACAGCTCAAGCCGTTCACGATATAATGGGAAAACACACACACACACACACACACACACACACACACACACACACACACACACACACACACAGGCGGGCAAAAATATCTGGTAAAGGTGGGCGATAACTAATATCCTTCTCCATGAAGTTTTATCCAAACATATTAAACTACAATGCAAGAGTGGTGGTGGGTGGGGGTGGGTACAAGGTCATTATTCCCCTCCCCCCCAAAAAAAAAAAAAAAAAAAAAAAAAAAAAAAAAGCGTGGGGTACGGGAGATCTGTACAACTTCAAGGCCAAACAGCCGTCCAGGAAAGGCAGTCGCAACCCCACCTTGCTTTGTCCAACTCAAGTACGAGAAAATGCGAGCAAATACGCGAAAACGAGCATACATAAGAAAATACGAGACGACACGCAGAATTGAACAGCTTGTACGGGACGAAATTTTCACACTTGTAAATACCGGTACTCTTATTTAAACGTGGCCTAGATTTTCCTTTTGCAGTTATTTTACGTTGCTCAATGGCAGAAAAGGCTAATACTGCACCTCTACATCCTTTCCACAGCACTTTTTCGTGATTAGCAACATACTCTAGTGTTACGGCACTCTACTGCTAGAACTCAGAATCAAGATTGAGATGACAATTTTCGGCCAAGTTAAGAAGCATATAAAGACTATTCTGTAGGAAGTATCGAAACGGAAGGGCAAGAAATAGCTTCCATTAACCTGTTAAGCTGGTTGTCGAAGTGAAGAGGATAAAGTAGTAGTAGTGGTAGTGGTGGTGGTGGTGGTGTAAGTAGTAGTAGTAGTAGTAGTAGCAGTAGCAGTAGTAGTAGTAGCAGCAGTAGTAGTAGTACTGGTGGTGGTGGTGGTGGTGGTGGTGGTAGTAGTAGTAGCAGCAGTAGTAGTAGTAGTAGTAGTAGTAGCAGTAGCAGTAGTAGCAGTAGTAGTAGCAGTAGTAGTAGTAGTAGTAGTAGTAGTAGTGGTGGTTAGTAGTAGCAGAAGTAATAAAATAATAATAATAATAATAATAATAATACACTGGCAAAACTACCACTAGATTCTCTCTCTCTCTCTCTCTCTCTCTCTCACACACACACACACACACACACACACACAAATCGAATACCATGTATGAACCAAATTCCTCTTAGACTACCATGCCTCCTCCCACCTTCGAACTCACACACACGGTACATTCCTTTTTCACCACCGTACGAGTATCAATATCCATTTTCTCCTTACGGCAATACCTTCTAGCAAGCTGAGCTGTAACAACAGTATGATGCTAGTCACAAGAACCACTACAGAAAAGATTTATGACCGTAGCAAATGAGCTAAGGAAAACAGGCTGCAAAGGGAGGGAAACAAGCTGCAAAGGGAGGAAAACAAACTGGAATGGGAGAGAAATAAGCTGCAAAGGAAAGGAAAAAGCTGCAAATAAACGAAAATCAGCTGCAAATGGAGGAAAACAAGCTTCAAAGGGAGGGAAATAAGCTGCAAATGAGGGAAACAAGAGACAACTGGAGGGAAACATGCTGCAAAGGGCGGGAAATAACTTGAAAGGGAGAGAAATAAGCTGCAAAAGAAGAGACAGTAGCTGCAATGGGAAGTAAATAAGCTGCAACGGGACGATAATAAGCCGCAAGGGGACAACAATAAGGTGCAAAGGGAATAGGCTGCAACGGGACGGAAATAAGCAGCAAAGGAAGTAAGCTGCAAAGGGAATAGGCTGCAACGAGACGGAAATAAGAAGCAATGGAAATAAGCGGCAAAGGAAGAGAAATAAGCAGCAAGGGGACGAAAATTACTGCCTAGTTTTGGTGGACGAACTATAGTAATAAAAAGCGCATTCCAAATTCAAAGCTGAAGACTCTCTCTCTCTCTCTCTCGGCAATGCGGCCCTACCTTGTTTCGTGCACCAATTAAAAAAAAAAAAATCCAAATTCAAGGTCAACCCCGCCAGATTCATTCATGCCTCTCTCGGCAAAGCGGCTCCACTTTGTTTCGTTCACTAATAGAAAATAAAAAATCCGATTTCAAGGTCGATATCGCCAGATTCTCTCTCGCTCTCTCTCAAAACTGCAATTCATCTTTATTTTGTAAGCTAAAACTGCATTTTCTCCTTCGGTACAAATCCAGCAAGTCAGATTTAAATTTTTGTTCACGTACCGATCCGCAGTCAATTTCTTTTGGCGATGTCTTCTGTAACCTTAACGTTCGAATCTTTTGCCAAGGTAAGTAGGCTACTTAAAATCAAAGGTTCAACATCTAGGAGGCTGACAGAATGCTGAATATTACAGGAAAAAGTAACACCATCAGTATTATTGTTTGTGGTATTCAGGGACCACTTCGTTACCATGACGTCTTTTTCAATTCATCATGTTACATCCAAACGATTTATTTGGATTAGGACAAACATGAAACATTTCGAGTCGAAGAGGTTATAAACGGCCTACTTTGACACCACCATTACGAGATCCTACCTAACGAACGAATCTGTTTGTGTGTGTGTGTGTGTGTGTGTGTGTGTGTGTGTGTGAATTAGCCTACTGTACTACAACACGTAATGAACTGCAGTTGCATATTATTCGTAATCTGACTCGTACACAATCAAGGACCCGTGATAAGGATTGGCCGTTATAACACCCGTACCCTAGCGAGCTTTGGAGGCCTGCTAACATCTCTTCATTACTAGTTAAATACACCAGGATTGTCTTCTTACGAAAGTTTTGTCGGTAATTAATAGAAATTAATAACAAAAAGATGATTATGGTATACTACTCACAATAATTCACTAAGAGGAGTTTGAATGCCTCCGAAGCCATTAAGAGTACGATCTCAGGCTGTCAAATCACCTTCCCCTGTCACACCTACACAACTGAGAAGTGAGAACCCCGGCAGATGCATTGGTGTACGCGTCAAGTTTTCAACCCCTATATCACCACAATCTCTATTTTATTCTTGCTACATCCAGATGGTTTTGTTCTGCTTAGGAGAGACTGTTGAAGATTAAGGCTCTCTCAAACTGAATTAAAATAATCTGGCGACAGAAATAAAATGAATATGAATCTGACCGAGGCCGGGGATCTACTGGCCAACACCTTAACCACCCAGAAGAAATACAACAGTACGATGTCAAGTTTACTTTGCATGGAACTGCTTTCACTGTCCTTTACTTTCATATTGTATGGTGGCACTGTGTAGCATTGTTATTTACATTCACAGTACGTTACATCGTGCAAAATGGAGGATCGCAAGTATCTTCCATTGTCAAATAATATCATATATATATAATATATATATACAGAATATATATACAGTATATATCTTCCTTTCAATCCGACGACTTTATTACCTTATTCTTTCTCATTACAGACGATTTCTTTCAGCTTGAGGATTTCTACTACTAACGAGGTTAATGAAGTCTATCTAACCCTTTCAGTTCGAAAAACCTAAGGTGGAAGAAAAATCGACTGGAGGCAAATTCAAAAATGCGTCATCGGATTGAAAGGGAGTATGCAGCAAACACACCAGTATGTTATGCAGACAACTGATCCAACATAACCAGCAGGTCTATTTCATAAATATCTAAACCAAACCATTCGTTATGTAAGTTACATCTAAGTATACACTAAACTGAATTCAACAAATGCATCTCTCGAATCCTTGTCATCTCCCGGATACTGGCTTAGATTTTACTGTGAAGGAAGGACAAAAAACAGTACTGTAAATACAAAGACAGTTCAGTCTTCCCACGTCTTCCGTTTATCCTACTGAACTAGAAATCTCTTTTACCGTATGCTGTTTTTGTAGGAAGGACATCAGCAGGAGCGGGCAGAAATTTCCCATGTCTCTTGTTTATCATGCAATTCAAAAGTCAAGTTACGAGATGAATGTGTTAGTAATACTGTATGTGGGAGGTGTAGGGGGGGTGCGAGCCCTCTTCCACTCCGCAGATGTGGTGGAGGCTGTCAAACACATCCGCAGAGATGGTACCGTCGATGTTGATATCAAACCACGACCAAACGACTAATGACATCAACGACTATATTATCACTTTTCCACGAGTAACTGTGATATCAATATTAAACCGTCACTCTTCCAAGAGATGGTTTCTTTCGGGAATGCTTTCATGTTACAACTGCGTAACTTGTTACTGCCTTTCTAAATAACAGTACTCTATACGTGTAACTTCAGTACGGTATGTCTACTGAGTATATAACTACCGAAATTATTAAATTCTTTCATTACACATTCGTTGCGACAAAATCTTTTTTACCAGGCTTTTAGGTCGTCCCATGAAACTACAACTACCTCGTCAGAAAGCGCTGGAGTCACGTAGTCAGCCGCGCCATTTGAGAATTATAGTTTTCTTGTGACCACTGACTCCTACCAGGATACCCACGCCCCGCCCTCAGTCTTCGCCCCTATTCTCACTCCTTTCCCTCTCAATACTCACTTTCCTACACTGGTTTACTCTTGCTGCACACATCAGATTTAAAAGTATACTACTGAGTTTCTCCGACAGGACTTCACAAAATCTCAGTTTACTTTCAAAGCCAAATGGTTGAAAGCATACCCTGACAATGACGATAAATACCAATGAAAGCAACAGAAACAACGCCACTCAAGACAGCCAGTAAGGTCTGTTTCTTCCATATTAAACCGACACACAAAATGTAACTGGTTCCTTCAAAAACACACATCAACACTCACCCGGCATTTAGGCTTCTGCTTGAGAGGTTCGTGAAGGATATGCATCTCCTCCGCACGAAGAGCTGTTCCCGACTGACCACGATAATGAATTGGTGTACGCTCGCTCTGGGGCACCATAGTTTATGCGCAACACGGGGCAACACGCAAGATTTTGTTGCGCGCCACTTTTAAATTTCACACATGCATTTCTAGACTATTTGCATCAAAAAATGAAACAAAGACCTAAGACGGGGCCATATTCTGGACAGTTTTGTTGCACGCCTATATTTTAGGCATTCACACCTAGCTTGTTCGCACACAGACTGGTTTTCAGGTGAGAATAACAAAAATTATAAGAGCAAAAGAGATGGTGGCTTTACCAAGCAGCTTTCCATTTTTTTGTTCGTTGCACACTGTAGGCAAGCATGCAGACAGAAACGTTATCAATCGCGTAAACATTATTAGCTGTTGCAGGTTGAATATGGACAGGTAGGCTTTCTTCGTCTCCAACCTACACCTGCGTCTCATTTAATCTTTAACATTTTTCTCGTATTAGCTGCTTTGACTGACTTGCACTCTTGCAGATCGTCAACATCACACAACATTCCTTTCACTGATATAGCCATGAACATTTGGCCGATTATAGCTGAAAGTAGTCAGGAATGCCGAAAGGACATACCATAGTTTGGTATGAGCTTTGACAGACTTGAGGTTTTAACACAAAAATTATAATGGCAATGAAAGCATTTTGCAAGCGTAATGATTCATTCATCTCATCACCTGCTACTGACTATTAGTGTAATGGCAAAAGCAATCTTATCAACAAAGGAGGCTCCCAATACTATTTTTACTTTAACGACCCACATCTTCATTCTATAATAGCAGCTTATTCACGTAGCTCAATGGCAGGAAAGGACAATACTGTTACTACATCCTCTCCATTGCACTTCTCTGTGATCAGCACCAAATTCTAGTGTTACTGTATTGTTACACCTTGGCATTTAAGATAAAGAGATGGCAATTTTAGGTCAAGTAAAAATGAAGAGTATAGTACATTATTTTCATGTTGGCAGTTACCAGTGGAAGAGGTGTTTGAGTAAGGTCACTCAAGCCCACAGCTGGTGTCCCCCATTTTCGTAGCAGTAATACTAGCAATTCTAGCCTCAGGTTCATCTGAAACGTTAACCCGGTGGACTGGAGGCTGAAGTTGCCCTCATTCTGTAGTCCACCATCCTCCTCTTGGGGGATTGGGATTTAAGGGATGTTTGTAATAACCAGACTGGTGCCGCACAGCTATCTCAGTGCTACTGTGTGAAAGCATCCTTCTCCAGCACTCCCTCATTTTAACAGGACTGTTATATAAAATCATCACACACAATAAGTCCTCACTATGTCAGTAATGTTTCAAAATACAAAATATTCTCCATACAACTGGTACCGTAAATCAGAGGAAACTGGCAAACTAGATTTGCAGGTAGCAAAAGAACTTTAACAGGATTTCTCATTATTATGGTCTTACTAGCAAAGAATGAGTATAAGAATGGGTAAAATATATTCATAACAAGGACTTCCTGTTCAGTATAGTCTTGGAATCTTAGTACTGTACTTAACCCTTACATTCTATGACATTTTAAGATCTTGCTATCTCCAGATTTTTTTTTTTTTTTTTAATGGGGTGGGTGGGTTAATGACGGCTATATCTAACCCATCCAGTGTGGTCTTTCCTGAATTTATTAAAACAATTAACAAAATATGTCAGCGGACAAAAGGTATTAAACTTTATATCCCCATCCCAGGGGCAACTGTGGGAAGAAAAATGCTTAGGATTAATGCTTATTCACTGCATAAGGGTCATTAAAGCAGACATAGAATCTTTACTGCCACAACCTTCCCATACAACACAGTACAGTACATAACAATCAAATTTACATCGCGTACCAAACTGTGGTGCTAGCTGAACAAGAACAATGGGAAAGTAAACTTCCCCTAAAGTCTCATTGGCCCAATTGCTGAGCTTAGATTTTTCCACTTGAGGCCTTGATGTGCCAACCACTGCATGACAGGTTCCCCTCAACAGTGGGCAAGTTAGATGAATTAGCAATGTCTTTCTGTCTTTGATGAGCTTAGTAGAGGAGAGTAGGGGGGAAGGGATAACTTTCATTCTGTTGTCTGATGCAGATGTGGAGGAATATTTAAATTTTAAAGAAAAAGCATTTGAAAATCAGTAGGTATTATCCAACAATAGGAGAATAAGCATTATGAAAACCACAAAATTCTAATCACTGTAAATTCTTATACCTATATAGGATGCCAGTCAAGAAGTGCTCTGAAAAGGACGCACAGCCACAGCACTGTCTTTTTCTGTCACTGAGCTATGTGAATTACAGTAGGCCATACAAGAATGAAAATCTGGGACAAGGTAACAAGAAAGAACTATAACTGGCACTGATGAGTCTGGTATCAGCTTCCAGAGCAGAGGGTGCTAATTAGCCACACAACAAAGGTACCCCATTCAGTCTGGTGAAGCACATATTAATTCTCGCAACATACAGTTTTGCACAACTTCAGAAAGACCTCTCCTACTGATGGGGTTACTAAAGGCAAAATTGAATCTATATCTTCAAGGTCTCAAACTCTTTCATTAGCTTAATAAACTCATGCTGAGACAGCAACACAAAAAACAGGGTGGTTCCTATGTAACACCCCTATTCCACTCCACCAAGTGATTTCTCGCATGATGCAAGGACAGCTTGATCAGCATGATTTATATCAACCCCGCATCATTTCTTCATTTCCTACTTCCACTGCCACATCCATGCCCATGCCAGCAGACTGAGCCATTCCCACAACAAAGGATACTGCCAAGTGAGTTTATAGTACAGCACTATATACAGACCACCATGTATGTAATCCATCATCAGCTTGAATATGTTAAGCAATCAATCACAAGTTGTAATGTAGAGAATGAATTAAAAGCATGTTATCAGCACAAAGAAGTGATAAAGACCATGGTAAAGAGCAGATTCAACTCTTCAGTCTAATTATATGGTTTGCATTCTATTTTTGCTACTGCCACACTTTTATTCATTTTTAAGGTGACCTTTTTATCAGGAATGGCTACATGTGACTTTCATTAACACCACTGGTGGAAGACATAAAATAGTCTGGAGGCAGCAATTGCATCATCTTCATTTATAAATGCTCCCGCATGCTTGCATACATTGGCCTTGGTAACTTAATGGCAGCTCTGAGCTGTCAATGTTGTTTGATCTCTAGCAGCCTCTCTATTCAGTCTATTAACACTGAGGTCACACACTATGACCTCATCCCAAGCCTTTTTTAGTTTGCCTCCGCAACTCTGAGTGTTCACACCTCTCACCCTCCACACCCAGCCATCATCTTCCATCCTCTCCACAAGCTTAAACCATCTCAGTCTACCCCTTCTCATCACAGCATTAATATATTCAAGTCCCATTCTTTCTCTCAACTCTTCTGCAATAATAAAATTTTAAAATATACCATCCAACTGAAGAGGTTACTGGTAGGCCTGGCTGGTTAAGCTGCTCAGTCAAGATAAAAGGTGCAACTTTCAGGCAGTCCAACAGAACTCCTGATCATTGTTAAACACTACATTAGGGTCAGCTTATTTTCATCTAATGGAATTGTGCCACTCCCACAACTTGCATACATAGCCATGATTGCATGAAATTAACAAGTGTTGGGTATGACGAAGGAAGAAATCTCCTTTATTATTATTCTACCTAACCTCTGAATCAGACTACACTTGGTCATTACCTGTGTTGAAAAGGGTTTTGGATCTTTGTCAAGTAAGAACAATTAGGCTGTGGTTCCTCTGCTCCTCCTGCACAGTACATCAGCCTCCCTGGTCTGTAGAAATTCCACATCAGAAGACGCAAGAACATCACTAACTGCACAAAACTCCATAAAACATTAAAAATGATGCTCAAGTCTCTAACCATCCATCATCTACTCCTGTGTTGCCCCATGAAGAGTGTAGGAACCTGGGGCTAGGCAAACTGGTCCTGACATTTCAGATGAGAGTGACCAGCCTCACTCATCCCTGAGTGGCATTACATGAACAATAAACCCCAACCAGCCCTTGGACAAAAACCTACCCCGGCTCAATCCGATTGGAGAGCCTTAATTGCCCACTAAACCATCAGGTGCCATAATTTGGTTATATGGTTACCACCCAGCACAGTAAATGGTTTCCTGGTGTACAGGAAACCATTTGTCTTGTTACTCAGTGTAGAGTCAACCACAGGCAGAAAGAGGAGGAAAGAATTACGGAAAGACAGAAGAGGAAGTGCAAAGTAACCTATAGGCTGAAGGATGAGGAAAGAATGAAGGAAATAAAGACATAGGCAGAAGGAGGAAAGAATGACGGAAATAAAGACAGAAGAGGAAGGAAGGAAGGAAGAAAGGAAGAGAGGAAAGGGAAGTCAACCGAGAGCAGCACTACATAAAGTGAGAGGATGGTGAGCAACCCCACCTACCAAATACCTCTAACATACCTTTAAAATATGATTAAAACTGATGGTAGTCACAGTAATTTCAAGCTAGATCGTCACAAACATCTCTACTGTATATCCAGTGGTGTGTTGAACAAGCATACTGTACCTGCTGGGCAGCCTCCAGCCATGTCCAGGGGTCAGATTCACAAACACACTCATATTAATTCCCCATCATAACTGTGATTTGTTTTCCCCAAAAGGACAAGGATTAGAAAATTTCAGTCTTCACATGCTTCTACTTCTCACAAACAGAGATCTAAGTTATGAGGGGGAGTCAACTGTAAATATGTTCAAGAATTTCATCTTAGTAATGTAAGGTAGTGTGGCGCTGGTCACTGATATGAATCGTTTGCTTCATTTCGTTTATAGAGGCTCCAACATGCTTGCATACGTCCACCTTGGCCATCTAATGGCAGCTCTCCTATGTTAATGAAAAGTATTAAAACAAAGAATATGTTAAGTGTGTTAAACAAAGAAATACTATGTATCACTAAGGAAAAAATGTTACAGAATCTTCAAGCCACATAAAATATGGCTCTGAATCACTTCCACCAGTCAATTCCCTGCCACATATTGTTGACTTCAACAATACCCCTCCAACTGTTCCTTTTTATGCAGTACTGTATAGCATGTCCTCCCTGTATGTCACCTTTTTATGTTTTTTCTTCTGTCAACTCTGCAGTAAATTACAGAAATAGGCCTACTTATAATACCACTGCTGCTTACAAAGCTGATTAGCCAGCCACCCTAATTTACAGATTCAAATATATGATAAAGGTAGTGATATTTTGGAACAAATTCCTCACAGATAATGAGGACCACCTGTATTCACCATTAATGCATGAATCAAATAATGAAAACAAATTACTCCTAATGAAGAAACTTGCACACTATAAATGTATCTTGCATTTTAAGACGTGGCTACAGAATTAGACTGGTTCCATATCCTCCTCTTCTATCTATCTGTCTAGATAGAAGAGGAGGATATGGAACCAGTCTAATTCTGTAGCCACGTCTTAAAATGCAAGATACATTTATAGTGTGCAAGTTTCTTCATTAGACTGGTTCCATATCCTCCTCTTCCTTGTTAAAAACTACTAAACTTTCATAAATCAAACTATTGTATTGTTCACTTCATCCATACTGTAGGTTACTTACATACTCTCAGAACTTTTAACTGTATTTTTTCCCCATGCACTATCAGAACAAAAGTAGGACAGAAATTAACAGGACATATATCATTAATGCAAAATATTAGATTAAGTACAATTATAACTTATAGCATTTGCTTGAACAAAAACAAGTAGTTTAAGCAGTACAGTACTTAAAAGTACAGCAGTACATCCATCACATGCCAAAAATTACTTTTTGTAATTGATCAAGGAATGTGTTGTGTGAAATAATGTACAGTTTGAATATAAAAACTTCTCTGAATGTAGCTTTTTAAAATGTGGTTGCCAACAGACTAACACTTCAATTCTATTCAAATATAATACAACCTATTACAGTACTAAGTCAAATGGCTTTTGTATTTGTAACTTATACACCTTGAAGTCATGACAAATCAAACATAATAATGAGCCTGTAATAATTTTTAGCACTGCATACCACCTTTACTTTCCATTCCAAGAGATGGTGTCAAATATAACCGTATATCTGAAAAGTCCCAGTAAAACAGGCCACTGTATCAGCATGGGAGTTTAATGAAATGTTGGCAGGCATTGAGAATAAGCATTAACCCCTTCTTTACCGAAATGCATTAGGTAGTACATGTACAGTATACTTCCATTCTTAAAGCCACTGAGGTACTGAGAAAATTTTGGAAGTACATGTGTACTTCCAAACATCATGGTTGTCTGCACGGCTTTGCTGCATTGGTATGGCTCTTATAATCCTTCCATGTAGGCTTCAGCTGCAGAAAATGCTGGACATGGCAACACTCTCTGTTCATGACCAATGGTAACATTATTATGTTGTAAATACGTCATGAAAATTCATTAGTTTCGATCAACTGTAGACTGTGTATATGATGCAGAGCAGTTTCTCATGCACCAATGAGAGGTCTAAATAATCAAACACTTTTCTCTCATCAGGTATAAAATATATTTCTAGACCTATTTCGACGATCACAAATATGCGGTCCATTTTAGCGAAGCACGTCACAATTTTATGGAAACTACCTTTCATCATATTGGTTGAATTTTACCGCTGGACACATATGCTTACTTGTAAAAAGGATGTTTTTCTTAGTACATTTGAAGTTTTGAAGTTTTTTGAAGTACTGTATGTCAATTCCTCGTAAAAATTCAGTGTCTCCAAATAGTCCACATATACATTGTATTTTCATCCAAACTGAAATGACAAAACAGGAAAATCTCCTGAAAGACATATAGCAGAGAATGAGTTTCAATGCTCATTTGCAAAGGTCAAACTACTCAAAATCGTCGAACTTTAGACTTCCTTCAATGCTGTGTTCCAGGCTCGTCCTTGTACAGCATCAGGCAGTAATGCGCGAGCATACTTTCATTCCAGAAGCCTTGACAGCGATGCTTCATTTCGTTGTCTGAAGTACATTACTCGAACACCTTTTTTGAGCAGACATTTTTCTTTCAAACGAGATGCCAAAAGTTCAGCCTTGTCCATTGATAGTACCAAATCACGAACTAAGCCATTCAGCTCTTCTTGAGAGAACTGTGCAGGTGTGTCTTCACTATTGGCTAAAAACTCTGCATCCTCAGCTGCTTCATCTAACTCAGTTTGGGATACATCTTCGTCCTCATCGTCGCTACTGGCGATACCATCTTCTGGTGGTATTGGAATGGGAAGATCTTCATCACTGTGCTGCACTGGTCTTATAGCGGATTCCAAACTGGGGTAAGCAATCTTGCTCTTGCGCTTGTTCTTAACAGAAAACCCATATATGTTAACCTTGCAAAAGTAACAATCTGTAGCATGATCTTTCGGCTCCCTCCATATCATAGGAAAGGCGAATGGCATTGCCTTTTTCCTTTTATTCAGCCAATCTCTTAGTCCACTCGAACAAGCTGTACAAATTACATGCGGTGCCCATTTTCTGTCTTGATCTGCAACAGCACAGCCAAAGTACAGATGACAGACCTTCTTGATATCGTTCATGATTTTACGTCGCTGTCCCTTGGGGGTGAACGAACCACAGACATAGCAGAAACAATCGGGGCTATTTTTGCATTGCCTTGACATTTCAACTGATTCAATAAACAACAACAGCTGCAAAAATGCATATGCAGTGTTAAGAAGAGGAATATATGTGAATATTGTTATATACGGTTTCAACATGAAGGTTCAGCACTCATCATAAAAATTAGACATGGTACGATGAAACAGATAGGATTTTCAGAATCAGCACCTAAAATTGTATCAAGAGCAGATGATTTTTTAATGTTGATGCCACCAACCAAGCCTTCCCAGCACATCTGCGACTGTTTTTCAAGAACAGTACAGTAAATTTGTGAAACAACGACTTAGCGTGCCTGCGGCCTTCAAAGGAATGTGAACTCTGAAAACCCCAACAGACCCCATTACAGTATATGGAAACATGTCGTCAAATGATGAGGAGAAGGATTTTACTCTCCATGTAGACAGAGGTCAAGAAGAATCTGACAATGAGTGGATATCTGAGGAAAGCAACAATGATCCAACAATGATCCATAGTGTGTTGAATGAGTCTGCCTTGAGTTCTGACTCCTCTTCAGTTCCTCACAAATTCAGGTTACTGAGTGACCCTTTATCAGACAAAAGACCTAATGATTTACGGAATGTGGTGGAAGTTTCGAAATGTGCATCCGGAAGTAATTTACGGTACCAGTCCTTTTTTTTCCTCTTCCTTTTATTTGTCTTTACTTTTATACTTCCCACACCCCCATTCTTTTCCTTTTATATCAGTTTTTCCCCCTCTTCCTTCATTTTTTTTTCACTTCTTTCATTCTTCTTTACTGTGTATGGCCTTGTCTTGTCTTGCCTGGTTGTGTCTGCCTTGGAAAGAGCCTGTAAATAGGTCACCTCCTCAACCAGGAAAAAAAACTATCATTTACAGCAAGAAACCAACATAAATTACAAGTAAATACATTTATAAACTGTGCATGCTATTATTTTCAAGCCTAAATATTTATTGGTTGTTTATGTCCATGTATTTCTTATTTAAAAAAAAAAAAAAAAAAAAAAAAAAAAAAAAAAAAAATTATAGTGTGATTTTTATTATTTTTGTTGGCACAATCCACTGAGGTTTATCTGATCACTGACGTAACAAAAATTTTAACGTAGAGTTATTAGCTTGGACACAGTGATAAATTGACCCCCCCCCCATGCATAAAAAATGTTGTGTGATATACAGTAGGTGTGTGAGGGGTGGCAGCCGCTGATTCAGGACACGCTGCTCAATGAAGAAGGGGATAAGGACTGTTTTATAATGAAATTCAGATCCTCAAATCGTTCCCTGTCTCAGCCAGGATAAATTCTATGATCATAAAATCAATCATCCACCCCTCTGCTACTAAACCAACAAAGCATTTTGAACTACATTACAATAGTGATATAAAATGATGTTCATGATGAAATTGCCTGCATCTTACATCAGTGAGTTACAGCATCAGATTCCAAGACAGTATGAAAATAAAAACTGCTATATGCATCTATGTCTGTGTATTACACTTCCTGTTTGGGTTACCCTTCAGCCTCTTTGCTTTGGCAGGAACGTAAGACCCATCATGCATTATTTTTCTTTTCTTCTTCTTCTGAACATTTTTCTTATTAGAGGGTTCTTTTATTGTACCTCCTGCTGTCTTATCTTTCACATTTTCAATCATACAACTTCCACCCCCCTCTTGGTCTATCAGAAACATATTACTAAAATCAACATCTTTGTTGGTTTGTAATTTATTCTGAACAACTGTTTTGCCCTTAGGCTTATCAACAGTGCCTTGTTGGGAGACTCTTTCCACAAGCTGCTTCCTCTCCAAAGAAGGACAAGGTACCTCTTCACTACTGCCAAAACTAATAAAATCTGCACCCAAATCTGCAGTGGTAGAATTCTGTTCCGTCTCTCCTGGGATAAACACTCGCTGTGATGGATCTGTTCTCTTTAGATGAAATGATTTTATTTCCTCCTTGGATAGCCTGCAACTGGATTTTTGTTTATCATTACCATCTGTGAGATTCTCTTCTCTTTGTTCCATATTCACCATCTCCTCCTCTTCCTCACTGCCATCATTTACATCAACATCAATTTCCACAGCTTCACAGATTTTAGCATACAGTGCATGAAACCTGTTCCCATCTTCTCTCACAGAAGGTTTCAAACCCAGCACCATACAGGAATGTGGCAGAGCCAAACAATTTTCATTTTTCAGCAAGCTATCTAAATCATTTAATGGGAACAGAGGGATGCATTTGTTTGCACACCCAGGAAGAAAGGTCTTAACAACAAATGAAGGTTTTACATTTTTTTTAACAATTATCCCAGCAATACAGTCCTTCTCAAGTGCTCTCATGACAGCATTATACCCAAACACAACATGTGACAAAGCCTCATCTGTCTCTTGGTTCTGCCTCACACTATCCAGATCTAAGTTCTCTTGGAACTGCTGCTTGAATTTGTCAAGAAATACACTTCTCTCTGTTCCTTTGTACTTTTTCACTTCTTTCCATGGTGGTCTACATAAGACTTTCTTCAGTCCAGAGCAACTCTTCCTTAATAACACCCTGACCTGTTCCTCAAGTTCAGGGCCTATGCTTGGCCACTCTAAAGCAAATGGATTATCAAGTGTGTTTTTTATCACATTTTTCTTAACCTTCTTACAACCTTTTAAGGACTTTTTCTGTGCTCCTTTTGATAAGGTTTTTGCCACTTTAACTTTGGATGCCATGATGAAAGATATTCCAGGAATTCAAATATAAAAAAAGACGTTCTTGGAGTTAAAAAAAAAAAAAAAAAAAAAAAAAGCTCCTCTAAACAGAATATCTATGTACAGTATAATTTCATAATAACCAACTACTTCAGGGCATCTTCTAACTACTGTAAAAAATCTTTAGCTGTCCATCTCAATAAGCCCAAAAAAGGCAAGCATGGTGGATGTGTAGTGAGGCAAGTAAACATATGAGGAGTATGTGATAAGCCCCGTGATGGAGAGGAAGAAAAGATTCATAGCCAACTTCTCAGCAGGTTCCAACATATATATTGCAGTGTTAAGTTCATACTGGCGATAGCTATGAGAGAGAAATTTGCGCAACCTTTCAAACATCTTGTCTCCTTTTCCCTAAATGTCTTTTGATGAACTAGTGACGACTGACTGATTACTACAGCCCTATGAAATATTACTATAAAAGACTCCAAGACTTAAAGTACCTACAGTACTATGCAATACACCTTCAACTAAAATGACAGTGTAAACAATACAGAAACAAAACTGAGAAATGCAGAAATGGACTTCAAACTATCTATTCTTTGACCTCATTGGGTTTATCTGCCTTTGAAGTGTCATCAGTCTTAGGAATCTCAATCCTTAGTTTCTTAAGTGCCTCCTTGACACACTGTTGGTACTGTTTATAAACTGGCTCACAACTGGCATCATCAGCCTGACCCTGTAGGAATTTCTCACTGTACCACTGGTTGAAGCAAGAGTCATACAGGCTTTTCAGTTCCTGGCACTCCCTGCTCACACTATTCATTAAGGTTGTTATATGATTAAAGTATCTGATTTTTCCTTCCTTCTGTCCTATGATACACAAACTATCAGTAAAACTCACCAAATTTTAAAATTAATTTCCACGTTTTACAGCATCTACTTTAACTTGCTCCTGCTGTGAGTTCTTAAGTTCACCTCTCTAACAAGGAAGAAAACAGAGGCTCCAATTTCACTGAGAACGGCACCAATGCTACAAGTCAGTGGCCAGACCTGCGGATATAAAATACATGCAGTATAATCAAATGTATAATGATTCATCTCAATTGATAAACAATATGATTAAGATAAACTTTAACTCTTTAAGCACCTTGCTTGGTTCATTTGACGGAAAATTAATGGTTCCAAGATCTTGCTCAATGATGGTCCATCAACAAGGAAAAACAGTTGGCCTCCCAAAGTTAATATGATTGTCACTGAGGAACTACTGGCCAAATGCTCGGGCTTGTATATCTTACTGATGGTGTCTAAACATAAGAATGCCCCCCCCCCCCCAGACAACCATCATCCAGCAAAAGATTTTTTTTTTTTTTTTCCCTCCCCACTCCCCACTTATAAAGAAACTTATGTCCATCCATCCATCCATCATCCAATCCTACATTGCCCCATGAGGAGCATAGAAGCCCGGGGCTAGGCAGTTGGTCCCGACATTTAAGATACGAGTGATCAGCCTCACTCATCCCTGAGAGGCATTACATGAGCAATCAACCCCAACCACCCCTTGGATATAAACCTTCACCGGCTCAATCCGATTGGAGCGCAATAATTACCCACTAAACCACCAGGCACCAAAATTTGGTTATATGGTTACCACCCGGCGTAGTAAATGGTTTCCTGGTGCACAGGAAACCATTTGGCTTGTCACTCAATGTAGAGTCACCCACAGGCTGAAGGAAGTGGAAAGAATGAAGGAAAGAAAGACAGAAGAGGGAGTGTAAAGTCACCTGTAGGCAGAAAGACAAGGAAAGAATGAAGGAAAGAAAGACAGAAGAGAATGGAAGGAAAGAAGGAACTTATGTACAGCTATGAATGAAAATTTGCTGACACATATCTGCCAAAATTGGCTATTGAACTGCTTTTATATGACAGCAATATGAAGCACATAACAAGAATATGAGATGGAGGTAAACTCTGTGTTGTTTGACGAAGGAGAAATATGGAAGACAAGACACAATGTTGGCAGAGGATTGTTGGAATACTTCTGTTTACAGTTGCATATTATAGCCACTATACATTAACCTGAACATGCATTGTGTTATCTATTACAATACATTTTTCTTTTTCTATAAATTTGCAAAAAATGGAAAAGAATTTACAATGCCTGCACCAGCTGACTATATCTGCCACCAGCTGTTTCTCTCTGGAGACTTGGGTTAAAATGTGTGCATTACAGTGAAGTTGAATGATTCATAAATGTGTGTTTGGCAGTCAGTGAGACCTCTATAGGATACAAAAAAAGCTATCTGAAGCTGCATTACACAGTACATGTGGCACAGCTACTACCCTATCAATGGGTCCACACCAACATCTCTACTGCCATTTTGCTTTCCGCCCTGCAACATGAGGGCCAGTCAAACCAGCTTTGTATGTAAGCCCATGCTTTAAAATTTACCACAAACAGAAGGATAGAAAGAAATTATGTAAATGTTAGAACCAAGTAGCAGCCGAGTGCCACTTTTTTTTTTTTTTTTTAATTCTGTATAAGCATCTTGTAGTTCGTAAAGCATTTTTATTTTCATAATGGATTACAATGAAACTCTGTTCCTTTATAATACACTGAGATATAAATATTACAGTATTATGTATGCTATTGTTTGGTAAAGCAAACCCTTTTTTACTTAAAAAATAAAGTAAAATAAAAAATGATACTTCTGTCCCAACTGTTCTGGTAGCTAGGATATTTTATTTATTTTTTTTACTACACCAAGGCTGACACATGCATGCATGTTGCAGCCTTCATAAATAATACGATATGATATGGGACACTACAATACAGTTTATGATTTAAAAAAAAATGTAATTGTGTATTTGTGTTACCCTTGTATAAACTACACTAAACATTTGTACTTCTGGTAAGCTTTGAACATCACTTTACACCTTTGGTATGGAAAAAAAAAAGAGAAAAAAAAATGTCCACCTATACCAGACACCATTATCACGCATGGGATGGCCATTTATCTCAGAGTACCAGTAGCTGCTTTATGGGGAGGGCCACTAACCCTCCACCAACCCATCTGTCGACACGTAGATAACATGTATGGGTTGGTTATTTGGTTACAACCCAGTGTTTTAAATGGTTTCCTGACTTACAGCAATATATTGAAGATCAGCGTTTCTTAACCTGGGGTGCTAGCACCCCCAGGGGTGCTGAAATCAACTTTAGGGGGTGCTGGAAAATGCTGCATTATTGTTTTTTTGTTTCCCTATTGGTTATGCTTAGTATTGGTGTCCTTGATTTTTTTTTTTTAGAATGTACAAATTAAAATGTTAGGCAGTGCTTCACTTTGCTTTAACCCTGCAGTAGTGTACCAACTGTAGTCCCAGTAACTAGATGTAAAGGGGTGCTGGCTGGACTGAGACCTTATTACAGGGGGTGCTGGGGTCGGAAAAGGTTAAGAAACGCTGCTGTAGATGGAGGCACTCACCATCCACTCACTCGATGTAGTGCTGCTCTCGGGTGACTGCCCTTTCCTCTCTTCCTTCCATTCTCTTCTGTCTCTCTCTCCTTCATTCTTTCCTCTTGCTTATGTTTATGAGTGATTCTACACTCCCTCTTCTGTCCTTTTTTTCATTCTTTCCTCTTCCTTCTGCCTATGGGTGACTACACTGGGGGACAAGCCAAATGGTTTCCTGTTCACCAGGACACCAATTTTACTATGCTGGGTGGTAACCATATAACCAAACTTTGGCGCCTGGTGGTTTAGTGGGTAATTTCGGCGCTCCAACTGGATGGTTGGGGTTTACTGCTCATGTAATGCCACTCAGGGATGAGTAAGGCTGGTCAGTCTCATCTTAAATGTCATGACCAACTTGCCTAGCCCAAGGCTCCTATGCTCCTCATGGGGCAATGTAGGATTGGATGATGAATGAATGATATATATATATATATATATATATATATATACATACATGTATGCAGCCAAACCCAATTTACGATACACCTAGATGTGATACACCGGAACAGTGATGAGGGTAGAAATACCACCCTACCCTGCCTAACGTAGGCTTAACCCAGTTTTGCAATGGGTTTTTACTTTGTTGTCTACCAATTCTGATTATATTTTAGACTTAAATTTTGTGCTTAGGTTGATTTATAAAATTTATATATATATATATATATATATATATATATATATATATATATATATTGTGGTAGGTGGGGGCGCTTACCATCCACTCACTCAATGTAGTGCTGCTCTCGGGTGTCTGCCCTTTCCTCTCCTCCATCCCTCTTCCTTTCCATTTTCTTCTGTCTTCCTTTCGTTCATTCTTTCCTTGTCCTTCTGCCCAGGGGCAACTTTACACGCCCTCTTCTGTTTGTCTTTCCTTCATTCTTTTCTCATCCTTCTGCCTGTGGGTGACTCTACACTGAGTGACAAGCCAAATGGTTTCCTGTACACCAGGAAACCATTTACTATACTGGGTGATAACCATATAACCAAATTTTGGCACCTGGTGGTTTAGTGGGTAATTACTGCACTCCAATCAGATTGAGCAGGTGAAGGTTTATATCCAAGGGATGGTTTGGGTTGATTGCTTGTGTAATGCCACTCAGGGATGAGTGAGGCTGGTCACTCTCATCTTAAATGTCGGGACCAACTGCCTAGCCGCGGGCTCCTACGCTCCTCATGGGGCAATGTAGGATTGGATGATAGACAGATAGATAGATAGATATATACAGTATATATGTATATATAGATGGATATATATACAATAAACCCTCGATATAACAGACATCAATAGGCCAGAATCCGCTTATCGGAATTGAGGAGCTAATTTCCACACATCAGAAAAAGTCCGATAAAGCCAGTAGCAGTCTAGACTACTAACCACTTTAGGTATGTTCATCACAATAAGGTAAATAAGACATGTCTATCAATGTACAGTGCAGTATTATCTCCTCACTTTCATCTTAAATGTCAGGACCAACGTGCCAAGCCCTGGGCTCCTACGCTCCTCATGGGGCAACGTAGGATTGGATAATGGATGGATGGATATAACATTTGATTATTGTTGTGAAGGTATAATACAATACAGAACTGGAATGGTAGTGAAAACACTTTAAAAACCGGTGGTGCGATCCGGACTAATGTCTGATATATCGGAAAAAGTCCGGGTTAGCAGGGGGAAGTCATGATGTCGCTTTTACCGGGAATTTCATTTATTTCGGAATGGCTTAGACTCCAATTAGTCCGTTACAGTGAGGTCTCACTATGAATATATATATATATATATATATATACAGTAAGACCTCACTATAACGGACGAATTGGGGCTCAAACCATTCCAAACAATGCGAAATTCCGATAAAAGCGACATCCGGGCTTCCCCCTGCTAACCCGGACTTTTTCCGATATATCAGACATTAGTCCAGATTGCATGAATGGTTTTTAAACTGTTTTGACTACCACTGTGGTACTGTACTGTGCTATAACTTCACTACATTAATCAAATGGTATAATATATATAATACTGTACCCTGACAAACATGTCTTTTATTTACCTTATTGTGGTGAACATAGCTGAAGTGGTCAGGCAGTCCGGACTGCTTCTGGTTTTATCTGACTTTTTCCAATATATATATAGGAATTTAGTCCAGTAGCTCCTCTAGTCTGATAAAAGCGAATTCTGGTCTATTGAAGTCTGTTATATCAAGGTTTTACTGTATCTATCTATGTGTGTGTGTGTGTATATATATATATATATATATATATATATATATATATATATATATATATACACACACACACAGTATAATCATACATTACATATACTTTCAATGGTTGATGATGAAACTTCATTGCATGATCTACTTACTAAGCACAAAAATCAAACAAGTACACTTTCAATTTCTGGTGGAAAATGGGCACCTTTCAGCAACAATTATGATGGCATCAGTGATACTTAAATGGTTAAACTGCAGAATTAATGTCAGTAAGAGTCTGGCTAAGAATGTGTACTGGTTTTCTTTTTTTTTCTTTCTTTCCCACTCCCCCACTGCGGTTTCCTCATGGTAGAATGAAGCAGTAAAAAATGTTGGTGATGTGAAGTATAGACTATGGAAAGAACACCAAAATGGTTTAAGAAAGGACTGGTACCTGGAAACAAAACAAAAGGCAATCTATGATGTACATAAAGCGAAGAAGGTGGCTAAGAGATTTCTGATGTATCAGAATACTCTATATGGATGATATACAGTAACTGCAATGTAGATGAACAAAATAAACCAGCATGTAATTGGGGAAACACGTAAAAGAATTATAATTATTTTTTCACGGTAGTTCATTTTCTGTAACATACATTAATACACAAAATTGAGGCCCCGCTTCCCTGTAAAAAATAACATGAAAAACAAACGATGACTTTAACAGGTTTAAAGCATCTACAAACAACCAAAGCCCTGAGTTTTACAGGATAACTACCTACCTTTTGAGGGAAGCTTCCCTATCTGGATGTTTTCAATAAACCTGGAATCTTATACCTGCCATGGAGTGTCCCAGTCAAGAGGTATGGGGGCTGCACCAAGCCATGCCCCTGCCAGTACACACACACACCGACCTTCACACTCCTCTTCCCAAGTAAGCCTGAAAACAATCATATTGTACAATCAGCTTCACCATCCTGAACTAATTTCCTATCTGCTGGGGAAGTGAGATATACTCCACTAAAAGGACAAGTAGATACAATACTGCAATCTTATCTTAATATCTACAAGCTTGTGTGATTCCTCTTGCAACAAATCAGAGAGGTCTATGCTAAAATCTATCTATCTATATATATACCTAGGCTGCTTCCCGCAAGGAAAGGGAGGTGGCCGAGACAGGACGACACACTCCCCATTTACTCATCCATTCAAACACATTCATTCGCATCTTAGCCCCAAAGAGGAGAACGGACAGATCCTCACCGCACCACACCGCACAAGGGCCAACTGCACAATGCAATGACTAATATTATCTAGTGAATGAGTTTGGGAGTGTGTGAAAGAAATGGACTCTAAAGGTGAATGTAGGGAAGAGTAAAGTTATGGTCTTCGAGGGAAATGAAATCACTGAATGTACAGTGAGGCTGAATGAGGAGGAAATTGAAAATGTGAGTGCGTTTAACCAGTAGATTGAGCAATTACCTTTTTTTATCCCACCCCGTGGAGCAGAAAAAAAAATAAAAAGTTTTTGTTTGTTATAAACTCGAAGATAAACATCCAGGGCATCATCCGGTAAAAAAAAAAAAAAAAAAAAAAAAAAAAAAAAAACAATCTCTCTCTCTCTCTCTCTCTCTCTCTCTCTGTCTTTGCATAGCGCCATACGTAAGTTTGCATACAGATGTAGTGAAAAACGATATTTTTGTTTATTATAAACTTGAAGATAATCATCCAGAGCATCATGTGGTGAAAAAGAAAAAAACTCTCTGTCTTTGTGTAGTGCCATGCGTAAGTTCGCGTAGGAGTGGAGTACTTAGTGGTGATGCACAGCCACTGGAAGGTTACCCTTGAAAGGGTACAACAGGGAAGAAAGGTTGCTAGTTCTTTTAAGCAGTGATAAGGAACAGGGAAGAAAGCATGGAAGTAAAATAAAGGTCACTACATGACTCTATTGTGATATCAGCTCTAACATATGGAAGAGAAGCTTGGAACCTTGCTGGAAGGACATAAGAATGAGAGCCTTGCTGGAAGGACATAAGAATGAGAGCAGTGGAAATCAGTTATTTGAGTGGAGCATGTGGAGATACATGGAGAGACAGACCAACAAATGAGGAAGTGAAGGAGCATTGTGGTGTGGATGTGAATGTGATAGAAAGCATTTGGAGAAATACACTGAGGAGGTCTGGCCATATGAAGTGGTTGGAGAGCAAGAGACTGGCAAGGAGAGTGTATGTTAGTGAGGTGGAGGTGGGGAGAGAGAAGGGGAGGCCAAGGGTGAGATGGAGGGATGCAGTGGAGAGGTATATGGGAGAGGAAGCTGTTAGCTGGATGCACAGCAGTGAAGTGGCACAGGATGGGGCGACAAGGAGGCGCTTTGTTTGTTGCCACCCGTTAAGGGATTGGGGTGTCTGCCAATAGATAGATAGACAGATATAAATTACTTGATTAGATTTCAAACTGGAGCCCCAAACCATGTGTATTTCTTCCTGGACTATGGGGGCAAACTGATGCTTGTGCCACTAGTGGTCAGTGGTGGTGGCCACATCTTTTTGCCTAAAAGATGGTTGCTACATCTTTTCCTATAACATACTTATCGTACAAATTATGTAACATCACAAGAAAATCTTCAACTTAGTATCCATCCATCCATCCACCATCCAATCCTACACTGCCCCATGAGGAGCGTAGGAGCCCGGGGGTAGGCAGTTGGTCCCGACATTTAAGATGAGAGTGACCAACCTCACTCATCCCTGAGTGGCATTACGTGAGCAATAAACCCCAACCATCCCTTGGATATAAACCTTCACCGGCTCAATCCGACTGAAGCACAATAATTACCCATTAAACCACCAGGTGCCAAAATTTAGTTATATGGTTACCACCCAGTGTAGTAAATAGTTTCCTGGCGTACAGGAAACCATTTGGCTTGTCACTCAGTGTAGTCACCCATAGGCAGAAGGAAGAGGAAAGAATGAAGGAATGAAAGACAGAAGAGGGAATGGAATGTAACCCATAGGCAGAAGTACGAGGAAAGAATGAAGGAAAGAAAGATAGAAGATGGAAGGAAGGAAGGATGGAGGAGAGGACAGGGCAGACACCCAAGAGCAGCACTACATTGAGTGAGTGGATGGTGAGCACCCCCACCTACCACATAAACAACATATAAAAATATGGAGGAAGAAAGATGGTACAACGTTACCCTACATTAGAAGACAACTAATACAGTTTTTAGAAATAAATAATCTGAATTTTGGAAATCAGTACAATAACACCCAATGTAGATTCAGATTTTACATGGCAAACCAGAATCTTGAATTGGTTATATACACCAAAAACATTTAAACTTGTGAGTTTCCTATTATAAAATGACTATTTTAGTACCTGCCTCTTAATCAAAGCCCCCATTTTCCCCACATCACACTTTATCCTCCCAGCAACTTCCCAAACTTATTACAATACTACATATCACTTAAAATGCTGGTTCACTTACGCCAGGAAGCAAAAATTTTACTTAGTATCCCCTCCACTGACACTGCCATCCTCCCATGCCATACACCACTCATTTTCACTTCTTCACATCATAATTGCAAAACAGTACTACTGTACAAACTTTAATGTCCAAACCACACCATTACAGATTTTGAATAACACATAAACACTCAACAGGTTACTAAAGATGTTCACACAGGTGTTACAGACAGACAATGAGGCATTCTGGGGGATCAAGACGTCACAGCTACCAATGCTACAAACCCACGGGAAACAAATGACATTCCTGTAAATGGTGAACTCATTAGATCTGGGCCATTTTTTTATGTTGGAAGCAGTGTTAACTCTTTGACTGAACCATGCCTTTCAGAAAGCTTTTCTGGTAGCCTGTGATGTGACTGCCAGTATCTCATCTGAATAAAAGCTTTCCATGTTTCCTTATGGTATGGTGTTAATGCTTGATGAGCAGTCAGACATGGGATGATGCAAACTTTGTATCACACAATGACTGGTGGTGATGACTTCCCACCTCACTGGGTGCTAATCAGCTAAAATGTGCTCCAACAGCCAAAAACGAAGTTCCTTCAACTCATCACTACTGTACAGTATATGATAATGGGGGAAACTAGAGTTTCCCCCTCAGTTTTCTGTACTACAGAATGTCACTTACTTGCCCATGAGTTTATATTATGTTATGGTATGAATTTGTGAAAATTTTATGAACTGAAAAAGCTTAATTTTTCTCGAATCTTCCCAAACGGACGTTCCAACTGACAGGCACGCTGCAGGCCAAGAGTACACACACAATTCTTCTGCTTAGTGTATGCCACTGTACACTATACAGTATATATATATACGCTCAATCCTCGAGTAACACCTGGTTGAGTACTGCGTTTTTGTTCTAACGCGGCCAGCATAATGCGATAGGTATTTCTCCACACGCAGAAAAACTCGAGCTCACGCGGGAAGTCTGCTGGCCTGACGACGAAATTTGAAAGGCCCGCGCGGTTACGTCGCCCGCCAAAACGGCCATGGTTGGCTGGTTTATATTGGGGTACCTGTATTCCTTTCCAGCAAGACCAGATTTATTATAGTTGTTAGCATATTAAATTTGGGATAAGGTTATGAAATTCTGAATTATTTTGGCATATTTCTGATATCAGAGTAAATATTAAGGCTAGCAAGGGCTGATGCTGTTATGCCATACACTACTCTTCCTATACTACTCAGATACTACTCCTCACTCCCGTGTGTAATAAACCTTGCGTAGACTTTAGTTTATAGCATATGGTATTGCTATGTTAGACATATAGTATTGCTAATAATTATCAAAGGGCGTGAATGTATAACCACGATGTGGCTACGTCCACGAATGTATTCAGCAACTGTTGATGACGGCAGCTAAATCAGCGAAAAAGTCGCTAAATATCCAGACGAGTTTTTCCATTGCGGCAATGTTTATCACCTAGTCGCTAGCGGGATTATCTGAAGAAAAAATTTTTCACTCATAACCCAGGAATTTTCTAGAGGTGACATTAATTAACAGGCCTCATAAAAGACAGATACTTGTATAATATGATCATGAATGGAAAGTGTGAAACAAACCATACTTTACCAGGAAATCACGACTGGTGGCGGGTGGACATGTACAAGTTAACAAGCATGATTAATATGATGTTTTTGTCAAAAGACTTATTCTTAAGGATATGAGGGCATACAGTCAACAACCTAGTCATACTATATCAATCTTATAAAAAAAAAACCAAACGTATTAATGACGAAAGATTTAGCATTTTATGCCAATCTAGCAATTTCATCCGCAATCTAGCAATTCCCGCTTAGAAATCGCTACTCTAGCCCTTTTTCCTGTCTCAGCTAGTACTGCCCATGGTGTGCAGCAAGATTTTCTGTTCTTTTTTTTACACAGTTAACAACCTAGTAATACTATATCAATCTTTAAAAATAACAGAAACCAAACGTATTGAAAACAACGAAAGATTTAGCATTTTATGCCAATCTGGGATAATTTCATCCGCAGTCTAGCATATCCCGCTTAGAATTGTCACTTTGACCTTTTCTCCTGCCTTAGGTAGTACTGCCCATGCTCTGCAACAAGGTTTTTTTGTTCCCTTTTTTATACAGTTAACAACCTGGTAATACTATATCAGTCTTTGAAGATAACAGAAACCGAACGTATTGAAAACATGAAAACGAGACTTAGCATTTCATACTAATCTAGCATAATTTCAAACGCATTCTAGCATATCCCGCTTAAAAATCGTCACTTAGAACCTTTCTCCAGCCGTAGCTAGTACTGCATGTGCTCTGTCGCAAGATTTTTTTCTTTTTTTGTGGGGGTTTGAGTGAGGACATTGCCTCTTGAATCATGCCACGTGATCAGCCCCAGCCACCGAGAAAGAGACGTACTTTCACGTATGCACAGAAGTATGAGATAGTAAAGGAGTTGGAGAAAGGAAAAAGGCAGGTAGAAATGGCGAAAAAGCATGGCGTGAATGAAAGCACCATCAGAACGATTTGGAAGGACCGGGAGAAGATAGAGAAGATCGTGCAAGGAAACCCTAGTGATGCGAACCTGGCAGCAGTAAAAGTTCGTAATGTTGTCCTGAAGATGACTGAGAAACTGATAGGACGTTATGTGGAGCGCCAGAGAAAGAACAACGTCCCTACTGACGGCCGCATGATACGAGAGAAGGCAAAACTTTATTATGCTGAAGTAGCCAAACGACTTAATTACTGTAATCTGCCTCCATTCAAAACGTCTAATGGGTGGTTGTCTTCCTATGTGAAAAGAAGTAAGTTGAAAAGTGTTAAAATAAGTGGGGAAGCCGCTGGTGCCGACATGACCACAGCCATAGAGGTCCCTAGTTTCTTAAGAGACATTATCACAGAGGGGGGCTACACCGCAGACCAGATTTTTAACGCCGACGAGACGGGCGTTTACTGGAAGAAAATGCCCAAAAAAACGTACATCGCCATGAAGGAGGGGAGTGCTAGGGGAGTTAAGGCCTCGAAGGACCGGGTCACGGTTCTCCTGGGGTGCAATGCCTCAGGCACGTGCAAGCTTAAACCCCTTGTGATTCACCGCTCAAAACGCCCCCGCGCCTACCGTAATACGGACATGGGTAAATTAAATGTTCATTGGTTGAGTCACAAAAAGGGGTGGATGTCTGGGGCCATCAGTCTTCAGTGGTTTGATGAGTGTTTTGTAAAAGAGACTGAGGTGTTCTGTCGCAGGAAGAATCTCGACTTCAAGATTCTCCTGTTACTTGATAATGCACCTGGTCATTCAAGACTTATGGTTGACAGGCATCCCAACATTAAGGTGGTTTTCTTGCCCCCAAATACCACTTCTCTCCTTCAGCCTTTGGACCAAGAGGTGATCAGCATTTTCAAGTCGGCATATGCGAGGAGGACGTTTGTGATGCTGGATGCAGCGACAGACACCCAGGAAGAGCTCATGGAAATGTCCGATGCAGAATCCCCACCACCACCATCACGATCATCCTCGCCTATACCAGGGACTAGCAGAGATTCTCCACCACCTCCTGTATCTGCATCCACCCATACATCCACTCCTGCTTCGAGAGAGGCCATGACAGTCTTCCAATTTTGGAGAAATTTCAGTATAAAAGATGCTGTGGATGCTTTAGTAGTTGCATGGAAGGAGGTGAATCAAGCCACGATCCACCACGCCTGGCGGAACGTGTTAGAGGGCTTGCCAGGTCACAAGTTGGTGTTGCCATGTGAGCCGCAGGCAGTGGAGGCGGCTGTCAGCCAGGCAGTGGAGGCAGCAAGACGAGTGGCTGGTTTTGAGTCAGTGGATGCAGGTGACATTCATAAGCTCATCTCCCCTAACCTGCAGCCTGACACCGAGGAAATGTTGGATCAGTTGGAGGAGGAGCAGCAGGATGGGGAACAAGAGGAGGACGACCTGAATGATGGCAGGCCTACAGGAGAGCCACCCACACACATCTTGAGGGAGGTGGTGGAGATAATCGAAAAGCTGACCCACACCATCACCAACAATGACCCCAACCAGGAACGGGCAGACCTCAGTGTGGCCATGGTCTTGAGTGCATTGAGGACCTACACTGACATGTTTAATGACAGGGTCAATGCTCGCCAACAGCAGCTCATCACCAGTTATTTCCGGGCCAGACAGCAGGCCTCTCCACTACCGCAAGATACATCATCCTCCGACGACTCACACCTGGCTGATGCCGATGGTGATGCTGCACCTGACGACGAGGACAGCTCCATTGTTTCAGCCCTGGACTTCCAAGGATTAGACTTTGATGATGAAGAAGGATGTGCAGGGACAGCAACAACTTAATGACAACAACAGTGGGGGTGGGGGGAGAGGGGCGAGTGCTCCAGAGCTATATCAGTAAGACATGGGTACCCTGCCTAACGATTTTATTTGATATGAAAATATGAATATTTATTGTTGTGAAAAGTACACTTTTATTTTTGTTAATACTATTTTCATACCATTTATGTTCTTAATAAATAGGACAATAGTTCCATCTCTTTCAATGTTTTACCTGGTGGTGGGTATAAGTAGGCGGTAATTTGTGGAGTAGGCTGGTAAGAACGGATAAAAGTGAGTTTTGGAAAGTGGCCAGAACACATTGTACCGTTATACATGCAAACATATTATTTCAACGAGAGAGTAAAGACTTTGATAGTAGGTAGAGAAGGAATTAAGATAATTGGGAATCGGTAGTTATGTTTTCAGCCGTGGACAAAAAAAGTTTTATGATGAATTTGCTATTATAATCAAACATTTATTGAATTACTGGTAACATTTTATTTTCCTATTGCGTAATGATGTCAATCTCAACTTGTTTGTGTAGCTTTCATATATCTGCTAACCTTAGCGTTCCTTCACCGATAGCAATGTTCGAGGCTTTCATAAGACTATGATAACTCTTAGGAACGTCTCACAACTGTGATGTTTTAGAGCTTGGGAACGGACTACTGTGAATGGGGAAGGCCACTATGATAAATACAGCCCCAATTATTTCCGGGCCAGACGGCAGGCCTCTCCATTGCCGACGACGACTCGCATCTTGCTAATGCCAATGATGATGTTACACCAGACATCGAGGTCATCTCCATTATTTTAGCCCTAGACTTCGAAGGAATTGACTTTGATGTTGAAGAGGGATGTGCAGGGACAGCAACAACATAACAATGACAACAACAGTGGGGGTGGGCTAGGGGAGAGTGATGCAGAGCTTGGCAACATTACATGGGTACTCAACCTAACTTTTGTTAATGCCGTTTTCATACCATTCATGTTCTTAATTAATAGTTATATCTCTCAAAGTTTTACCTGATTGTGGGTATGAGTAAGGGTTAATTTAAGTGGGATAGGGTGGTAAGAAGGAGTAAGTGAGTTTTGGAACATATTGTACCGTTATACATATTGTTTCAACGTGAGGAGAGGATTTGATGGTACGAAGAGAAGGAATTCAGCTGTGAAAAAAAAAATAATGCTTTATAATGAATTTGCCATTATAATTAAATATTTATTATTGATAACATTTTATTTTCCAATTGCGTAATGATGTCAGTCTCAACTTGTTTGTGTAGCTCTCATATATCTGCTAACCTTAGCGTTCCTTCACCGATAGCAATGTTCGAGGCTTTCATTAGATTATGATAACTCTTAGGAACGTCTCACACTTGTGCTATGTTTTAGAGCTTGGGAACGGACTACTGTGAATGGGGAAGGCCACTATGATAAATACAGCCCCAGTTATTTCCGGGCCAGACGGCAGGCCTCCCCATTGCCGACGACGACTCGCATCTTGCTAATGCCAATGATGATGTTACACCAGACATCAAGGTCAGCTCCATTGTTTTAACCCTAGACTTCGAAGGAATCGACTTTGATGATGAAGAGGGATGTGCAGGGACAGCAACAACATAACAATGACAACAACAGTGGGGGTGGGGGGAGAGGGGAGAGTGCTGCAGAGCTTGGCAACATCGCAAGGGAACCCCTCCTATTTGGTTAATGCCTTTCTCATACCATTCATGTTTTTGATTAATCTCTTTCAGTGTTTTACCTGATCGTGGGTATAAGTAGGGAGTAATTTATGCAGGGTAGGTTGGTAAGAAGTGGTAAAAGTGAGTTTTGGAAAAAGGCCAGAACACATTGTACTGTTATACATGCAAACATATGGTCTGGGTAACGCGGATTTGGGTACCACGGTCCTTGTCCAGTCCCTATTGCCCGCGGTACTCGAGGATGGAGTGTATATATATATATATATATATCTACAGTAATCCCTGTAATTCCAGACGCCCACTTTTCCAGACTCCCCACTTACCAGACACTGTGGGCCTGGACCTTTGGAACCCAAAAAATCCCCCCGAAATCCAGATTTTTTTCCAATAATAATTTGAAATTGCTGCACGGTGCCGTGCGGTTCCAAACAGCTGTTTACACCACGGCCCCTTCACCCTTCCCCCCTCCCCAGTCATGGTTGCCATTTGGTATTATTCATTACCAAATGTAGGCCAATTTGGTACTGAAAAGTTCGTTTGGCAGTGAATCAGCCTGATCCATTTACCAAACAGATTTTTCACATGTATGAAGATATAGAGAATGGCATGCAGGGGGGGGGGGAGGTTATGCGGTGTAAGGCATTGTCCCTGCTTGGCATCTTGTTGAGGAATAGAGGAAGGTGTCCCGTGTATACGTACGAAAAATCACACGTGAAAATTGAAAATTGTGCAAATTATGAACCTTGCAATTGCGCGACGTACCAGTACGTCGTCGGGACTGGCAAATGCAAAATGTTGCAAGGTATCCATACGTCGACGGGAAGCCTCAGGTTAATGTTCTACTGCTACTTATAAAGCTGATCTGTTAGTATCCCCCATTTCACAGAACCAGTTAACTTATACTGTACTATACAGCTGATAATTACTTTCCCCCATGTTACAGAACCAGCTGCATGCAAAAATTTATGGCAACTTGGAATATATACCTGGCTTACAATAAGGATTAACTGAATTAGAAATTATGATGTTAAGTGAGGGGTTTCTGTAGTCTCACCGTTCAAGAAGAATTAGCAATGCCGATGGTCCCAAAGTTATAAGAGGTCTGATGAAAGCCAGAGATGCAACTAGGAGGCTGAAGGTAAAGGTCTCTTCAAAGTTTCTGGAAAAATAAAGAAATACATAAACAAATATATAAATAAATAAATAAATAAATACAAAGTAAGCTTTTATAGTTGTATACTGTTTCAAATTCTATTAGAAAAATAAAACTTTCCTTATCAGACACTAGCTGCTGCTGCGTGCATAATAATATACAGTATGACCTCACCACAACAGATTTAAGTAGACTGTGTTATGCAATAAATTATTTATAGAGGCATTTGAGAAAAAATAAGAGGCAGATGAGATAGTGCCATGAGTTAGAAGGAACTCACCATTTGCCACGTATACTTGTGGATCATTTTGTCCCTAAACTGGGTACTGGTTATCACCAACCCCCTCCCTGCACAAATGTGCTCTAGAGCACTAACATTCTCATCCACTTCTGCAAGCACACTCCACTTACCAACTACTCCAATCCACCTTCACATTCCCTACTTTTTCATTCATATCTCCAGTCAAAAACCCTCTCTCAATCCTCTCAAACTTTCCATGCACACTTCCACATTTGCCCAGAACTCCTTTCATTCTGCTTGCATTGGCTTCCTTTGGCGCATATACACACACAATCGTCCACATTTGTATTCCAACCTTCAATCTTACCCGCACAATCCTTGAGCCAAATGATCCAAACTCTCTTATACAGTATTCTCCTTCCATCTCTTGCACACAATATATACACCCTCTTTTGCCCTCTCTTTCTATTGCACATATACCCCATCCATACTCCCACTCTCTCACACTGTCTCTCTACATTTAGTCTCACTTAATCCACATATGTCCACTTTTGCATCCTCAAGCACCTGGACAATCTCTCTCTCTTTCACCTCATCATTCACACCCCTACAATTCCATGATGAAATCTGTGCCATGTCCTTTGTACCGTCCTTGGTTGTCACCTGTTGGTCTGTCCTGGTCTGAAGCATTTTGTTTGCGTTTTTAGTTCCGACCCACTTGCTTACACATAGGGAACACGTACTGGTCGGTTATAAGGTTAACTCCTTATTAAAACTACGTTTATAATTCAATTTACTCTCTTCCCTATGTATGTTTTACTTACTCCACTATATATGCTCCAAAGAGGACTGTGATAATATGTGTCAAGAGGATACTTCCAATGCTCCACAGGAACACCAGGGATATCTCTGCTACCTGTAAGTGTGAAATGCAAAAATTACCATTACATGACACAAACTAAGTACTGTACTGTACTGGGGGAGGCAATTATTTGAGAAAGTAATGGACTAGAAAATAAAGAAGTGAATTACAGAAAATTCTCACTACACAGTACACATCAAACATGTGTTCCAAAATACCACAGCCTTTTCCATATGACCAAGGCCTTGAACAGTTTACCACAAGGATGCCAGAAGTACTGTAGTTCCATTAAGTGCAGTGTTTGTAATAAGTGGGTCCATAAGAGATGTAGTGGTATTAGAGGTAGTCTATATAATAATGCTAGGTGTGTGTGTGTGTGTGTGTGTGTGTGTGTGTGTGTGTGTGTGTGTGTGTGTGTGTGTGTGTGTGTGTGTGTGTGTGTGTGTGTGTGTGTGTGTGTGTGTGTGTGTGTGTGTGTGTGTGTGTGTGTGTGTGTGTGTGTGTGTGTGTGTGTGTGTGTGTGTGTGTGTGTGTGTGCACATGCATGTGTGTGTATGTGGACGCCATGCTGGTCAGTGTTTCCCGCACATCCATTCTTTTACCAAACGAAAATTTGTTAAAGAACATACCGTTCGGCCAGCTCCAGGTGGTTGTTAAAACCTAAATTTGCTGAAAGAGGGTTCTGTATATCAAGGGTTTCCTGTACTCTTCCTGTTAGTTTCACTGCACCAGCCCTAGAGTGCATTAATTATTTATCATGGCCTCTAGTCATAAAAGTACAGTATATGTACATCCTCTCATCTGGAAGTACTTTGACACAAATGAAAACAAGTCTAAAGTAGTCTGTACAGAGTGCAAGAAATTATTGTCATGTGGAGGAATAGAGGGGAAATCTTTCAATAAAACAAATCTTAAAAACATTCGGTATCAGCCACTGGTAGGTATCAGAGTATCGATACTGACTGAACAGTGGGTACTGGTATCGGTATCAATATCAGCCAACATCTAGGTATTGAAACATCTCTGTTTGGTGGCAAGGGTATGGAGTGGTTGGAGGTTCAGGTGGTTGATGCCTCTCCTGATACTGTGAAGGTTCTCCCTCCATGCTAATGGGTCCTTGTGCACAGCATGTGCTATGAGTGCAATGCTGTATGGTAGTGAGACTTGGGCAGTGCTTCCTTGAGTAACATGCTTGGGGAGGAGTTAAGATCGCAAATGAAGAGTTCATAGGAAGGACGAAACTTGAATGCATTAGTGATAAGAAAGGGTAGACTGAGATGGCTTGGCAATGTGAAGAGGATAATGACAACTAGGTGTGAAGGGTGAGAGGTGTGAATGTTGACAGCCGAGTTGTGAAGGGCAGACCAAAAAAGACAAAGTCACAGAGTATGATCTCAGGTATAAGGTATTGAATTGAGAGGCTGTTCCAGACTGAGCAGTGTCAGAAGCCCCTATTAGGTGACTAAGGATGACACATGCATATCTGAATCTTTATAAACGAGTGATGAATGACATTCTAGATGACTGATACTGGAAACTGGGGGAAAACTAATATACTGTACCTTCAGAGGAAGCAATCAAAATTTATTCTGTGGACTTAACCTGTCAAAGATGGTGACTTAAGCAGCTTTTTCTTGCTACCTCATGATGATTTTAGTTAGCTCAGAAAACTTTTCAAACTGGAGGAGTTCAGACGTTATACACAGCCTCCATTAACCCATAAGTGGTATGTGGTGGTGACCTTCATCCACTCACTTGATGTAGTGCTGCCTACTTAATCCTTCACCTTTATCATTCTCTTCTATGTCTGCCCTCGTCTCTTCCTATTTCTCACCATCACCCACTTACTTGATGTAGTGCTGCCCACTTCTTTCTTCACCTTTATCATTCTTTTTCAGTGTTTGCCCTCCTCTCTTCCCATTTCTACTATCTTTCCTGTGACTTTTTATTACTCTTCTTCCCTTTTTAGGTTGCTTTAAGCACAAAGTCAGGTTTATTGACACTGGTAGTAGTGTAATGCAGAGGGTAATGAGTCGATTTGGATCCAAACTCAATCATCCCCAAATAGTTAGGTTAGGCTAAATAAAGTTAAGTTTAGTTGAAACAGGCTAGGTTAGGTTAAGCTGTTAGATTAGATTAAGTCAGTTAGGATGGGAGATTAGTGACAGAGTGACTTTGGAGCCAAATCACCCTAAGAGTCCAACTGGCAGGTGGCCGCTTGCCACGGTCTGAGTGTAAAACTGTTCGTTTTATAGCTGATACAGTAAAACCTCAATATAACGGACTTCAATAGACCGAAATTCGCTTTTATCGGAATCGAGGAGCTACCGGACTAAATTCCTATGTACTGGAAAATGTTTGGTAAAGCCAGAAGCAGTCCAGACTGCCTGACCACTTCAGCCACGTTCACCACAATAAGGTAAATAAAAGACATGTTTATCAGTGTACAGTACAGTACAGAGATAGCCCGATTATCTGGGATATATGGTATTAAGGGGTGCCTGATTAATCCGGCGGAAACACAAGTACTGTACTGTTAGACTGATTTATTCACCGGTAAATGTACACTTAAGTACCAGAAAGACCTTTCCAGTTCAATGTATATTCCTCCAGCTTGTTTCAGTATTTTTCAGACTATATTCAGTTCGGTAAATCACGTTTTCTTACTGAAAGATTTCCTCCCTGTTAGTATCGTCACGTTCTAGAGCTGTACCTACGATTGTTTCCAGCACAATGGACGAAACTCATCGTACTCAAATGTGGACTTCGTTTCCCAACTTCCCAACTGAAGATTAGGTTAGGTTACATTATTAGGTGCAGTTAAGCTAGGTTAGGCCAGGTTTAAACACTTAGATTAGAACAGTGTCTTCTGCCATTACGTTAACGAATCAAAGAGTCGTCACACCAGAACAGATAAAAACAGCGGGGAAAGATTTAACAAGAAATGTTTATTTACCAACCCAGAAATAATCAGAAAAATATAACAGACTATCAGGATGAACTGATTTGGTAAGGTGCTTTTACTGCTTACAGCAAAGCGTATGTTTACCCCCCTCAAATACTCAATGTTCGTGAGTTCAGAAATTTGTGTGCTCCCGTGGCAGACCTTGAAACCATTTTTTCAAAGTTATAAAGTCAGTTTCTTTTTCTTACAGATGTGAAAAGACTCGTCTGATACACCTGGCTTTTTCCCCTCCTCCCTAAACCCATCTTGTGATTTGTTATGATTCGTGAAAGAAAATTAGGGGGCATGTTACATTAGAATTTAAACATAAAGTTAGGGTGCATGTTACTTTAGCATTTAAACATATCGGCGAAAACATCTGGGATGAAAGGACCGCCAAGCTGTTTGGGATGGTAGAGTAGGGTCGTATAAACATACCAGTGACCTTGGTTCCCTTCCCATAATTGTTCGCAGTTTTTATGGCTCTCCCTAACTTACCGTTACTGACACCGGTACAGTAAAGCATTGTTCAAGGCTAGCAGCCATAAGGGGTTAATGGAATACATTATTGTTTGTATCAATACTCTCTCTTTCACACATACACGAACGAACAAAAGAATGTGCAATAAATGTACACTTAACTGTAAGGAGCAGAAGTAACTGTATGCTCTGTCGGTCCGAAATGTGTTGGGAAGCGACATCGAACAAAGAATGTGGAACTGAATGCCACCTTACGAGAACACTTGAGATGAAAGTATTTTTTCTTATTAGTAAACATAATTGTTCCATTTCGTCCCCTATAATTGTGAAACTCGTAAATTTTCGTCCAAGCATACAGCCTAATAACCTTACCAATTCAATTCATATTCTCTAGTTTGTTTTTGTATTTTTCTAGTTTGTTTTCTTATTATCATAACGTTCCTTAAGCCTTACCTACGTTTGTTTCCGGCATATTGGAAGAAACTTACTCATAATTAGGGTGCATGTTACATTAGCACTTAAACATATCGGTGAAAACATCTGAGATGAAGTGGCAGGCCGCCTGACTGTTTGAGATGGTAGAGGAGGGTCGTGAAAACATACCAGTGACCTTCGTTCCCTTCCCATAATTGTTCGCAGTTTTTTATAGCTCTCCCTAACCCAACATCCCTGACACCGGTACAGTAAAGCATTGTTCAAGGCTGACAGCTATGATGGGGTTAATGGAATGCATTATTGTTTGGATTAATACTCTCTTTCACACATACAGTACACTTAAGAACGAACAAAAGAGTGAACAGTAAATGTAAGAGGAAGAAATAACAATGCTCTGTTGGTCCGAAATGTGTTGGGAGGCGCGATACCTAACGAAGAATGCAGAACTGAATGCTAACTTACGAGAACACATGAGATGATTTTTTTTTTTTTTTTTCTGATTAGCAGACATTCTTGTTTCATTTCGTTCCCTAAAACTAGGAAACCCATTACTTTTCGTCTAAGCATACAGCCTAAAGACCTCACCAATTCACTTCATATTCCTCCAGTTTGTTTTCTGTGTTTTTCTATTTTGAGGGTAGTAAATTACCTTCTCTTGCTGAAAGATTTTCTCTTTTATCACGTTCTTTAAGCCGTACCTACGATTGCTTTGGGCATAATGGAAGAAACTCATCGTACACAAAAGTGGATTAAGTTTCCCAATTTCCCAACTGGAGCCCTGGTTAGGTTAAATTAGGTTAAATTATTAAGTAGTTATGCAAGGTTAGGCTACATCAGGAGTATCAGTTGCCTCACCAAACTCCATCCTACCACCCTTGTGATCGAGTTGTGAGCAGGAGGTGTGGGTGGGGGCAGGGTGAGCAAGACTCTCTCTGGTTTATCCATGCCTCTTTCCCTAGAAACTGGATGCTTCCTGTTTCAACCGGAGCTATCGTACGGATAATTCTATGAATTACTGTACCACTGAACCATTGGGTCACGGCCCGGATATACCGAAAGCTGGATAATCCAAGCCTGGATAATCGAGCTTCCACTGTATTATTATACACATTATACCATTTGATTATTGTAGTGAATGTATAATAAAGTACAGAACTGCAATGGTTGCTAGTGAAAACAGTTTAAAAACCATTGGTGCAATCTGGACTAATGTCTGATATATCGGAAAAAGTCCGGACTAGCAGAGGGAAGTCTGGATGTCGCTTTCATCGGAATTTCGCTTTTTCGGAATGGCTTGGGCCCCAATTAGTCTGTTTTAGTGAGGTCTTTTTATCTTCAAAATTACACATTTCCACAACTTTCTAAAGCCAACACAATGATAATGATTGTGAAAGAAGAGTTCTGGCTAAATGTGGAAGCATGCTTGGAAACATTTGGGAGGAGTAACAGTGTTTTTGACTGGCGATATGAGTGGTGAAGTTGGAAATGTGAAGGTGTATGGAGTAGTTGGTGAGTGAGATGTGCCTGCAGAAGTGTATGAGAATGGTTGGGCTCTAGTGGACATTAATTTTGTGCTGGAGGGGATTGGTGACACCTAATACTCTCATTATGCACAAAATTATCCACAGGTATACACGACAAGTGATAAGAAGGGTGGACTGTGAGCTGAATGAACAGAAAGCAATGACTGATTATGTATATGTGGATGAGAGAATGAGAGGATATGTGCTCGAAGCACAAGCATACAGAGGTTGGGGATGTGGACTCTCTGGCCACCACTTGGTGGTGAATGATAAAGAGAGAAGGGCAGGAGGAAGCAGTATATACAAAAAGGGTAGAGAGGTTGCAGGAGAATGAAAAAAAGTAGAACACAAGAGAGAAGTGGAGAAGTGATTGGGTAAATAGGACTTGGAGCAGATGGGAGAGATGGAAGGTGTGTGCAAGGTATGGTATTCAAAGAATCTGTGCATCATATGAGGTGGTGTGTGGAGAGAAGAGATGACGATAGGGGGTGCAAGGAACAGCATGGTGGAATGAAGAGGTGAGACAAGCTGAGGCACAAAAAAAGAATGCAAACTGTGAGTGGATGGGAAGCAGAGACATAGAGGATGCTGAGACAAAACACAAAGTTATATGTTGAGGAGAGAGGGTGAAAGTAGTAGTAAGAGACAGCAAGAGAAGAGTGAATGAAAAGTTTGGAAGGAATTTGAGTCTGAAGTGAAGAGAATGTATGAAAATGTTCTGGACAGAGGGTAAGAGAGTAGGACAGGGTGATAGGGTATTAGGAGAGTGAACGATAAAAATGGCAGACTGTTGGTGGAGGAGGGAGAAAATGTGAGAAGATGGAGAGAACACTTGAAAGAATTGTTAAACACAGAGAACAGAAGTACCGTAATGCTAGTACAGGTGGCTGGGAGAAGGTCAGTAGGATGGAAGTAGTGGAAACAATGAAAAAGGTCAAAATAGGGAAGGTCCCACAAACTGACGTGTGCAGTGAAATGCTGAAGCATGGGGGAGAGGTGGTAGTAGTAGAATGGATATGGAAGATATGCAGATTGGCCAGGAACGAAGAGTTCCGGAGAATTGGAAGTCAGGTATAATTACTTCCCTGTAGGCCTATATAGAAAAATGATAAAAAGAAGTGTTGCATCTTTATCTCTTTTCTATCGCTACTTTAATGGTCACTGCTCCTCTGAACTGTCTGCTTGCATTCCTCCACCTCTACGACGGGCACGTAGCACCCGTCTGGCAGCAAACTCTCATCCCTTTTCTGTCCAACTCTCTAATGCAAGAGTTAACCATTACTCCCAGTCTTTCATTTATGCAACAGGTCAACTCTGGAACTGTCTCCCTCTGTCTGTATTTCCTGCTGCCTATGATCTCCAGTCTTTCAAATGCAGTGTGTCCAGGCATCTCAAAATTATTGGATCTTGAATTTGGCTCTCTATTGTATTTTGTTTTTCTCTTGGAGGGAACTGTTACTGAGGGCTCATGGCCTTTGGTTCCTTCTTCCTTGCATTAAAATAAAAAAAAATCAAAGGTGCATTTGTCTACTTAGTGTAACAGGAGAAGTATATGGTAGGATACTTAATGACAGAATAGGCCATGAGAAATAACGAAGAATTAGGGAGGTTTCAGGAAGGGAAGAGGTTATGTAAGGCACATACTCATCCTAAGGTGTTTAGTGGAAAAGTTTCAAGAGAAGGGAAAGAAGTTGCATGCAGCCTTCACTGATTAGGAAAAAGCATATAAAAGAGTGGATAAACAAGGAATGTGGGAAATATTAAAAATAAATGGAATAAATGGGAAGCTGTTGAATGCTGTGAAGAATAAGAGGGCACTAGGGCTGCAGTGTGTGTGGATGGTGAACTGAGTGAATTTTTCTATCTGAATGTTGGAATGAAATAGGGATGTCATGTCTCCAGGGTTGTTCAATTTGTATGTGGATGGAGTTATAAAAGAGATACAAGGTAGGGCAGTGGATGATGGAGCAGCCCTAACAATAGAGGGCTTTTGTTGTAAGGTGATGATACTGTATTGTTAAGTGAAGATGAAGGGGCACTGCAAGGCTTGGTGAATGAGTTTTGGAAAGTATGTGAGAAACTGAATCTAAGGGTGAATGTACTGTACTGTAAAGAAAAGTAAAGTTGTAGTCTTTGAGAGAAAAGAAGTCACTGAATGCACTATGTCACTGGTTGGATGGTGAGGAAATGGAAAATATGAATACATTTAAGTATCTGGGTAGAGTGATAAGTAACAATGGAAGCTGAAAGGATGAAATGCTTGAAAGGGTACCATACAACAAGGAACAGAGGTTGATGGCTCACCCAAAGTGATAAGAAATAATAATAGTGAGCATGGATGTAAAAAAAGTTGCTGCCACATTGATAAGAAATATCTAGTCCTGACATGCTGCCACCTAGCATAGTATTAAGGTAATCTGGCATACAGACGTAAGCCAGACAACTCAGTATGAAGATATGACAGTATTTGTGATACCTGCTCTAATGTATGGGCGAACTTGGACCTTGTTGGAAGGATGTATGTGAAGAGAGCGGTGGATATGAGTGATCTGAAAGGAGCATGTGGAGTTACATGGACAGCCTGATAAATGGGGAAATGACGGAGTGTTATGGTGTGGATGTGACAGGAAGTATTAGGAAAAATACACTGAGATGGTATGGTCATGTGGAGAGGATGGAGAGTGAGAAACTGATGTGGAGGGCATTTGTAAGTGAGATGGAGGGGAGGGGAAGAGGCTAGGAGAGACTGAGGGATGGAGTGGAGAGGTATATGAGAGTGGGTGTAAATTAGGGAAAGGGCATCAAAAGTGGCAGGAGACAGGGCAACATGGAGGTGATTTATTTATCGCCCCTTACAAGAGTAAGGCATCTGGCTGTAGAGAGACAGACAATGATAATTAGTCTGTTATAGTTTACAACTAAATTTCAGACATGAGAGCTCTCCTGTAATTTTAACTCACCATTTTTCAAATGTTCACTCCACCGACTAGCATTATCTATAATGTATTACATTCTGCATCATACCATGTGCCAAACTGTGTAAATGTACTGAACGCCCTAAACATTGTAACATTTCCATTACTTTTAAGCACTGGAATTTAGTCCGGATGTTAGTTTGCGCTACTTGCTTTCTCTTTTACCACCAGGAAACTCTGAATGAAGTATATCTCTCACCTTTGATGATTTCTTGGTTCTTCCCTTTGATCCACTGCAAATAAGGGTGTCGTGAGATGCTACACCGCTTATCACCCTCCACCCAACGTCTACCACCACCACCACAAAGCTGTACACGCGCAGAGCATGCAGGCACAAGTCAAGCTTGTATCCTGATTTCACGAGATAGCCTAACAAAACAACAGCAAGGCTAAGGTTTACAGTATTCTTAATTATACTAAACGAAGAATTCACATGACTTAATTGCGCCCTCGGCACCATCGCCCAGTCGTCAGTCAGTCGGTTCGGTGTTTCCGAGTTTCGATTCTTCGCAGCTGAATGACATATTTTAAAAATAAGAATTAGAGTGGTTGATTATATTTAATTCTTATAATTGTCTAATGGAAATTATTATAATAATCAGTACCGTTAACAAAATGTCGATAATACAGGAAAAAAAAAGTATTACTAGATGCGCAATGGACGACCAAACTTGCCTACCACATTTCCATTGTTTGCATGTGTGAATAAATATACAATTAGAATATCAAACAGGTCAAATAGTTTCAAGTAGCCTAGAAAACCAGCGATTACATTGGAAAGCATCATGCCAACAGATGCCTTGAGGTGGGTGTAAATAGGGTCACAAGGCAAAGGTTCCCAATTTTTATCAAATCAAGGGACTTCCATACATGGTGAACTATTTTGAATGTTTCGGTGACAACATTGTTCAGCCTGTATGTGGTTTTATTAGTGCTCCTGAAGAGGATACAATGTTCGTTCCTCAGAGTACTAGGTAATAAGTTTCCAAATTTCACGGACTTCTCGGAACTTCTTCCAGCCATCAGTCATTTTCAGGAGATACTGCTTTCTTTCTTGCGTCTGTTAATTTTAACATTCGAGCTGTCAGGGATTACCAAGGCAGCTCAATGAGCCAGACACGATTGATAAGATTCGATGCCCGGGGCTTGGCCCGGGTATGTGGCGAGTTGTTTAGGTTGGTTATGCGCGAGCTGGTTTCCTGAGGATTAGCGTTATCGTTAGGTTCGCAGCTTTTATAAATGTTCGATGCTCACAATGGGGGTAATAGTAAACTCGGCCTGTGAGAGTATTAACAAGTCACCAACATTACATCACACATTCACAATTGGTTCACAGGGGAGAATTACTTAGAATTTTGGGATGGAACAAGGTACGTGACTACGATTACTGAGAGATGGGAGGATACCCAACTCAGTAGTTTGTGAGTTGGGCGTGTTAATGATAACACGTGATGTGTGTGTGTCACTGATCGTGGCACAACGGGAGACAGCAGAGGGTATCAGGGACAGGAGAGGGCTGCCCGGAGAAGGACGCCTGTGGAGTATTATGCCCTGCCAAGCAGGCACTGGTATGTGTCATGTGCTTATGAGGGAAAGGTGATTTGGTTGGGCACGGCTCAGCTCTCACTGTGTCCCTATAAGGTCTTACTGTTATGCTATGTGTTCTTTGGTCGACTTCTCGTCCTTGGAACACTAGCTGGGATTCTCTATCGGGACGGGATCTAGAATACACAAGAGGAACAGGGCACAAAAACTCGTGTCGACCAATCTTATATGTATATTACCTTAATTATACACAGAACTGATACTGTTTTAATATGATACACAGGTCAGGTTAAGGGGACACAATTGAACTAGCTGACTCCGGCCCTGAGCTGCTGTGGACTTGGGCTGCTTGCAGACGTCGCCCGGGGGTGGAAGGTAGCTCGTCAGGTGTGCACTCCCACACGAGGCACAGGACTACTGCTGGGGGCTGGGTCATCCGGAGTGGGTTGCTGGTCGGCGTGGAGGGAGGCCCTTCCCTAGTGGGGCCTTGGTGGGGAAGCCGGACCTCTGGACTGGGGCTAAACAGGGCAAGCAGGCGTGCTTGCCTCCACCTGTTCCTGGAGGAGGTCTGCCTGCTGGTGGGGCTGGGGAGGTCACACCCCGGAGTCCTAGGGGTGCCCCTGGGCGTCTGGGGGCTGCGTTCTCAGCTGGGTCGAGTTGCCATCAGGAGCTGCCTGCGGCGTCCCTTCCCCGCAGAGTCTGACAGCAGAGGGTGTCGCCCCGGTGCCGGCTGCAGGGCACCGACTCCCAGACTCATGATGGGCCCTCACCAGAGCTCCTCCAGCCGCAACACCTCTGGGGAACTGCAACTGTGGGGAGAGAGAGAAAAGCATCCCGCTCGGTCTCTGGGTGGGTGGTGAAGCAAGCAAGGGACTTCCTCTGTGGGGGTAGTCACAAGGGCAGTGGATGAGAGGTGTATGGTGGCCGTCCCCTCCTTCCCGGTGCAGACGGTGACCGTCACCGCGGTGCTGCTCCCAGGAGCAGCTGCAGGTGAAGGGCATATGGTGGCTGTCCCTTCCTTCCCAGTCCAGATGGTGGCCATCACTGCGGTCCTGCAGGGGGTAGCAGCAGGAGAGAGTGCGGTGTCCATCTCTTCCTTCCTGGTGCGGACAGTGGCCGTCATCGCGGTGCTGGCTGGAACTGTACTAGGACAAGTCCCACCCCAATCCGGGCGAGGGCTGGTCTGGATGAAGAGTAGTTTACCAGCACTGCGTACCTCTCGTTGAGTCTGCTTGAGAGGAAGAGGGGCGCATGGTGGTGGGGGACATAGGACCCTCTGGCTCAGATCCCTTACACACCCTACGTGCCTCTCCATGGCTTCCCCTATGGGTGGGTATTTCGCCACCCTACCCGTGGTCCCTCCTTGGGATGGTATTGCGCTACCCTACTGTGGCCTCCCGTTGGGGTGGGTATTTCACTTACTATTGGGTGAGGCACCTTGGCCCTTTCGAAGCTTGACTTGGTTTCCAGCCTACATGCCATGGTGCCGTGTGCAAAGTGTGGAGGCACTACATGCTGATCTGCTGACACTGCGAATATTGACATCACTTAACACATGTAGACCGTGAGGGCGATGACTGACTGATATATTTATTGTTGTAAAGGTACAGAGTGCACATACAACAAAACATTCTTCTTCAGCAAACATATCTTGCTACACACCCCTTCAGCAAATAGAAATGGAGTAATGTACACTTGGGGTATACAGTATATTACAAAATGCTAAGGAATTCATAAGATATATCACAGACAGGAGAGAAGTTGCACTACAGTAGAACAGTATAGTCTACATGCACAGCAGCACTAGCCACAGTCTGGGAAGATGACATCACACCGCCTTATCACAAAGTCATAATCATATGGCCAGTGAGTGAAAAAACCCCATCGACACATCATTCTCTCAACTTTTTTTTTTTCTTTACATCTTTCATTGATACATTCTAGTGCTTATTCTTACATTGGCTTTAGTATATTAGCAGCTATGGTTAGACTGTACTAGATGTAGTCTATAATGTAAATATACAAGCAAAATATGTACATTACTGTATTGAGAAATGTAATGAATGTAGCAATTGCCGATAAACGTAAGACTAACGGATGATTACAGTTTTAGGAAAAAAAAGGTGGCCTGGACTCCGATGGTAGGCCTACTGTGGTAGCTGCAACGTGGTCCTGTGAATACTGTCAGACAGTCAGAGAGAGAGGATCACAAACAGGGAGGTGCCTTTGAGAGGTGCTGTTGGCAATTTTATGATGAATGTCATTGAGGCCAAAAGCTTGGAAGATAGGATCAGCACTACTAATGCGAATCATGAACCCTTAATATCATTTACTGACAGCTTGAAACAAGAATGAAGTAGGACTTTGTGTGTATTGACGTTTCACTTCATGGCTTCCTTAGAATACAATTGCTGAACATACACCACGTTTCCTGTATATATAGCAGAAGGCAGCAGGGGGTGTGAGGTATTGGCTAAGGGTGGTAGGGGGGAGGGGGAAGGTAGAAGGAAGGTGAGGTCCAGGGGCAAGGTATTGCAGATCACGGCACAAGGACGGAAAGAAAAGAAAAGAAACAAAGGACAGTTGAAGTGGGAAGTCCTTTGGGAGAGGGAAGGAATGTTTGGTAACAAAACCGAGGTCACAAGGGGAAAGGGATTGCCAATCCCAGCACAGGTGTTTGTGTCCTTAGGGAAAAAGAAATTCCTTAGGGATGGAGAGAAAGACAAGAAACAAGGGACATGTGAAGTGAGAAGTCCTAAGGGAGAGGGAAGGAATGCTGGGTAAGGAAATAGAGGTCACAAGGAGAATGGGATCGCCGATGCCAGCACAATGTGTGTGTGTGTGTGTGTGTGTGTGTAATTCACCGGGTCGGTCAGGATCACTTGATGGTCATGATCGTCAGCTTTTTACCCTCCCGGAAGGAAGCTGAGAGCTCATATAGTCCGATCTAAGGGCAAGGCTGTGACCTTCACACACGCACACACCCGTCCCCTTGCTCGAGGGGGACAGTAACCACCCACTTCGTCAGTGAAACTTTTCGCAACCTGAGCGAGGCGCGAACTCCCGTCCACCAGTTGGCAACCGAGAACGTTACCACTGCACCAGCGAGCGGTGTGTGTGTGTGTGTGTTTTTGCGCGCACGCGCATGACCATCAAGTGATCCTGACCGATCCGGTGAATTACAAGTGCTGTATATGTGGGCAAGCAGCTGGTTGAAGAGAGGGGATGGGGATCGATGCGAAGGAAGGAGGGGTAATGTTTTGAGTTTGGGAGGGGGGTGAGGAAGCTATCCTACTGACAATACATTTGGCCACAGAATACAATAGGTGATAAGATCCATTGTTTCCAGATGATAATGTATTGTTAAGTGAAGACAAATGGGAGCTGCAAGGTTTGGTGGGTGAGGTTGGGAGAGTGTGTAAGAAACAGAATCTAAAGGTGAATATAGGGAAGAGTAAAGTTATGGTGCTCGAGAGAAATGAAGTCTGTAAATGTACAGTGAGGTTAGATGAGGAGAAAATGGAGAATGTGAATGCATTTAAGTACTTTGGTAGTGTGATGAGTAAAGATGGAAGTTTAGAGGGTGAGGTGCTTGAAAGGGTACAACAAGGAAGAAAGGTTGCTGGTTCCTTGAAGGCAGTTATAAGAAACAGGGAAGTGAGCATGGAAGTGAAAAAGTTGCTGCATGACAGTATTGTGATGCCAACTCTTAACATATGGAAGTGAAGCTTGGACCTTGCTGGAGGGACATAAGTCAAGAGTGAGAGCAGTGGAAATGAGTTATTTGAGAGGAGCATGTGGAGTCACGGTATATCGACAACATCTTGGTCACTCCACCCAGACTTTTCGACATAGTCTGCGGGACAGACCTAATAAAGTGGAACCATCCATTCAGTATTCCTAAAACCTCCCTGCTCTTCTCCAACCAATTCCTCTGTTATTTCCCTAACTCTGTCAATAAGTATCCTACCATATACTTTTCCTATTACACTAAGAAGACAAATGCCCCTATGATTACCACACACTTCTTTTTCCCCTTTTCGTTTGTACAGGGGAATATTTATACCTCACTTCCAATCCTCCGGGACTCTACCTTCCTCCAAGGCCAATCAGCACATCTTCCACATCCATTCTACTACTATCTCTCCCTCATGTTTCAATATTTCACCACACACTCAATTGATTCCTGGGGCTTTCCCCATTTGACTTTCTTCATTGCTTCCACAACTTCCATCCTGTTGATTTCTCCCTCTCTTTTCACATCCATCTGTCTCCCAGCCACTTATACTCACATTACTTTCATTTTTTACTAGCAGCCAGTGCAACTGGAATTATTATGGCCAAAATTTTCCCATTTGGTGGGACACTGGCAACTATCCATGTGAAACTGTGTCCAAACTGTACCGTAAGAGCCTCAGTGAGTCACCAAATAGCCCAATACTTCATAACCTGTACATGATGCTCTACTTTCAATAATTTATTTCCTCCCTTCATCCCTTCCCTTACCCACTGCCAGCATTGCATCTGATTTTAGCATCAAGAACTGGTTTTTCTTAACAGGTCTGAGGGTTAGTGCCCCTCCCCGTAAAACAAATAACTCAAATGGCCACCCCTTATGGGATTATGACATCTGGCAATAGAGAGATACATAGATAGTCTAAGCCCTCATCCTCATGGAGTGCTTATGCTACTGTTAATGTGTGTGGAAGTGCATGAATTTCATTCACTGCTGCTACTCTTCCTATGTTTCTGGGCTTAACCCTGGGGGTTGGGATAGATGATGATAGCATATGCCACAAAATTTGCGTGATGCTGCTTATCCCAGATACTTTGTGGCACGAGCTTCAAATAACTCACTCACAATAAGTACAGTATGTTGCAGCCCTTAGGTGGCAATTCTTAAGAGGTATGTCACAGCCCATGGGCTAAATTAACACACTCTTTTGTCCTCAGTGTGGCACTACACAGAGGTCTTTCACTGTCAGTAAGGACTATACTGGTATCTCTAACTCTCCTGCAACCATTTCTGCATGTCATGACTGAGCTAGCTTCTACACCACACCCATGTTCACTCCTGAGCTTACTGTTTCATACACATTCTGGTACTAATCAATGAACAGTACTCCTATTTTCTACTGCAGTAACTAAACATCCTAATGATTTGTGGAATTACAATACAGCCCAAAGGCAGACGACAGGATGACATGAATGATTTGTTTGTGGTTGTTTCCCCCAGGATTATGGCATCTGGCAATAGACAGTCTGATGGACTGAGAATAAAGTACTCTTGTACAATGCTGTATCATGTTAAACAATCAACCAAATAAGTATTACTGTTTTCTTAACATCATCACGATGTAAAAAGGTTTAATCTTCCCAGCAGGGATATTGGAACTTCTGTCAATAAATAATCTACGAATCGCTACTCATCTTGTATTCATTAATCCCTTCACTAAGATAGCATTACATTTTATTTTACTTTGATTAACCTAATATGATTTTACTCAGCTTTAAAAGGGATCCCTTGAACTGAAATGAAATGTTAGATGCAAATATTGTTGACCCATTCACTTTGATGACAATTCTTCTTAAGTAGTCTTGCTACTGCCAGATGACTTCTTTCCACTGAAGAAGGATCTCTTGTAGGCATGAGGTTAATGTTCTTTTCAAGTCACCATATCCTCTGGTCAGTACTGAAATAAAATCAGACAATAAAATTTTTTTTTAGCATTTCAGCACTTTGTCAGTCAAACATTATGACTGATAATACATTTCAGTTTCATACAGTAATACTGCATTATCCTGGTTTGAGGGAAGGGTTGGTGGACAGGCTGAAGGACAATAACTGTGTTAACTCCTAGTCTTATTTTTCTAATTCCCCTTGGTACCACAAGATGATTTTATTCATCTTAGGGGAGTACTGTAGTAAATGGGTCAGTGAAAGGTATACCTAACCCCATATGGTAGGTTTGTTTTATCTGACAAAGATTGGCCACTTGTACAACTTGAATACTAATTTATGGTTGCGTAAAATTCGATGACGTTTAGTTATGAGGCACAAAATGAGTTTCCTTGGTTACTAGTTAATCTGACTACACCTAACCATCAACTCAGCTGAAATGGTGTTATGGATCTTTATCAGATGAAAGCAATGATCTCTGCTGTAACACTGCCATGATCTCTTTATTGCAATCACTCAATCAAACAGACTATGGTTCAAAGAGTCTATCCTAACCGCTATAAATCTGTACAGTGAGAGGAAGAGCAAATACAACAATGGACTGAAGAGCTTAAGAGGTGTATGAGTATGACTGGATGGAAAGGGAACAAAAGGCTGTCATAGAAGGCTACAGGACATGGTACGCATTGATTATTTTAGCGGCAGAGGTCACAGCATTAATTCAATGACTAATAAAGAGGGAGGCAAACCTCCATTTCTTAATGATAATTTTTGAAGCCTGTGATGATGAGACAACATGTCTTGACTTTTCTGTACTATTGCTGACTACCGTCTGTACTGTGGAATGCAGGCTGACTTCATCTAAATATATCTATCTATCTATCTATTGCCAGACGCTTTAATCCCGTACGGGGTGGCCACAAACAAATTGCCTCCACGTCACCCTATGCCCTGCCATTTCACTACCCTGCTCCCAACTCACATCCCCCTCTCTCATATACCTCTCCACTCCATCCCTCCATCTCATCCTTGGTCTCCCCATCCCTCCCCCCCTTCCACCTCACTCACATACACTCTCCTCATCGGTCTTTCACCCTCCATCCTCTCCACATGACCAAACCACCTCAGTGTGTTCCTCCTAACACTTCCTATCACATCCACATCCACACCACAATGCTTCTTTTATCCTTACTTGTCAGCCTGTCTCTTCATGTGACTCCACAGGCTCCTCTTAAATAACTCATTTCCACTGCTCTCACTCTTGACTTGTGTCCTTCCAACAACGTCTAAGCTTCACTTCCATACATTAGAGTTGGTAACACAATACTGTCATGTAGTAACTTTTTCACTTCCATGCTCACTTCCCTGTTTCTTATCACTGCTTTCAAAGAACCAACAACCTTTCTTCCTTGTTGTACCTTTTCAAGTACTTCACCCTCCAAACTTTCGTCCTTACTCGTCACACTCCCAAAGTACTTAAACGTACTCACATTTAACATTTCCTCACCATCCAACCTCACTGTACATTCACTGACTTCACCTCTCTCAAAGACCATCACTTTACTCTTCCCTACATTCACCTTTAGATTCCGTTTCTTACACACTCTCCCAAACTCATCCATCAAGCCTTGCAGCTCCCCTTCGTCTTCACTTAACAACACAGTATCATCCACAAACACCAGTACAGGGAGTTTCCAAACATTACCTTCTCTCACTAGGGCCACTCCAACATCCACTGCCCTACCTTGTATCTCTTTTATCATCCCATGCATGTACAGATTGAACAACCATGGAGACATGACACATCCCTGCTTCAACCCAACCTTCAAAGAGAAAAATTAACTCAGTTCACCATCCACACACACTGCAGCCTTAGCACCATCATATTCTTCACAGCATCCAACAACTTCCCATCTACACCATATATTCTTCATACTTTACACAATCCTTGTCTATCCACGCTGTTATACGCTTCTCTATTATTTCCCTAACTCTGTCAGTAAGTATCCTACCATACACTTTTCCTATTACACTAAGAAGACAAATGCCCCTAGGATTGCCACACACTTCTTTTTCCCCTTTTCCTTTGAACAAGGGAATAATTATACCTGACTTCCAATCCTCCAGGACTCTTACCTTCCTCCCAGGCCAATCTGCACATCTTCCACATCCATTCTACTACTATCTCTCCCCAATGCTTCAGCATTTCACCACACACTCTATCAATTCCTGGGGCTTTCCCCATTTTGACATCCTTCATTGCTTCCACAACTTCTATCCTACTGATTTCTTCCTGTCTTCTCACCTCCCTCCTTCTCCCAGCCATTCCCCAGCCACTTATGCTCACATTACTTCCATTCTCTATGTTCTACAATTCCTTAAAGTGTTCTCTCCACCTGCTCACTTTTTCTCCCTTCTCCAATAGTAATCTACCATTTTTATCCTTCACTCCCCTACTAACTTCACTGCCACCCTGTCTTACTCTCTTCACCTCTTTCTAACACATTTTCTTACAGTCCCTCCACTTTACACTCAAATTCCTTCCAAATTCCTCATCCACTCTCTTCTTACTCTCTCTTACTAATCTTTTCACTTCTCTCTTCCTTTCTACATATAACTCTCCCTTCCGCCTCTCAACTTCTTCCACACCCCTATTTCTCATCCATTCATTGTATGCTTTCTTCTTTTGTCCCACAGCCTGCCTCACCTCTTCATTCCACCATGCTGTTCCTTGCACTCCCTTCCATCTTCTCTTCACTCCACACACCACATCACATGCTGCACATATTTCTTCTGTGAATATCTTGCACACACCTTCCACATCCCCCATCTGCTCCAATTCATATTTACCCAATCATTCCTCCACTTCTCTCTTATATTCTGCCTTTTTCTCATCCTCTTGTAACCTTTCCACTCTCCTTGCAACTACTCCCTCCTCCCGTCCTTCCCTTCTTCTATTTCTCCATCTTACTTGGATCTTGATTCTGGCCATCACCAAGCAATGGTAAGAAAGTCCACTTCCTCAACCTCTATAAGCTCTTGCATCCATTATACATCTTCGCATCCTTTCATCCTCAGACACATAATCAATCATTGCCTTCCTTTCATTCAGTTCACCACCCACCTTTCTCATCACTAGCCATGTATACCTGTGAATCATTTTGTGCCTGAAGAAGGTATTGGCTATCACCAACCCCCTCCCAGCACAAATGTCCACCAATGCACTGCCAATCTCATCTATCTCAGCAGTCACACCCCACTCACCAACTATTCCATCCACCTTCACATTCCCTACTTTACCATTCATATCACCAATCAAATTTATGAAAAACACTCTCTCATTCCTTCCAAACTTTTCCATGCACACTTCTACATTTGTCCAGAACTCTTCTCTCACTCTGCTTGCACGATCTTACGTTGGTGCATACACACACACAATCACCCACATTTGTATTCCAACTTTCAATCTTACCCACACAATCTTTGAGCAAACTGTTCCATACTCTCTTATGTTCTTCTTCTATCTTCTACTGACAACAATACACATTCCTTCTTTTCCCCTCTCATTCTCTAAATGTGATCCATCCTTGTCAAAAATTACTGGCTTGCAAACAACTCAGCCTTCTCAGTTTTAAGAACAAGTCGAGAAATGTTTAGTCCAGGAGGCAGCTTAGAGAGACCTATATGGTTAATCATGGTTGACACCAGCAAGTGTACACAATACTGCAAGAATTACACCCATCTACTATTCAATCCTTTATTGCCCTATCAGGAGCACAAGGACACAGGCCTGGCTATTCAGTCCAGACACTGAAGGCAAGAGTGGCTAGTTGTTTGTCCCTAACCAGCACTATGTAAGTAATAAACCCCAACCACCCATCAGATTTAAAAACATATGGGTAGTTTCAATTGGAATATCTTAATTTAAGACAACCAGACATCCAACTGCTAGCTACCTTCCAAAGTTGCACTGCCACAGAACAGATATGGAAACATTTATTCTGACAATACAATGAGTGACCCAAATTGAACTCTCGTTAACACTGTATCTCATCAATAAACATTTCTATATATATATATATATATATGGGTGGAGAATGAGAAATGAATAGAAGAGTATATGTGCATGAGATGTAGAGAGGGAGGGAGTACAAAGAACAGCAAACAGCAACAGACCTGTTGGTCCTTTCATGGCTTCTTGGTAGAGGGAAGGTTTAAGTGAACAAAGCTACTCCATCAGTTAAAGAAAAAGATAGAAAAGCAGCAAGGCTCCCCTCCATCCACCAAACCTTTCAGCCAAAGCAGCAGGAAAAAGGAAAGTAGGGCCACCATGCAGCACAGAAAAGCTGTCATGGAATTTCAAAGGAAAGAATGGAAATCTTATTCCACATTATCTACCTGAAAAGGAAAGTAACATTAAGTCAACAATATTTATCAAAATTGTTCTGTTGGTTATATCACCTGGGCTCTTAAGAATAAATATACTATACAGGCAAACCAACTGCATCATTAAACTGGGGTATGCCTGTACAGTATATACAGGCATACCCTGGTTTAACGATGCAATTGGTTAAGTAAAAACCCATCGCTAGCCAGGGGTTTCGTATCTCGGGGTAGATTTAACATGTATCGCATAGGGAGTTCTGGACAAATGTGGAAGCATGCATGGAAAAGTTTGAAAGGAGTGAGAGAGTGTTTTTGATTGGAGATATGAATGGAAATGTAGGGAATGCGAAGGTGGATGCAGTAGTTGGTGTGTGGGGTATGCCTGCAGAGGTGGATAAGAATGGCAGTGTTCTAGCGGACATTTGTGCCGGAGTGGGTTGGTGATAGCCAATACTCTCTTCAGGCACAAAATGATCCACAGGTATGTGTGGCGAGTGATAAGAAGGGTGGGTGGTGAACTGAATGAATGGAAGGCAATGATTGATTATGTGTGTGTGAATGATATGAGGATAAAGTGTGTAATGGATGCAAGAGCATATACATACTGTATAGAGGTTGGGGGAGTGGACTTTCTGACCCCCCAAGCTTCCCTGTTAACTGGGACTGTAATGTGCCATAAATAAAAACTAAATTGATCTTGCTTGAAAATATTCACTTGACTGAGATAGAAATAAAAGTAAATAAATAACATCAATAAAACTCTAGATTGCACTTACTTGGTAACATTCACTTGACTGAGATAGAAATAATGGTGATATCATCATATGGCTTGTCTGTCTTGGGGTTACACTTGACATTGGAGATATTCTGGACCACCTCCATCCCTCGTGTCACTCGGCCAAACACTGTGTGCTTGTTGTCCAGCCATGGCTGTCAGTGGTTGCCAGAATATCAGTACATTTACCTGGTTTAATCCATTCAATCTAATGATATCATGTATTTATAATATTTTACTGTTTGCTTTCACCAGATTATTTTACTCAACTTAGAAAAGATGTCTAGTAGTGATTGGGTCAACCTTCAGTCCAATGACATATTTTCCATTTCATTTTTGGTATTTTCCAATGAATTTATACACTTTAAGCACAGTTCCCCAATAGTGCTGGAGAGGGATGCCTTCATGGGTTGGAACTGACATATGCCCCAGTCACACTGCAGGTACGACTTGTCGCAAACCTCAAAATCGTGAAACCAGTCCCCGACCATGGAGGTCTCCGAACAGTCGTCCCACCAATCAGCTACCTGTGGTCGTCCAGTGTCTGTCCAGCGTCCGTCCAGTGGGCAGCCGAACGGCGACCATGGCCAGGTACAGACAGGTCAAGACATCAACAGGTGGCCGGCAGGTAATCGGCAGGCCGCCGACAAACGGCGGCCGGTCCGCTTCCTGTCACAGTTTAGACCGTGACCTCTAGGCCGCCACTAGACCAACACCAGCCGCGGATTGGCCGGCGGCTGGTCTTGGTCCAGCCCACCACCTGTCGCTCGACCATTCGCCGGCTGGACGGCGGCTGGACTTCAACCACCACCTCGGACAGGAGGCTTGTGGATGGCGGTCGCCGCAGTCCAGTCGTCGCCTTGACAGAGTGCGGACAGCCACCGCACAGAGTGGGCAGCGACCGGCCTCCGTCTGGAAGGCAACCACCACTTAAAAATCAGGTGTCACCGACCAGTCAAAGTCCGTAAGCCGGCCAGACACAGTCCAGCCGCCCACCAGGCAGCTTCCGTGCCACGACATCGGTGGTCGCGGGGAGGTTTTTCGTGCAGCACGAAAAACCTCGCGATGAGTTTTTGGTCGCCATGGTGGCCTGCGACTAGACCGAGACATATGAAGACCGGTCGTAAACCTCACCAAAACCACCCACGAGTTGCAGGTCGCAGGTGGTTTGCAATAAGTCGTACCTGCAGTGTGACTGGGGAGTAGACTGTAGCACCAGTCGAGCAGGGCAGTACTCCCGAGGTGGATGGAAAGCTGATGACAGGGAGTGCTGGAGCTCCCGTTTCATCAGCCCTCAGGACTAGTTCCTGACCATCCCCCTTTGCTGAACTTTTTCAGTGTCTCAGTTACACAGAGAGTAGGCCAGCATGCTCTCCAGTACAAATTTCTCTATCTATCTTCACCAAACTACATGCACAGTACACACTACACTTCCTATTCAAAATTCACCAAAATGGCATCAATTCACCCAGCCTCGGAGTCCCCAGGGGGGGGGACCATAAATGCCCCCGCCATCTGCCCCTCCCCCGGTGACGACTCGAGGTGCCTGGAACCACTGTCTGACTCTCTTCTTCTTCATTTCTGCAACATTCGCGGCCTTTCATCTAACTTTCGCTCTGTTGAGCACCACCTCTCCTCCTCTAAACCTCACCTTCTTTTTCTAACGGAGACTCAGCTGTCTGAGGCAACTGACAGCAAACCCTTTTCTGTATCCTCCTACTTTCTCTATACTCATTTCAAAGCCAAAGGTGGCTGTTGTGTATACATACGCAACGACTTATCTTGCTCTCGTGTTCCTGAACTTGATTCTTCTGAATTCTCCACTCTCTGGCTTCGGCTTTCCTGTCATTCTCTGACTAAATATATCTGTGCTGTTTACTTATCCCCTAATTCTACTGACTATCAAAAATTCTTCGACTATCTTACTTCTACGATGGAACACATTCTGTCCATTTCTCCTTTCTCTGAAATCTCCATTCTTGGAGATTTCAATGTTCACCACCACCTTTGGCTCTCCTCTCCTTTCACGGATCCACCTGGTGAACAAGCCTACATCTTTTCTATCCTTAATGACCTAGAGCAGCTTGTACAGCACCCTACCCGTATCCCTGACCGCCTTGGAGAGAGCTCCAACATACTTGACCTCTTCCTCACAACTAATCCTTCTGCTTACTCTGTTAATCTTTTCTCTCCGTTGGGCTCCTCCGATCACAACCTTATTACCTTAACCTGTCCTATCGCTCCAGTACGGCCTGCGGACCCTCCAGGGAAACGTCGTCTCTGGCATTTTGGAGCCGCGGACTGGGAGGCCCTCAGGCAGTACTTCTTTGATTTTCCCTGGAATGATTATTGCTTCCATGGCCGTGAGCCATCTGAGTGTGCCTTGTGCATTACGGAGGTTATTCTCTCGGGCATGGAAGCATACATTCCTTTCTCATATCCTTTGACTAACGCAAGAAAGCCTTGGTTTAATCACGCTTGTTCTAATGCTGTCCGCAACAAGGAGAAGGCCTACAAAAGGTACCGGAGCCAACCCACCCCTGAATCACATAATCTTTACGTTTCTGCCCGGAATCGTGCTAAGTCTGTTCTTCGCTCTACTAAAAATAATTTCATCCATAATAAATGCTCTCAACTCTCCAACTCGAATTCTTCCCGCTCCTTCTGGCACCTTGCCAAAAATCTTTCTAACAACTTTACCTCATCATCCTTCCCTCCTCTTTTCTACTCTGATGGTTCTGTAGCTATTTCTTCTACTGATAAAGCAGATCTCTTCGCACAGACTTTCTCCTCCAATTCCACCTTAGACGATTCCGGTGCTGTTCCTCCATCACTTCCCCCCTCTGACTTCCTCATGGCTGACATTAAAATTTCTTCAGTTGATGTATTTTCTGCCATTACTGGCCTCAGTACTAACAAGGCATATGGGCCTGATGGGGTCCCTCCTGTTGTTCTCAAAAACTGTGCTTCTGTGCTTACACCCTGCCTAGGCAAACTATTTCGTCTTTGTCTGTCAACTTGTACCTTTCCTTCTTGCTGGAAGTTTGCTCTCATTCAGCCAGTCCCAAAGAAGGGTGACCATTCCCAACCCTCCAACTATCGTCCAATTGCTTTAACGTCCTGTATTTCAAAAGTTTTCGAGTCAATTCTTAATAGAAAAATTTTAAGGCATCTTTCCTATCACAACCTTCTGTCCGATCGTCAGTATGGGTTCCGTCAGGGACGCTCCACTGGTGATCTTCTCACCTACCTTTCAGACTCCTGGTCATCCTCCTTTCGGGACTTTGGCGAAAGCTTTGCCATTGCACTTGACATCTCAAAGGCTTTCGATCGAGTCTGGCATAAATCTTTAATTTCCAAACTGCCCTCCTACGGTTTCTATCCTTCTATCTGTGCCTTCATCGCTAGCTTCCTTTCTGGTCGTTCTATAGCTGCTGTCGTAGACGGCCATCGTTCTTCTCCTAGATCTATTAACAGTGGTGTTCCTCAGGGCTCTGTCCTATCACCAACTCTCTTCCTTTTATTCATCAATGATCTTCTAAGCTGTACATCTAACCCTATCCACTCATATGCTGATGACTCCACCCTTCACCTTTCCATTCGGTTCCCGCAACGCCCATCTCAACAGTTACTTCAAGAAACAAGGGATGAGGCTATGGCACACCTAATGTCTGACTTGGCTCATATCTCTGACTGGGGTAAAAATAATATGGTTGTCTTTAATGCATCTAAGACTCAGTTCTTACACCTATCAACCCGACAAAATCTTCCACAGGTATACCCACTAATGTTTAATAATATTCCGATTAATCCTGCATCATCCTTGAACATGCTTGGGGTTTCATTTACTCGGGACTTATCTTGGAAAGATCATATTACATCTCTTGTAAAATCTGCTTCCAAGAGATTGGGTGTGCTAAGCCGACTCCGCTCTTTCTTTACCCCTGCACAATTGTTGACTCTATACAGGAGTTTTATCCGCCCCTGTGTGGAGTACAACTCTCATGTGTGGGGAGGCTCCCCACATACAGCTCTTCTCAACAGGGTGGAGTCAAAGGCTTTTCGTCTCATTAACTCTCCTCCTCTTACTGACTCCCTTCAACCTCTGTCTCTTCGCCGCACTGTTGCATCTTTATCTCTTTTCTATCGCTACTTTAATGGTCACTGCTCCTCTGAACTGTCTGCTTGCATTCCTCCACCTCTACGAAGGGCGCGTAGCACCCGTCTGGCAGCAAACTCTCATCCCTTTTCTGTCCAACTCTCTAATGCAAGAGTTAACCGTTACTCCCAGTCTTTCATTTATGCAACAGGTCAGCTCTGGAACTGTCTCCCTCTGTCTGTATTTCCTTCTGCCTATGATCTCCAGTCTTTCAAACGTAGTGTGTCCAGGCATCTCAAAATGATCGGATCTTGAATTTGGCTCTCTATTGTATTTTGTTTTTCTCTTGGAGGGAACTGTTACTGCGGGCTCATGCCTTTGGTTCCTTCTTCCTTGCATTAAAAAAAATAAATAAATAAATAACTGTGCAGCTCAACTGTCTCATTAAACAATCATCCTTCATCTACACTTCTATCCCCTAAAAGGAGGATGGTGGACTGCAGGAGGGGGGGGGGAAGCTTCAACCTGCAGTCCACTAGGTTCACATTTCAGATGAACATGAGGCTACATCTACTACAGCTATTACTCTACCCCCCTTACAACAAAATTATGGCCTCTCCAATGTATAATACAACTGTCGAGCGGTAGCAAGAACAAAATAATGATCATACCATCATATTCAGGGGATTATTCCAGCGATTTGTTTTTGTTTATTTCTGCTTCCTTCGCACAATTTTTTTCAGCTTAGGCAAGATTTTTCCAACAGGAGAGGATGGATACAGCCATGAATAATCCCTTCACTACTAATGAATTTTTGTATTGGCTGTTGCTTAACTCCAGTCTGCCTGGCCAAGAAGATGTGTCAATCACTGGTAAGTAACTGCCCCAGTGGGGTAATCCCATGGTCTGCTTACATTAGTGATATTGTGCCTGTGTCTTAGTGAGGCATGTGCTGTGTAGTGTTCGATTATATGCATTATGTTGTGTGAGCTGATTCGAAAGGGACAGCCAATGTCATCCAATGAACAAAACTATTAAATAAAATAATATGACTGCAGCTTACTCATAATAAAAAGTACATAAACTGATAGAAGTGGTTATGCATTTTAGTAAGATGACATAGTGGTAGGTGGTGGCAACCATCATCCACTCACTAGATGTAGTGCTGCCTACTTCTTCCTTAACCTTTAACATTCTTTTTCTGTGCCTGCCCTCCTCTCTTCCTATTTCTTCCATCTTTCCTGTCACTTCTTATTGCTTTTCTTTCCTTTACAGGTGCCTTTACATTGAGTGACAAGTAAAATGGTTTCCTGTAAGCCAAGAAACCATTTACAACGCTGGGTGGTAACCATATAACCAAACTATACGTGCTCCCTACGTGTCAACAACTGGGTTGGTGGAGGGTTAGTGCCCCTCCCCGTAAAACAAATAATTCAAAGTCAAATGGCCACCCTTTGCGGGATTATGGCGTCTGGCAATAGATAGATAGATAGATAGACATTTTAAGCTTTCTTCATGCTGCCTACAGATGATTTCAGTCAGTTTAGGAAACCCCATAGCAGTGAATAAATTACTGGGAGATAGGGAGGGAGCTGAGGGATGTTTGTATAACCAGACAGTGGAGCTTCCTAAATATATCTGCCACCAAATGAAGGTGTCCCTCTCCAGCATCATCTCCAGTAAGGAAGGGTTAATTAAAGCAAAATCTAACCCCTCCAGGTCAAAAAGCCTCTCATAAGCTCCTAACATCCTCTGGAGGAAAAAAAAAAAAAAAAAAAAAAAAATCACAAAGATTCAAATAGTTATCATGCCTCCCCTTCCGGTGGTGAAGAGGGATGTCTTCATGTGGTGGCACTAACCAAAGCCACTCCACTGTCCAGTTATACAATTGCCTCTCAACTCCCTCCCCATCTCTCCAAAAGGATGATGGTGGATTGCAGAACGGGAGCAAATTCAGCCTGCACTCAACTGGGTGTAAATTCCAGATAAGCCTGGTATTACACCTACTACTACTGCTACACAAGTCCCTTTCTTTATATTCTTTATTTCAAAGAAGTTCACAGTAAATCTCAATGTATGTCCATTCATCCTTTCAGCCCAAAGATGGCTTTTTTATTCTGTTCATGCTTTTCCTTTACTCAGAATATGAAACACTATTTTGAACAGTTTGAGCTACCTCTTCATTTTGACAACCCTCCTAAGTTGAATACATTGTACTATCAAGTTCAGTACAGGTAGCCATCCATCCATCCATCATCCAATCCTACATTGCCCCATGAGGAGCATAGGAGCCCGGGGCTAGGCAGTTGGTCTCAACATTTAAGATGAGAGTGACCAGCCTCACTCATCCCTGAGTGGCATTACATGAACAATAAACCCCAACTACCCCTTGGATATAAACCTTCACTGGCTCAATCCGACTGGAGCGCAATAATTACCCACTAAACCACCAGGTGCCAAAATTTGGCTATATGGTTACCACCCAGCATAGTAAATGGTTTCCTGGTGTACAGGAAACCATTTGGCTTGTCACTCAGTGTAGAGTCACCCACAGGCAGAAGGAAAAGGAAAGAATGAAGGAAAGAAAGACAAAGGAGGGAGTGTGAAGTCACCCGTAGGCAGAAGGACAAGGAAAGAATAAAGGAAAGAAAGACAGAAGTGGATGGAAGGAGAGAAGGATGGAAGAGAGGAAAGGGCAGACACCTGAGAGCAGCACTACATCAAGTGAGTGGATGGTGAGTGCCCCCACCTACCACAACAGTACAGGTAGCAAGATTATTTTATTTTATTTCCTCTAGATGACTACTCAGATTATAAGAGATTTTCTTGACAGCATAAGTTTAATGTGTTATAGCCTTCATTAATCCTTCAGTGTGAGACAGCTTTCCAAAGTTGCTTAAACTCATCTGGAAGTAACAAGAATACAGCAATAAATTCCGTCACTGGACTGAGAAGATTTAAGTTCCACTGTGACAGTACCTATCATGCTGATTTGCTAGTGTCCCCTCAGTTTATAGTACTGTGATAAATGTATGGAAAGGTGCTGGAGAGGGGCACCTTCATGTGGTGGCATCAATATGACGGGAAATCCACTGCACAGTTATACAAATGTCCCTCACCTCCCTTCCTGTTCCCCCAATGGAGAATGGTCTTGTGCAAGAGGGCAACTTTAACCTGTAGTCTACCAAATTCATGTTCAGATAAGCCCAAGATTGCGACTAGTACTACTGTACTAATGCTGCAATTACTACATGGAAAAATGTGGTGATACTTTGGAACACATTCTTGACTGATAAGGAAGACTGCCTGTAGAGCTGCCAATAACAGATTCACAGCGGTCACTATATTTGACCTCAAAAGGTATTAAAAATTTCACAAGCTTAAAGATCTTTACAGATACTGTTAATAAATAATCTTAAATGCTAAAACCAGTTAATGATAAAAAAGGTAAATCTATCTACCTACCATCCAATCATTTGCTGACCCATTAGGGGTGTATAAACAATGGATTAAGTTACGTAGTCCAGACATGTAAAACAAATGACCACATGCTTTCCCTGAGTGGTATTCTGTGCGTCATAAACCCCATCTACCACTCCAGTGTAAATCACTATAGGTCATATTCCAGTAAACAACTAAGTGTCCACGGTTTATAATACTACCACCCAAAATGGTTATATGGTTACTTTACCCCCCAACAACATAGTACAGGTACTACAGGTATCAATATCTCTATCATCATCATCATCATCATCATCTGGACCTCCTTTCCCACCCTTGGGTGGGGTGAGGAGCTGCAGCATCCAGATAGCCAATATTTGTCCACTTCAATAGGCCACACTTCCATTCACTCATCAGTCAAGCCCATGGAATCCTGGCTCCAACTAACAGGCCAAAAGGTTTCCACCACATACTGTAGCTTCACATATACCGATCTGAGAGTCAATCCAAACACTGTGACGTTAAAAATGGGTGTCAATCCCTGGTCATACGCTTCTCTGCATAAAATTCATCCAGCCAGCTCGATCGCTTGCCAGTCCCACAGATTCAGCAGCTTCCACACTTCTCTTCCTCACACACTCATTCATCTTCTTCTTGGCCCACCTCACCTCCTCCCTCCTTTAAATTCACTCAGGTACACCTTTTCACCAATCTATTGTTATCTATCCTCTACACATGACCATACCATCTCAGTACACTCTCTTCATTTTTGGTGTGCATAGACTTCCTCACTCCTTATCTTTCACAAATCACATTATTCCATATCCCATCCACTCTCTATACTCCACATACTGTACATTCTTCAACAGTCCCATCTCCACTGCTCTTACTTTTTTCATTTTCATCCCACACCACAGTCTCACATCCGTGTGCACTATAACTCCTTCATGTACGCCTTGTGCAGCTGCAACACTCAAGCCTCTGTTTCTTATCAAGGCCTTCATAACACCAGCTACTTTCTTTCCTTGTGTCACTTTACTTTCCACTCCTTTTCCATATTTTCCTCCCTTTTCTACCACTGTACCCAGGTATTTGAACCCCCTCACCAATTCCAGTCTCTCTCCATTCAATGTAACATTACACAGGGAGTCACATTCTCTCTCAATAACCACCAGTTTACTCATCTCTAAATTTACTCTCAAGGCACAACACTCACAGACATCTACAAACCTCTGCACTTGTCTCCCAAGCTCTTGTCTGGTATTTGCAAGCAGTACTGCAGCATCAGCAGAATCAAATTTGAGATAGTCAATCCATCACTATTCATTACCAATGCCATCCTTCTCTCCATTACTCATGTTTTTACTTCTCTCATCACCCCATCCATATATATACTGAAAGGCCATAGGGACATTGCACAACCTTGTCACACACCAACACTGATCATAAACCATTCAGTTACATGCTCATTTACCCTGACACATTCTTCACTACCATCATAAAAGCTCTCACCGGCACCTAGCAGCTTACCATCTACACCATACATATGCAGAATTTTTCTCAATCCTTCTCTGTTTACTGTGACGTATGCTTTTTCCAGATCCGTAAATGCCATAAACACCTTATAGTCATTCTCGCAAGCCGTCTCAATGATGCCACCTGTTTATCGCTCATGAAGCCTTCTGATATCTCTCTTTCTCTATAATAATTCTTCAATATACCTTCCCTACAACACTCAACAGACTTAATATATGCCACGATAATTCTTGCACTCACTTTGCTCACCTTTAATCTTGTACACAGGCACAATCACAGCTTTTTTCCACTCAACTGGCACAGTTTCACTCATCCACGTCTTCTTACATATCTCCAACAAGCACTTCATTCCACTCTCTCCACTACACTTAATTATACATACTGTATATCCAACAAGCACTTCATTCCACTCTCTCCACTACATTTAATAATCTCTACATACACCCCATCAACACCAGCTGCTTTTCCATATTTCAGTCATTTCAAAGCATTTTTCACTTATGCGAGTGTCACATTTCCTGACACTACAGGCCTTCTCTGCACACCTCAAAAACTAATCATGTTTACAGTCACTCTGCTCTCTCTATTCCCATTCATCAGACTTTCAAAATATTCTTTCCATCTGGTCCATACTCTCAATTCCCATTCATTACACTTTCAAAATATTCTTTCCATCTAGTCCTTACTTCATCCCCATGAGTTAATAATCTACCACTTACATCCTTCACACTTTCGCATTTCTTTCCACTGTCACTTTTACATTTCCACACCTCTTTCCAGAATAACTTCCTACTTTCAGAGTAATTTGCATTCATTTTTCTTCCTTGACTATCATTTACCTCCTCCCTTTTCCTCTTCACTAGTCTCTTTATGTGCTTCTTGCTCTCAATATATTCAGCTCTTATTCCAACTGAAGCCCCTGGTCTATATCCACTCTAGCCACTTCTTCCTCTTTTTCTCCACCTCTCTCAATATCTCAATACAGTATCTCTTGATCTAACAACAAAACTGCTAAAATGATCACCCTGTAGTTTGGCACAGAGATACTCCCTGGCCTGAGGAGATTAATTTCTAGCTGGTTCTTTGGCTGGTACATTTGGGGACAATAGTTTGACCAATATTCCACCTCTACTACATTACAGTTGGGCATCAGGTGGTCTAGTGGGTTAAGGTTAATGCACTGCAGCCAGATGTGGCCCATAAGGGAGTAAAAAAACTTGTAATGCTTCAGTGCTCATAGATGATCCCCTCTGATATGCTGCATAGGGATGGACTGCGACAGACATGTGCTAAGTATGAAGTACATGCAACGAAATAAGAAGCAAAAATTTAGGCCCTGATTGTACAAGTGACATAGAAGCATTGTAGTAGACGTAACCTCAGGCTTATCTGAACGTGAACCCGGAGGGCTGGTTCACTATCCTCCTTTCAGGGGATAAAAAAGGGGACTGAGAGGCATTATATAAAAGGGCAGCTCCATTAGTCAGTCATATCAGTACCACAACATAAAGATGTCCCTCTCCAGCACCACAAGCAATACAAAACCCTGTAGCTGAACTGGCTGGCATCTGGACTCACAGTGGGTATGACAGTGATAAAGAACTGTGAGCCATTGGTGTTGGGGCCAGCATTAGCCATACTGAGGGTGTAGGGGCGGTCGTGGCGCAGGGATGGGTGAAACTCATCCTCAAATTCACCACCCCAGATGCTTTCACCTCCCACCCCAGTTCCTGTGGGAAGCGATTGGTTTAGATTAAATTAACCACTTCAATCTAGTGACACTTTACATTTGATTCCTCCTAGTTTAACTCAATAAGTCTTGGAACTTCCTTTTTATTTTAGTTCTTGCCATCTCCTGATGCTTCATTTAATTCAGGAGAGATGGCAGGGATTATAAACAGCTTTAATGAATCCCTTCAACACAAGAGGACTTTCCTAACTTAAATAAAGTAGCCTACTAACAGCAAGAATGTACAGTACTAAAAAAGATGTCAACCAGTTAGTAGTCATGGTAGTAGCTGTAGCCCTAAATTCACCTGAAATGTGAATCTAGCGAACTGCAGACCCATGCTGACTTCATCCTGCAGTCCACCATCCTCCTCTTGGGGAATAGGGAAGTAACAGAGTTACCACATGATGGCATCCCTCTTCGGCACCATTCAAGGGGTTAAATTAGATTAGCCATTGCAGTCAGAAGCTGTGGAAGGTCAAGATGGAAAGGTACCAAAAGAGTGAGAGTGATGTAAGCTGGAAGGAGGGTTGCCTAAGGTGGTGAAAAGAGCAATGTGGAGATTTGTTCATGGTCACCTCCCCAGTTATTAAGGCACCTGGCTATGGATAGACAGACAGATTCCTGCAAGAGGTAGATTAGGCTAGTTCAGATTAGGATAACTCCTTTAGTATCATGTGCTTTTACATATAATTCCAGTTAGATATGAAATGAAAATATTAGTCTGTTCTTCATCCTCTTGCTATTTTAAATTATACTAACACCTTCAATCAGAGAAGGAAATGTAATACTCGCAGAGGTGATGAATTCTGCAAAGCCGCTGAAAAATGGGAAAACAGATGTGGTTGATGAGGTTTATGTAGAGATGATTAAATGTAGTGGGGAAAGCAGAATGAAGTGCTTGTTGGAGATGTGTAAGATAGCATGAACGACTGAAACTGTGCCAGTTGAGTGGAAAAAGGCAGTGACTATACAGTACCCATGTACAAAAATAAAGGTGAGCGAAGCGAATGCAAGAATTATCGTAGTATAAGTATTGAATGTGGTACAGAAGGTATATGGAAGAATTATTATAGAGAAAGTAAAGGAGAGATCAGAATTCCTAGTGAGTGATGAACAAGGTGGCTTTCGGAGTGGCAGTGGATGTGTGGATCAAATATTTGCAGCAAGACAGACAGTGAAGAGGGTGTGTGAGAAAGACTATAAGGTGTTTATGGCATTAATGGACCTGGAAAAAGCATACGAAAAAGTAGGCAGAGAAGGGTTGTGGAACGTTCTGTGCATGTACAATGTTGATGGTAAGCTGCTACGTGACGTCAAGAGTTTTTATGATGGTAGTGAGGCAGGTGTAAGGGAAAATGGGCATCTAAGTGATTGGTTCATGATCAATGTGGGCAAGTGACAAGGTTGTGTGACGTCCCCATAGCTGTTCAATATACATATGGATGAGGTGATGAGAGAAGTAATAACACGAGTAATGGAGAGAGGGATGGCATTGGTAATGAATGGTGAAGGATGGATATCTCAAATTTGTTGTACACTGATGATGCAATGCTACTTGCAAATACCAGAAAAGAGCCTGGTAGACTAGTGCTGAGTTTTGTTGATGTCTGTCAGTGTTATGCCTTGAGAGTAAGTATAGACAAGAGTAAAGTGAGGGTAACTGAGCAAGAAGGTGGATCCCAGCGTGATGTTACAGTGAATGGAGAGAGACTGGAATTGATGAGAGAGTTCAAATACTGTACCTGGGTACAGTGGTAGAAAAGAGAGGAAAATGTGCAAAGGAAGTGGAAAGTAAAGTGACACAAGGAAGGAAAGTAGCTGGTGCTATGAAGGCCATTATAAAAAACAGAGGCTTCAGTATTGCAGCTGTGCAAGGCTTATATGAAGGAGTGTTGGTGCCAACTTTAACATAAGGATGTGAGACTATGGTATGGCATGGTATGGCAGGAGTAAGAGCAGTGGAGATGGGACTGCTTGGGAATGTTTGTGGAGTACAGAGAGTGGATAGGATACGGAAGAATGTGATTTGTGAAAGATGCTGAGTGAGGAAGTTTGTGGACACCAGAATCGAAGTGAGTGCACTGAGATGGTTTGGTCATGTGGAGATAATGGATGACAACAGAGTGGTGAAAAAGGTGTATCTGAGCGAATTTGAAGGAGGGAGGAGGTGAGGTGGGCCAAGAAGAAGGTGATGGGATATGGTGGATGAGTGTGTAAGGAAGAGAGGTATGGAAGTTGGTGAGGCTATGGGACCGACAAGAGACCGAGTTGGCTGGATGAGTTTCGTGTGGAGAAGAGCATAACTAGGGATCTGGCACCCCTTTTTAATGTGACAGCATTCGGACTTACTCTATCTGATGGGTATATGAGAAGCTACAGAACATGGTGAAATTTTTTTGGCTTATCTGATGGAGCCAGGATTCCGTGGGTTTGAATTATGAGTGAATGGATGCATGGCCCATTGAACTGGGCAGACTTAGGATGTCTGGATGTTGCTACTCCTCACCCTGCCCTAGGGTGGGAAAGGAGGTCCGGATGATGATGAATGATCCGGATGATGACATTATATTACTCCTTTTGGTAAACATGACTATTTTAGGTTATGTTATCCTTTCAGTCCTTTCTTTGAACTTTAGTGGAAAAGTTTCTAGAGAACAGGAAGAAGGTGTATGCTGCCTTCATGGTTTTGAAGAAAGCATATGACAGGGTGGATAGACAAGGATTGTGGAAAGTATTAAGAATATATGGAGTAGATGTGAAGTTGTTGGAAGCTGTGAAGAGAATGTATGAAGGTGCTAAGGCTGCAGTGCGTATGGATAGTGAACTGAGTGAATTTTTCTACTTGAAGGTTAGATTGAAATAGGGATGTCATGTCTCCATGGTTGTTCAATCTGTATATGGATGGGGTTATAATGGAGATACAAGGCAGGGCAGTGGATGTTGGAGTGGCCCTGGTGAGAAAGGGCAGTGTTTGGAAACTCCCTGTACTGTTGTTTGCAGATGATACTGTGTTGTTAAGTGAAGACGAAAGGGGGCTGCAAGGTTTGGTGGATGAGTTTGGGAGAGTGTGTAAGAAATGGAATCTAAAGGTGAATGTAGGGAAGAGTAAAGTTATGGTCTTTGAGAGAAGTGAAGTCAGTGAATGTACAGTGAGGTTGGATGAGGAGTAAATGGAAACTGTGAATGCATTTAAGTACTTGGGTAGTGTGCTGAGCATACTGTACAGTAGATGGAAGTTGGAGGGTGAAGTGCTTGAAAGGGTACAACAAGAAAGAAAGGTTGCTGGTTCCTTGAAAGCAGTGATAAGAAACGGGGAAGTGAGCACTGAAGTGAAAAGTTACTACATGACAGTATTGTGATACCAAATCTAACATATGGAAGTGAAGCTCGGACCATGTTGGAGGGACAGAAGTCAAGAGTGAGAGCAGCGGAAATGAGTTATTTGAGAGGAGCACATGGAGTCACATGGAGAGACAGACTGACAAATGAGGATGTAAAGGAGCATTGTGGTGTGGATGTGGATGTGATAGGAAGTGTTAGGAGAAACACACTGAGGTGGTTTGGCCATGTGGAGAGGATGGAGAGTAAGAGACTGATGAGGGGAGTGTATGTTAGTGAGGCAGAGGGGAGGAGAGGGAGGGGGAGACCAAGGATGAGATGGAGGGATGGAGTGGAGAGGTATATGAGGGAGGGGGGTGTGAGCTGGGAGCAGGGCAGTGAAATGGTGAGGGACAGGGCAAGATGGAGGCGATTTGTTTGTGGCCACCCATTACAGGATTGAGGCATCTGGCAATAGATAGATAGATTGATAGATAGACAGATAGATAGTAATCGAAATAACTCTGTGGTTGCCCCGATAATAAGATTTCAAGTGAACATGAAGAATTCATGAGTGAGTTGTTAAAGTTACTGAGGTGCATTTAATGTTTTTTATATTTCATGTGTAACTGAGTTAAAGCTCCAAGTACTGAGTGACTTGTTTCCATTTGTGCTGTTAAAGTAATGTAACTGGTTTGTATAACTTGTTAACTTGTGCATATATTTCCTAAAGTAATGTAACTATCTTGTACAAAGTACAGTAATATTAATGTGGAATGTGTATTGGTGTTTTGGAACCTCAAGCTGTGAAACAGTTTTTCCTTTTAGTCCAGAAAGGAACTGGGGCAGAAAGGGATACACAGTGTCCTGATATTCTAGCTTTAATGTTGCAGATTCTCTCTGGACTAGTCTCCAAACTTCCTACTGCTATTGTTCTCATGCTACCTATCCCTACTGATAGCAGTCAGTCATTGTGTTCATTTAGATTAGGTGCAAAGTATGTAAATGATTACTGAGGATGTGTAGGACATGACAACGAGATACTGTTCAATTTAATGAAGCCTCAACCAGATGATTATATTCTGCATGAGGGAGAAACCAAGAAGGAGTAGGTGGAGGAGGATGGATGGAATGGGAAGATATATTAAAGCTCTGGGGTTCATGCTGGAGGGAAGGCAGCCCAATGGCAGAGGACAGGGCATCACAAAGGCAATTTATTTGTGCTCCTCATGGAATTGAGGTGTCTGGCTATGCAGAGAGATAATCCCCTACCGTATATCTGTTGTATTTCTTATTACTGGTATCTCTGGACCATTTTATTCAATATAGGAGACACTGCAAACTACAGGGGTCAGATATGGCCTTCACAAACTTTTTCCATATGAATTCTTCCTATTTCCAGTTGGCTTTCTTCAACCTACAAAACACACTACAAACTGAAGGGATTAGACAGAGCCCTCCTTAACCTCTTCACTATCAAAGTGTTCTCAAGCTAAATCAAATCATATGGAAATAGATGGAAAACAAAAAATTACATAACTGCATTCAAGGATCACTAATATTATTCTTTAATCCACCATCTCACTAAAAGTCAACATTTAAACAGCATCCCTCAAAAACCCTCACAAGACAATCATCCTGAAGAAATTACTCTTCCTAGAGAAACACAAGTGCACCAAGACAAATTATGATAATAAGATATTGTCAACAATCTTTTCTACTTTTGCACCAACACAAAAAAACAATTCATATGCACTCCACTAAGCCTTCACTGTGTTGCATTTGATTTTATGACAAGTAGGCTTTCTCCACACCAAATACTTGCTGACACAAGTGGGACTTCTGCAACACTGTAACCCACAAAAGTTTTTGCATGCACCCACTGGCATCCGGTGGGTTACAATGATGTAGAAATCCTGCCCAAGCCAGCATACATTTGGAGTAGACATGACCTAATTCATCTTACACATCTCACTCCCATAAAACAGACATAACCTCAACTAACAATCTCTGGGATCTGTTGTTGTTGCTTAACCCCAGTGTGTCTGGTCGAACAGACCCATCAAGAAACAACTGCTTTTATATGGTCATCTTACAGATGTAATATAGTACAGTACTGTACATACACCATGACAGGAACCAGTGTCCCCTTAAGGCAAACAGTGTCTCACCAAGGTCTTCTTCACAGTAAGGTGCAGAGAAATATGAGGTCTGGTTTCAGGATGGCTGCCACAGCAGCCCAACTCCACCTAGGGTACACAGTACCACCACATCCAGGTTCCTCGTCAGTGCTTCTCTGGGAGTTTCTGTCTAAAGTGGCTGGCTTCCTGTTGTCCACCAAGTTTATGTCCAGATGAGCCTTAAGCTACAACAACAGCTAAAAACCTGATCCCTCACCTAGTGGATCGCCGGTCTGGATCATGAACTGTTTGATGATACGGTGAAACAGATGTCCATTGTAGTATCCATTCTTTGCATGAACACAGAAATTCTCCACAGTTTTCGGACACTCCTTAGGGAAGAGCTTCACGGTAATGTCTCCAAGGGAAGTGTGTATTACAGCTCCCTCATACAGTCGCTGGCCACCTGCAAAAATAAAGAAAATACTTTGGACCATGCTATTAACTCCTTCAATCTGGTAATGTATTTTTTTGTTTATTCTTGCTCCCACTAGACAATCTTTATTCAACTTAGGAATGATCTCTAGAAGTAATGGGATTATAGTTCTTTCATCTTAACTTGGCTCAGATTTTCATCCTTTTGCAGCTCATTTCACTTAGCCAAGTGGCAGAAAAAAGAGCATACTGTAGCTCTGCCTCCTATCCACAGCATTTTTTCATGACAAGCATCATATTGTAGAGTTAATCTACTGTCACAACTCTGCATTCAATATGGAGAGATGGTAATTTTAGGCCAACTTAAAGTAAAAGGTGTATAGTTATGGCTACATCTAACCCCTCCAGTCTATAAATTCTCGCCAATGCTAAATAACATCATCTGACAGCATCCAAAATAAAGTAAAAAATCATCACTGGAGTCAAGGGATTCAATCTGAGTGTAAATTTGATTTCTGAGGGGAAGGATGGACTTGAATGTACTGTGTTGTGATGAGGATGGGTAGACTGAGATGGTTTTGGAATGCTGAGCAGATGGAGGATGACTATTGGGTGTGGAGGGTGAGTGGTGTGAATGTTGGGGGTTGGGTTACAAGAGACAGAACAAAAGAGACCTTGGATGTGGCCACAGAGTTTGACCTCAGGAATAAGGGATAAATAGGGAGGCTGCCAGAGACTGAGATGCTTGGAGAGCCACCAATCAGTGACCAAGGCCAATGCATGCAAACATGTTGGAGCTTTATAAACAATCCAAAATGACATCATTGCATTATTTATAAAAAAAAAAAAAAAAAAAAAAAAGGACTTTTCTGTCCTGTCCCTGAGTGCACTATGTCAAAGAGAATGCAGTCAAACCACTTCAATCCTCGTGGGTGTTGTACAACTGAAGGTCATCAACTCTGGATAGGCGTTTGGAGAGTATTTGTGCTCTCTCTCTCTCTCTCTCTCTCTCTTTCTCTTTCTATGTTAATCAGATTGGACAAAATTTGGCAAGAACTAGTAGATAATTTGAAACAATAAGTATATGTATATATGTGTGTGTGTGTGTGTGTGTGATACAAAGTGTTGGGAGAAACACAGTGAGGTGGTTTGGCCATGTGGAGAGGAAGGAAAGTGAGAGACTGACAAGGAGGGTGTATGTGAGTGAGGTGGAGGAGGGGGGAGGAAGGGGGAGGCCAAGGATGAGATGGAGGGATGGAGTGGAGAGGTATATGAAAGGGGGGGGTGTGAGCTGGAAGCAGGGTAGTGAAATGGTGGGGAACAGGGTGACATGGAAACGATTTGTTTGTGGCCACTCCTTATGGGATTAAGGCGTCTGGCAATATATATATACAGTATATATATATATATATACTGTAGACCCTAGTTATCCGGGGGGATTAGGTTCCAGAGACCCCCGCGGAAGGCAAATTCCGCGGATACTCAGGTCATCATCACAAAATGGCATATTATTTCCACAAAAGCTAAGCACATCCCTGAAAAAATAAGAACATACTTTAAAATATTACAAATACATATTAACACTCACCAAAAGACTTTGTGTTCTCTTCATAACCTTCGTACAATGATGAAGATTGCTGTATGCCGATGATGACTGCTGTACGATGACGACGATGATTGTAGTGCAGATCCTACAGTGCCAATGTGGTGAGGTGATGAGATGTGTGGCGGCACTGTAGGTAAGCTGTGAGTCTAGTCTGACCCTTCTGACAGGACGCCAGATAACACCTTACGCTCTCTCTTTGGCTAAGAAGGATTGCTTTCATCCTTTACTTGTTTCTTGGGAGCCATTTTTCACTTATACAATGAAGTACAGTAGAGTTGTAAACACGAGAAGGGTGACGACGGCGTAAGTAACGAACTGATTGGTGTTTACAATAAGACTGGAGGAGTGGTGGGAATGCCCGTGGGTGCAAGTATGCTGACTGTTGCTACAAAAGAAGTGCGAGTTGTGCGCCAATTTCAAATTAAGTTACAGTGTATAGTGCAATATTAAAATAACTCTGATCCGCAGGAACTTAAATCTGTGGATGCAGATTCCGTGGATAAGAAGGGTGTACTTATACAGGTATACAGACAGACAGATATAGTATACTGTTTACACAAAGGAAAGACAGTAAATCGAAGAGTGTGAATGTCTTATGATGATGTGTATGTATGGGCGATTGTGTGTATGGTACTATAGTCGCAGAGCTCGACTCTGAGGTTGTTATTATCATATCGTAGCAACCTACCATTCAAAAGTGCGTCCGATTTTGTATCACACTACTGTATACATGAATCATATTATTATGCAAGAATATATTATACACAAACAAATTATACACATATCACATGCGTCTCATATTATACACGAAATCAGATGCACTGTAGAGGGGTAGGTTGCCAGGGCACGATAATGACAAACTCAGAGTTGCGAGCCGTACTATAGTGTTTGTGTGCGTAAATTAGGCCCAGATTCGAGTGTCACCTCAGAACGAATATTTAGCATGATGGAAGGCACTGTGACCAAAAAGTGTTGTTCGTTTCAACCACAGAACCTTCAATGCTAAGCCTTCCAAAGTAAATATGATATACTTGACTGAAGACTGTCCTGAAATCTAGAAAGAATGACATTTTCACTGTGTGTAATGTGAGCCACTACAGTACACTATACCACCTATGCATGTGGATGGAATACACTGGTCTTAGCCATTCATGCTTTATTTCATGGAATGCAGTTTTAATCATGATGTTTATTAGGAACAATCCTTGACTACTATAGTCAAACCAGAATACGATGAGCTCTGACGTGGGGCAGGTAAGAAAAGCGCATATGCCAAACATTTAAACCTTCAACTTTACATTGTCGATATTAACAACTTTATATCAGCTTGAAATACTCCATACATATATAAAAAAAAAAAAAAAAACTTCACAGTAACGATTTTTTTACTTTATAAGAATACAAACAACGACTCTATACAATATGTGACAACGTTGTTTACATTACGCTGCCGGGTTTCCGGTGACCCACGTGTTTGGGTCAGTCATGGCCACTCACCTACCACCCACCATAGCTTGTATTTTTATACTGTAACAGCCAGTAATAGCCTTAATGGAACCAAAAAGACTAAACGTAACAGAAGTACTGTAGCATAGTTTTGGTGGCGTTACCCCATTCAAAATATTATAGAAAACGTTGGACACCGGGTGGTTTTGTTTTGGTAGAGATGTGGCAGTGCTGTACTTAATCCCCCTCTCCACCCCAGAGCTCATCATATTCTGGTCTGACTATAGTGTGTTAAATCCAACCTCTGGGATTAAAGCAGGTGTATTTTTTTCCACTCTAGGCTGGTCTGGTCTGAAGTGACTAATGATCAAAATGTTAAATACGTTTATATAGCCAGCCAAGATTTTACATACGGTACTTTCAAGTATAAATGTTGTGTTTTATTATTTGGGTAATCGCCAGAAGCTTACATATGCTATGGTACATTATGCATTTCATATACTGTAAATGACTAAGATCTGTCTTAGATTTAGAAGCTACATGTTATGTGTTTACTATTTGTCCAATGACTCAGTGTTGTATACATTTAGGGATGTAAAAAAGTTATGGCATGTGCTTTATGTTTCCTATTATTGTATTAAACCAGTGGGAAAGACGTTACTTACTCATGAGTTTAATATGTGTCTTAATTAAATTTTAACACATAAAGGTACAATACACTTATCGTTTTATAACTTCTTTAAAATCAAAATCCAAATAAAAAAGCTAAAGGAACTGTTATACTGTACTTCAATATAAATTAAAACATTAATAAATATATATTTTTTTTTTTTATGTACCAGCGTTTTATCAGGTTCGCTAAACAAAATAAAGATTTGTAAGTAACGACCAAATTTAGCACTAAAGTCCTTCAACTCTAAGATAGGCAGCGATAATTTTCATTCATTCATTCATTGCCAGATGCCATGTATCCCAAACGGGGTGGCCAAGGGCTTAGAGTTAATTGTTTTACAGGGAGGGGCACTAATCCTCCACCAACCCCACTTGACACATAGGGAGTTATGCCAACAGCATCTGGTGTTCCCAGGCGGTCACCCATCCAAGTACTAACCAGACCCAAAATTAAGTTGTGTATATTATTTAATTATATACACTCTACTGAAGACTAATAGAAAAAATGAAAAGAAACTGAATTTCTACTCACGGCTCCAACCACTGAAAATAAACATTAAGCCTACGACATACCACTGATGGAACACCACCAATGTGTATGTGTGTACCATCAGACTTGCATGTTCACATCAGTCCACCAGAGCTACTTAGCTGAAGTCTTTTGTCTAGATATTTGTGTCGAGATTCATTCTAAAAATTCCGTATGTTTTAGTTCAAGCATTTTACCATTTCAGACTGTCAACAGAATGTGGGATAAGACCGTATCTTTGAAAAATAATCATTACAGCATTAAGTCACATGTAAAATGGTGGAAAAATAAGTCCTACAGTCTTGGGACAATGGGTAGAACAAACATTTATTTATTTTTAATCATTACTCAGCCGATTCCAATACAATTCCGATTATCGGATAATTTTTGCCTTCCGATACCAATACCAACATTAACTGGCTTTTGCTTGTCAATTTACAGCACTACTCTATGTATAACTGGATAACTGAGTTAGCAAGATGACAACAAAACATCACATGAACCAAATACAATCTCAACTGCCTTACCTCCCTGTTCTGTGGCAGCAATAATATCTTCCTTTGATGGCTTTTCATTGAAGACATCTCTGTCCGTGTCGACGCTCTTGGTATCAGTGGCATCCCTTCGTGTGAAGAGATAGAAACGGTTCTTGCGGAAGGCTGTAGCAACCAGTGTAGGATCAGGTTTGGCAGACTCTAAGGCAGGATTGTCGGACGCTTCCATTTCCACTGTTAGTGGTCCCTTACTCTTCTTTACCTTACCCTGGACAACAAGCATAGTTAATCAGTGTCTTCATAAATACCTTCCCCATATTCAAAATCATAGCAGTGGAGATGGGACAGCTGAGAATGTATGTGGAGTACAGAGTGGATATGGCACCAAATAATGTGATTCATGAAAGACGTGGAGTGAGGAAGTCTGTGGACACCAGACTCAATGAGAGTGTACTGAGAAGGTATGGTCATGTGGAGTGAATGGACAACAATAGAGTGATGGAAAAGGTATATCTGAGTGAATCTGAAGGAGGGAGGAGGTGAGGTAGGCCAAGGAGATGCTGGAGAGATATGGTGGATGAGTGTGTGAGGAAGAGAGGTCTGGAAGTTCGTAAGGCTCGGGGACTGACAAGAGATCGAGTTGGCTGAATGAATAATGTGAGAAGTGCATGATCAAAGATTTGGCACCCCTTCTGAACGTGACAGCATCCGGACTGACTCTACTGGATACGTTTATGTGAAGCTAAAGAACATGGTGAATGTTTTTTGGCATATCAGATAAAGCCAGGATTCCAGGTGTTTGAATGGTGAGAGAATGGAAGCATGGCCCATTGGACTGGGCAAAACTGGGCTGTCTGGACATTGCTACTCCTCACCCTGCCCTAGGGTGGGAAAGGAGGTCTGGATGATGATGATGATGATTTTTGTATTATTATTATTATTATTATTATTATATGGGGTGCTCACAATCCACTCGCTCGATGCAGTGCTGCTCTTTCCTCTCTTCCTTCCTTCCTCTTTTGTCTTTCTTTCCTTCATTCTTTCCTTTTCCTTTTGTCTACGGGTGACTTTACACTAAGTGACAAGCCAATTGGTTTCCTGTATGCCAAGAAACTATTTACTACGCTGGATAGTAACCATATAACCAAATTATGACGCCTGGTGGCTTAGCGGGTAATTAAGGTGCTCCAATCAGACTGAGCCTGTGCAGGTTTATATCCATGGGGGGTCGGTGTTTATTGCTCACATGATGCCATTAAGGGTTGAGTGAGGCTGGTCACTCTCATCTTAAATGTCAGGACCAACTTGCCTAGCCCTGGGCTCCTACGTTCCTCATGGGACAACACAGGATTGGATGATGGATGGATGGACAACAGTTTCTGCCATATTGGGACCGATGTCAGACAGGAACTGTTGTACCGTGCCAATGAGCAACTTATTCTACCAAGTTAGTAATATTTACCTGAAAGAGAGCCAGATTCAGCAGCCTTAGGTTCTCAGGTTTACCAATGGTCCTGACAAGACGGTTGTTGTATAGGTTGACGATCTTCACACCCAACATGGTGGCATACAAGAGCATGTAGCCACTCTCATCGTACACCAGGTTACACACACCAAGTGCTCCTCCTTTCTCAACATCTCGTTCCACAGCCAATCTATGGATACAATTAATACAATACATCAGCAGCAGCAGTAGCAGCAGACATAACTACTGATACACTTCATCAAGATAAATCGCATGAGAGAAACATCTTACAAAACACAGTGATGTGATCTTTGGCTATCTCAACAAACTCTTCAGAATATTAAGTGAGAATTTCAAAACTGTTTGATTAAAAGAGTTGAGGGACAGTGTTTGCAACTGGGCACCATTTATATACTTACATCATCATCATCATCATCTAGTCATCATCATCATGACCATCATTACCTAATCATCACCATTACCATCATCATCAGACATGCTCACATTCTGATGGTGTAGGGTCAGATTGAGTAACAACAAAATGATACTGTAAAAGTCCTCCAATCCAACCACCAATAATCTGAATATCCCAACACTCCAAATTTTTCAAGGTGAAATTTTTCGAGGTTTTCTGGGGCTTTTTTTTTTTTTTTTAATAGGCTTTATCTAAGGATTATTATTATTATTATTATTATTTTTTTTTTTTTAAATGTGTCCAACTCTGGGCATAGGCTTCACAGCCTGCACTCAAGGCCCAGTAGTCCTCCTACATACCATACAGCTCTACATGTCACCACTTCGGCGCTAACACCCACTGTCCATATTGAATACATGCTAGGGCTGTCTCATACAGGACTTGTGTATTGGTATTAGCGAGGATATTTTTACGACGTGCCGGCGGGTTTTCAGGTAGATCAGTAAAGTATGATTTAGCGAAATTCAAATCCTTAAACTGTTCCCTGCCCAGCCAGGGATTCGAACCTGGGTCCGGTAGGACTGCAGGCCACCTCTCTACTGACTGAGCCACTTCTTGGACTTGCTCTTAGACTTGCATTTACCTGCCTGCTACTATTCAGCTACATTTCTATGTATTTCCGGTGTCTGAAATGATAACCCATATCATTTTAAGGGTTTATTAAATGATCATGAACATATTTCTAATGCTTTCAAAGGTCCCTCCCAATAGCCTGAAAAAAACAATAGTCAGAAAGATCCTCGGTCCCCTGCCATTTGGATTAGAGGACTTTTACTGCAGTATGAAAGCAGGAGAGCCAACAAAATTATGACCAAACCAATGGTAAGGACACATTTCAACATCATATACGAAGTTCTCAATAAATAAAAATATCACAGCAATATTTCACTTTTATCATCATCATCATCATCATCTGGACCTCCTTTCCCACCCTTAGGCAGGGTGAGGAGTAGCAATGTCCAGACAGCCAAACTTTGCCCAATTCAATGGGCCACACTTCCATTCACTCATCATTCAAGCTCTCAAAATCCTGGCTCCATCTGATAGGTCCCCCGATATTTCACCACGTACTATTGCTTCACATATCCTGTACCTATCTGACAGAGACAATAAGAACCCTGTCATGCTAAAAAGGGGTGCATAAATCCCTGGTTATCCACTTATCCACACAAATATCAGCCAGCCCGGTCTCTTGTTCGTCCCTTAGCCTCATCAACTTCCATAAATCTCTTCCTCACACACTCATCCAGCCCTTCACCTTTTTTTAGGCCTACTTCACCTCCTCCCTCCTTCAAATTCGCTCAGATATACCTTTTTCACCACTCTATTGTCATCCATTCTCTCCACATAACCAAGGCATCTCAGTACACTCTCTTCGAACCTAGTGTCCACAGACTTCCTCACTCCACATCTTTCATGTATCACATTATTCTGAACCTTATCCACTCTCTGTACTCCACAAACATTCCTTAGCAGTCCCATCTCCACTGCTCTTATTCTTGACTTTTCATTTTCATGCCACACCATAGTCTCACATTCATATGTTAAAGTCGGCACTAACACTCCTTAATGTAAGCGCATGCAGCTGCAATACTCAAGTCTGCTTCTTATCAAGGCCTTCATAGCACCAGCAACTTTCCTTCCTTGTGTCACTCTACTTTCCTCTTCTTTTGCATATTTTCCTCTCTTTTCTATCACTGTACCCAGGTATTTGAACTCTCTCACCAATTCCAGTCTCTCTCCATTCACTGTAACATCACACTAGGGGTCACTTTCTCTCTCAATAACCATCATTTTACTCTATTCAACATTTACTCTCAAAGCACGGCACTCATAGACATCTACAAAACTCTGCACTAGTCTACCAAGCTCTTGTCCAGTATTTGCAAGTAGTACTGCATCATCAGCATACAACAAATTTGATATATTCCATCCATCATTCATTACCAACACCATCCCCCTCTCCATTACTTATGCTTTTACTTCTTTCTTCACCCCATCCATATATATATTGAACAGCCATGGGGATATCACACAACCTTGTCGCACACCTACACTGACTGTAAACCATTCACTCAGATGCCGATTTACCCTCACACATGTCTCATTACCACCATAAAAACTCTTGACAGAACCTAGCAGCTTACCATCTACACCGTACATGCGCAAAATCTTCCACAATCCTTCTCTATCTACTTTGTCATATGCTATATCCAGATCTATAAATGCCATGAACACCTTATTGTCCTTCTCGTACGCCTCCTCCACTAGCTATCTCGCTGCAAATATTTGATCAACACATCCTCTGCCACTAAGGCCACCCTGTTCGTCATTCACTAAGACTTCTGATATCTCTCTTACTTTTTCTATAATACAGGGCTACACCAGTTTTACAATGGGATGCATTAAGAATAAACCCACAGGTATCATATAGCATTGTACAGTCAAACCCATGTTTACAATGGATTGGCTTATGAAAAATCCAGATAGAAAAAAAAAAAATTTTCAGGGGTAAAAAAAAAATTAAAAAACATAACTTACCAAATCAAACTGCATGCCAAATACAAGTCCATGGTCCTCAACATATTGTAACTGAGCGCTCCCGCTTTCCCCCTGCTTGGAAGCCCAGAGCATTGTTGTTATCAACACAAGTAACACCAGCTGTGATTTTCGTCATCTAGATTTAATTTTTTCTCCCAACATGTCTCAGAAATAGAAAAGTTCTGAGAGTGGTAGTGGCAGCAGCAGAAAACAGCATACAATTATAATGGCAACCAAAATGGGCATAATTAAAAGAGTAGAGAGAAGGGAGAAGCTGAGTGATGTGGCACAAGTGTTTACATTGAATCTCTTGACTGGAGGAACAATTTTAAAGGACAAGGAACGTATTCTTAAACATGTAAAGCAAACTGTACCAATGCATTCAACAGTATACATAAATATATCACAGTCTTTGAAATTATGCTTGTTTATATTAACCATACACACTTGAAAATAGAGGCTACTAAGACTGACAGAAGTTTAAGGGGAGAAGTTCATCTTGGTTAATGATATAAAGTGTCTGCAAGAGAAAAGACGGACTTACAGAAAACAATGACTTACGACAGACCTTCAGGAACCAATTATCTTTGTAAGATGGGGATGTCCTGTCTAGGGATGCGTTTCTGAGCCTTGGGATTCCCCCCAAATCAGTCCAAAAACAAGTTTATAGTCAATCTATATGGCAAAACAGCTTTAAAAGAAGGTAACCTAAGCCTGAAACCTGTTAATAACTCACCAAAACCAACAAAAAAATCTGAAAATCATAAAAAATAGGTCAGAAAACATTAAACAGCCCTAATCACTTACAAGTTCATGTGGTCCTGGTTGTCATCCTTGCTATTCCCCCCAAGGCTAGGGGACATGCAGTGTTCCCAAGCACTCACTCATCCTCCTCAAAGCTATCAAATCCCATCTCTGGGGGACGGTCGGAGGGGGGGAGGCTGGTGAGGTGAGGTAATGGTAGTGGGAGACTGACGCAATGGCTCCTGGACGATACCACGCAAGACCCATCACAAAACTGGACGATACCACCCCTGGACGATACCACGCAAGACCCATCACAAAACTAGGGGTAGGCCTACGATATGCAGGGTAGAGTGGTATTTCTACGCCCACCGCTAATCTGGGGTATCACATTGCAGGGTATCCCTGTGATTCTTCCAAATACCTTCCCTGCAACACTCAATAGACTTATCCTACCATAATTCTTGCACTCACTTTGCTCACCTTTAATTTTGTACAGGAGTACAATCACTGCTTTTTTCTCTCTACTGGCATCCATGTCTCCTTACATATCTCCAACAAGCACTTCATTCCACTCTCCCTACACACATTATTATACAGTGACAATCACCATTAGCATTTTAAGAATGTGTTGATGGCAAACTTTATAGGCCTAACTGTCCAGTATGTACAACATCCCATGAACAACACATGTAAGGTATGGGCAGTACATATTGTAGTATTGGTATAATACAAACCACATTAATGGCAGGTGAATGTAGCAGTGCATGGATTATCAAGGAGTGCGGCAGCACTCTCGTAGTAAGTAGGAATGGATGCACAGGTTCAAACTGGCGTCCCATACTATGGGGTATAGGAGCATTCATGCAAAAATGGTTGCAAAGCTTAGTTCTAAGCCTGTGAACTAAAAGACCTTTGCTATTCAAGTGCAAAACTACTCACAAAGCCTTGCTAACCTTTGTAGGAGTTGCAAAATTGAACCGCAAATATACTGTACTGATTTTGTTCTTTCTTTCTTTCTGTCTTTTTCATCACTCATACCTCTAAACAAAACAGCATTCACGACCGTACTATACACCAACACGCTGCTTGTCAAGTGTAGATGTTTTTTTTAATGTTTAGAAAAGCATTCAGACTACAGTTCGCAAGTTATGGCCTGAAAACCGCATTGCAGTCACCTGTAAGTACACCATTTTGCGTAATACTGGTTAGCTATAGCTCGCCTACAGTTAAAGAACATACCAAAACACTTCATTTCAAGGGAAGGAACTCTCATTTTAGTCTTTCTGTATGCTATGCATGTAACAATCCAAATCTAACACTTGCTCTATGCATAATTATACTGTACTTCCACAAAAGGATCATAAACTAGAAAATAAAAGTTTTCTTCTAAAAAGATTATTAGGAAGTAGAAGGACAAAAGCGCACAGATAAGAGATAAAAAGGTACAAACAAGAGAGCATTCAGGATGGGAGGAGATTTGGGGACCTATACCCATTACTAAATTCCATCAGCTACAAGTCTAAGGGTAAAGTGTGGAATGTAGTAATGGGTGTAGGACTCCACATCTCCTCCACTCCTGAGTGTTCTCTTGTTTCTGTGCTTTTTTTCATCTCTTTTCTGTGCAATTTTGTCATTCCTATTACTCAACAACCATTTTAGAAGAAAATTTTTCCTTTGTAGAGAAACTGTGAATGGTATATCACCAGTTTGATGAAGATGATAACATCGTGGAGGGGGTGATCAGTAGGCATACTGTTTATTTTTGGATGGGCTTTTGCCTCAGGTCGTTCTTGATTTGCATATAATGTGAGGAATGTGTTGCCTACGAAAATGCTTCAGCTTGGACTATCTGAGCACCGAATGAGCAGTGTTCATACAGTATTCAAAGTGGCTTCGGGTCCTTTCATAAAACTTCTTACATAGCAGCTTATCCTGCATATTATGCATCAACATCCTTGTTTATAATTTTTATGAAAACTATGTTGATACTCAAACTCTCTAAGTAAAGTAAAGGGCAGTGACAATTAACAAGCAAAACAAATTGCATAGAAAGCAGTGCTACGAAGCCTCAGAAGCCACCATGAATAGGGACCTAAGGCTCAGCAGATCAGGGATACCAACCAGGCACTTTAACTATGGAGTTTTATATCACACTCAAAGGGTGCCAATAATTTTTTTGGCTGGTGCACAAGCTCTGGTCTGCCAGCAAAAGTGTCCAAGCTGAGTCAATATTTGTATTTTCTCCCTATAAAGAACACTTTTATATGTGACTATAATCCTTCTACTAAAAGCAGAAGTGTTGAATGCTGGAAATGCCTTTATAGTACAGTATGAACCCATTATTATGCTTTCTACCACCCAATGATTTATTCAGTTCCAGAGCGACTATCATAGTGGGGGGTGAAAATTTCCATTAACTCTTATACTATGACAGTGATTTTTTATCTTCAACACTCTGCTGCCCAGCAGTTTTATTCAAATTAGGGAGGGCACATCAAAGAGGATTTAGCACAGGGGGCAAACCTGGATTTGTAGTTCTCACGTTTTTGGATGTGTTTAATTACTTTTATGTGGTCACATGGTTGTATAAGTTGTCTGTTATCCAAACAAACACAGTCTGATCCTAAGCTGGGGCAAAAAATTGTCTGATGGTTTGAATTTTGTCAAAACAGACCCTATTAATCCTCCACAAGACCCACCCAAGACATAAAACACCCATGCTAGTACCATTAGCCCAGTCCTGAAGAAGACTCTTTTAGCATACAGCTAATGCAGAGAGTGGGTACAGTATGAAAATGAAGTGAAACAGGTGAAAGTGTGTAGAATACAAGATAAATGCCAGGACTTGGGGAATGAACTATCCATCCATTCATCCACCGTCCAATCCTACGTTGCCCCATGAGAACCATAGGAGCCCAGGGCTAGGAAAATTAGTCCTGACATTTAAGATGAGAGTGACCAGCCTCACTCATCCCTGAGTAGCATTATGTGAGCAATAAATCCCAACCACCCCTTGGATATTAACGTTCACCAACTCAATCCGACTTGAACACCATAATTACCCACTAAACCACCAGGCACCAAGATATGGTTATATGGTTACCACCCAGGATATCAAGTGGTTTCCTGGTGTACAGGAAACCATCTGGCTTGTCACTCAGTGTAGAGTCACCCACAGTCAGAATGAAAAGGAATGAATAAAGGAAAGAAAGACTGAAGAGGATGGAAGGAAAGAAGGATGGAGGAGACGAAAAGGCAGACACCTGAGAGCAACACTGCATAGTCTAAGAGAAAAAAAAAATCCTGGGGGAAAACACTGACCTTCTGCCAAACTCCATATTTGGTATCTGTGGCTTTTGTTGTTGTAGTTCAATATAGTGTTGGAGACTCTCATCAAACACACGCGTTAGTTTCCCTGTCAAGAACTTGAACACTCGTACCTGTCCATGAAATATATGTTAGGAATCATCCAACTTAATTTGGTGTGGAGATTTTCATCATTTTGCAGAATATTTCTTTTAGCTCAATGATGGAATAAACAATACAACATCTCTACATCCTTTCCACTGCACCTCTTCATGACTTACACCATATTTTAATATCAAACAGTTCAGTACTCAAGATGAAGAAATGGAAATTTTATATTTAGTGAATGTGAGCACAGTACAGCAAGTGCAAAGGTAATTTGTAAGATTTAGATGCACCTCAAACATTTACCCCTTCAGCATAACAACATAACATAAGCCCTCAATATACAGCGTGCCCTCATTTTTCAAAGATTGTGATCAACTTTGAAAACCTATCACATAATGATTGAGAATACAATAACTGGGTGAAAGGCTGACAATACAGGTGACAGTTCCATTTAGCCAATGTTTACTATGGGGGATAACAACCTCAGTTTCAATTTATACTAACTTATTTGGAGCAAACTTGAAGGAAACATGTGTTTTGGCTTTCATTTCAACTCCGTGTGGGTTTATGGTGTGCACCTTAATGCTGCATACATAAATATCAAATAATGTAGCTATAGTCAATAATACAAAAAAGAATGGAAAAAAATAATAATGTACTTTTTATTACCCGTCCCCATCCCAGAGGGGTTTGGGGACGAGTATTGTTTTCACTCGGTTTGTTAACAACTTTATGGGAAAACTACTGAGGCGATTTTAACTAAAAATTACAGGAATGATGGGCTGTAACCATCTGATCACCTGATAAAATTTTGGGCCAAACTGGGCCAAGGCCCAGGCCGTAGGCCCAAAAAATGTAAAAAAAAATTATATGAGCCAGTGAAGGTTTAACAGTACTGTATATCCAAGAGGTGACTGGAGTTCTTGCTCACGTAATGCCACTCAGGGATGCGTGAGGCTGGCCACTCTCATCATAAATGTCGGGACCAACTTGCCTAGCCCCAGTCTCCTATGCTCCTCATGGGGCAACATAGGATTGGATGATGCAGTAGACACACATGAGGGCAGTACTCCCGAGGTGGATGGAAAGCTGATGACAGGGAGTGCTGGAGCTCCCGTTTCATCAGCCCTCAGGACTAGTTCCTGACCATCCCCCTTTGCTGAACTTTTTCAGTGTCTCAGTTACACAGAGAGTAGGCCAGCATGCTCTCCAGTACAAATTTCTCTATCTATCTTCACCAAACTACATGCACAGTACACACTACACTTCCTATTCAAAATTCACCAAAATGGCGTCAATTCACCCAGCCTCGCAGTCCCCACGGGGGGGGACCATAAATGCCCCCGCCATCTGCCCCTCTCCCGGTGACGACTCGAGGTGCCTGGAACCACAGTCTGACTCTCTTCTTCTTCATTTCTGCAACATTCGCGGCCTTTCATCTAACTTTCGCTCTGTTGAGCACCACCTCTCCTCCTCTAAACCTCACCTTCTTTTTCTAACGGAGACTCAACTGTCTGAGGCAACTGACAGCAAACCCTTTTCTGTATCCTCCTACTTTCTCTATACTCATTTCAAAGCCAAAGGTGGCTGTTGTGTATACATATGCAATGACTTATCTTGCTCTCGTGTTCCTGAACTTGATTCTTCTGAATTCTCCACTCTCTGGCTTCGGCTTTCCTGTCATTCTCAGACTAAATATATCTGTGCTGTTTACTTATCCCCTAATTCTACTGACTATCAAAAATTCTTCGACTATCTTACTTCTACGATGGAACACATTCTGTCCATTTCTCCTTTCTCTGAAATCTCCATTCTTGGAGATTTCAATGTTCACCACCACCTTTGGCTCTCCTCTCCTTTCACGGATCCAACTGGTGAACAAGCCTACATCTTTTCTATCCTTAATGACCTAGAGCAGCTTGTACAGCACCCTACCCGTATCCCTGACCGCATTGGAGAGAGCTCCAATATACTTGACCTCTTCCTCACAACTAATCCTTCTGCTTACTCTGTTAATCTTTTCTCTCCGTTGGGCTCCTCCGATCACAACCTTATTACCTTAACCTGTCCTATCGCTTCAGTACGGCCTGCGGACCCTCCAGGGAAACATCGTCTCTGGCATTTTGGAGCCGCGGACTGGGAGGCCCTCAGGCAGTACTTCTTTGATTTTCCCTGGAATGATTATTGCTTCCATGGCCGTGAGCCATCTGAGTGTGCCTTGTGCATTACGGAGGTTATTCTCTCGGACATGGAAGCATACATTCCTTTCTCATATCCTTTGACTAACGCAAGAAAGCCTTGGTTTAATCACGTTTGTTCTAATGCTGTCCGCAACAAGGAGAAGGCCTACAAAAGGTACCGGAGCCAACCCACTCCTGAATCACATAATCTTTACGTTTCTGCCCGGAATCGTGCTAAGTCTGTTCTTCGCTCTACTAAAAATAATTTCATCCATACTAAATGCTCTCAACTCTCCAACTCGAATTCTTCCCGCTCCTTCTGGCACCTTGCCAAAAATCTTTCTAACAACTTTACCTCATCATCCTTCCCTCCTCTTTTCTACTCTGATGGTTCTGTAGCTATTTCTTCTACTGATAAAGCAGATCTCTTCGCACAGACTTTCTCCTCCAATTCCACCTTAGACGATTCCGGTGCTGTTCCTCCATCACTTCCCCCCTCTGACTTCCTCATGGCTGACATTAAAATTTCTTCAGTTGATGTATTTTCTGCCATTACTGGCCTCAGTACTAACAAGGCATATGGGCCTGATGGGGTCCCTCCTGTTGTTCTCAAAAACTGTGCTTCTGTGCTTACACCCTGCCTAGGCAGACTATTTCGTCTTTGTCTGTCAACTTGTACCTTCCCTTCTTGCTGGAAGTTTGCTCTCATTCAGCCAGTCCCAAAGAAGGGTGACCATTCCCAACCCTCCAACTATCGTCCAATTGCTTTAACGTCCTGTATTTCAAAAGTTTTCGAGTCAATTCTTAATAGAAAAATTTTAAGGCATCTTTCCTATCACAACCTTCTGTCCGATCGTCAGTATGGGTTCCGTCAGGGACGCTCCACTGGCGATCTTCTCACCTACCTTTCAGACTCCTGGTCATCCTCCTTTCAGGACTTTGGCGAAAGCTTTGCCATTGCACTTGACATCTCAAAGGCTTTCGATCGAGTCTGGCATAAATCTTTAATTTCCAAACTGCCCTCCTACGGTTTCTATCCTTCTATCTGTGCCTTCATCGCTAGCTTCCTTTCTGGTCGTTCTATAGCTGCTGTCGTAGACAGCCATCGTTCTTCTCCTAGATCTATCAACAGTGGTGTTCCTCAGGGCTCTGTCCTATCACCAACTCTCTTCCTTTTATTCATCAATGATCTTCTAAGCTGTACATCTAACCCTATCCACTCATACGCTGATGACTCCACCCTTCACCTTTCCATTCGGTTCCCGCAACGCCCATCTCAACAGTTACTTCAAGAAACAAGGGATGAGGCTATGGCACACCTAATGTCTGACTTGGCTCATATTTCTGACTGGGGTAAAAATAATATGGTTGTCTTTAATGCATCTAAGACTCAGTTCTTACACCTATCAACCCGACAAAATCTTCCACAGGTATACCCACTAATGTTTAATAATATTCCGATTAATCCTGCATCATCCTTGAACATGCTTGGGGTTTCATTCTCGGGACTTATCTTGGAAAGATCATATTACATCTCTTGTAAAATCTGCTTCCAAGAGATTGGGTGTGCTAAGCCGACTCCGCTCTTTCTTTACCCCTGCACAATTGTTGACTCTATACAGGGGTTTTATCCACCCCTGTGTGGAGTACAACTCTCATGTGTGGGGAGGCTCCCCACATACAGCTCTTCTCAATAGGGTGGAGTCAAAGGCTTTTCGTCTCATTAACTCTTCTCCTCTTACTGACTCCCTTCAACCTCTGTCTCTTCGCCGCACTGTTGCATCTTTATCTCTTTTCTATCGCTACTTTAATGGTCACTGCTCCTCTGAACTGTCTGCTTGCATTCCTCCACCTCTACGACGGGCGCGTAGCACCCGTCTGGCAGCAAACTCTCATCCCTTTTCTGTCCAACTCTCTAATGCAAGAGTTAACCGTTACTCCCAGTCTTTCATTTATGCAACAGGTCAGCTCTGGAACTGTCTCCCTCTGTCTGTATTTCCTTCTGCCTATGATCTCCAGTCTTTCAAACATAGTGTGTCCAGGCATCTCAAAATGATCCGATCTTGAATTTGGCTCTCTATTGTATTTTGTTTTTCTCTTGGAGGGAACTGTTACTGCGGGCTCATGGCCTTTGGTTCCTTCTTCCTCGCATTAAAATATATATATATATATATATATATATATATATATATATATATATATACAGTATTTCCACATACTGTATTTCGACGCATTTTACTTCAACGCCTTGTTTTTCACGCTAGAAAAAAGTTTCTGGGTCGTTCCACACTTTGCTAGTTTCCTTGCACTTCGACGCTCCCAGCCAGCAGCCGACACTCAGCAGATGACGTGTACCGATGCTCAGTCTAGGCACTGTCCATTTTCCTATGCAACAGTTTTCCATGATATTTATACAGCAGCTCCAGCAAGGCAGTAGACACACATGAGTTTGTCATTTTTTATGATCGTAACATATGATCTTCAGCCGTGTCGTGCTACTATTTCTTAACAAAGAATCATTACATGTTCCTCGTAACACTATTTATTTTTGTTTTGATGGACAAATACATGAAATGGATGTAAAATACAGCTTATAGATATTTAAGGAAGGAAAGAATAATCACCGTCCAAATACAGAGATGGTAGACTCAGCCCACCAATTTTTGATTCTGTTTGACTATATTACAGCCTCTCTTCCATGTAGCAATGAGTAAAATAATCTATCTATCTATCTATCTATTGCCAGACGCCTCAATCCCATTTGGGGTGGCCACAAACAAATCGCCTCCACGTCGCCCTGTCCCCTGCCATTTCACTGCCCTGGTCCCAACTCACACCTCTCTCTCTCATATACCTATCCACCCCATCTCTCCATCTCATCCTCGGCCTCCCCCTCCCTCTCCTCCCTTCCACCTCACTCACATACATTCTCTTCATCTGTCTTTCACCCTCCATCCTCTCCACATGGCCAAACCACCTCAGTGTATTCCTCCTAACGTTTCCTATCACATCCACATCCACACCACAACGCTTCTTTTATATCCTCATTTGTCAGCCTGTCTCTCCATGTGAATCCACAGGCTCCTCTTAAATAACTCATTTCCACTGCACTCACTCTTGACTTGTGTCCTTCCAACAACGTCCAAGCTTCACTTCCATACGTTAGAGTTGGTATCACAATACTGTCATGTAGTAACTTTTTCACTTCCATGCTCACTTCCCTGCTTATCACTGCTTTCAAGGAACCAGCAACCTTTCTTCCCTGCTGTACCCTTTCAAGCACTTCACCCTCCAAACCTCCATCCTTACTCATCACACTACCCAAGTACTTAAACGTACTCACATTTTCCAATTCCTCACCATCCAACCTCGCTGTACATTCACTGACTTCATCTCTCTCAAAGACCATCACTTTACTCTTCCCTACATTCACCTTTAGATTCCGTTTCTTACACACTCTCCCAAACTCATCCACCAAGCCTTGCAGCTCCCCTTTGTCTTCACTCAACAACACAGTATCATCTGCAAACAACAGTACAGGGAGTTTCCAAACACTACCTTCTCTCACCAGGGCCACTCCAACATCCACTACCCTACCTTGTACCTCTTTGATTACCCCATCCATATACAGATTGAACAACCATGGAGACATGACACATCCCTGTTTCAACCCAACCTTCAAAGAGAAAAATTCACGCAGTTCACCATCCACATGCATTGCAGCCTCAGCACCATCATACATACTCTTCACAGCATTCAACAACTTCCCATCTACTCCATATATTCTTAATACTTTCCACAATCAATGTCTATCCACCCTCTCATATGCTTTCTCCAAATCCATGAAAGCCACATACAACTTCTTTCCCTTCTCTAGAAACTTTTCCACTAAAGCTCTAAGAATGAATATCTGATCTACACAACCTCTTCCCTTCCTAAAGCCTCCCTGTTCTTCTCCAACTAATTCCTCTGTTCTTTCTCTAACCCTGTCAATAAGTATCCTACCATACACCTTTCCTATTATACTAAGAAGACAAATGCCCCTATGATTACCACACACTTCTTTTTCCCCTTTTCCTCTGTACAAGGGAATAATTATACCTGACTTCCAATGATCCGGGACTCTACCTTCCTCCCAGGCCAATCTGCACATTTTCCACATCCATTCTACTACTATCTCTCCCCCATACTTCAGCATTTCACCACACACTCCATCAATTCCTGGGGCTTTCCCCAATTTAACTTTCTTCATTGCTTCCACAACTTCTATCCTACTGATTTCTTCCTGTCTTCTCACCACCCTCCTCCTCCCAGCCATTCCCCAGCCACTTATACTCGCATTACTTCCATCCTCTATCTTCAACAATTCCTTAAAGTGTTCTCTCCATCTGCTCACTTTTTCTCCCTTCTCCACTAGTAATCTACCATTTTTATCTTTCACTCCCCTGCTAACTTCACTTCCACCCTGTCTTAAATAATGTTGTTATAATTTCTCCCTTCCTTTTAGTGACAAAGAGGGCACATAAAATGACCAGGGTTTATTTGACCGACTTTGATGTCGAAAATTAAATAATCTGGTGAAAAGTGGCAGTTTTTCCTTGGTTAGTGACATTAGGAACTAGCCCATCCACTCTCAACACACCTTCACTTGCCACTCAAGCCAGCCTTCACTTTATTACTGGTAAGGATTTTTGGTGTTGCAGCTCATTATAACAGTTTTAATGTCTTTTCAGGTATATGTTTATTTATGTTATGCTGTTTTAGCGGTAGCAAACACTCTTCATTTAACTTTGGGTAGGGCCTGTTTTGTGTTACAGTACTTTATGATAGGGTAGGTACATGTCCCACCAGAACGCTCCTCTATTTTTCCCATTGATTCTTAACTTCACACTTTGACGCATCGTGGTTCACATGGTTTTGGCGGAACATCTGGCAGTGAAAAACAAGAAAATACTGTATATATATATATATATATATATATATATTTTGTGGTAGGTGGGGATGCTCACCATCCAATCACTCAATGTTGCGCTGTTCTCGGGAGTCTGCCCTTTCCTCTCCTCCATTCTTCTTTCCTTTCATCCTCTTCTGTTTTTCTTTCCTTCATTCTTTCCTTGTCCTTCTGCCTACTGGTGACTTTACATTCTCTCTTCTCTCTTTCTTTCCTTCATTCTTTCCTCTTCCTTCTACCTGAGGGTGACTCTACAATAAGTGACAAGCCAAATGGTTTCCTGTACACCAGGAAACCATTTACTACGCTGGGTGGTAACCACATAACCAAATTTTGGCGCCTGGTGGTTTAGTGGGTAATTATTGCGCTCCAATCGGATTGAGCTGGTGAAGGTTCATATCCAAAGGGTGATTAGGGTTGACTGCTCATGTAATGCCACTCAGGGATGAGTGAGGCTGGTCACTCTCATCTTAAATGTCGGGACCAACTGCCTAGCACCGGGCTCCTACACTCCTCATGGGGCAATGTAGGATTGGATGATGGATGGATGGATATACTGCATATACCGTTAGAGCGCTCCGCTCTGACTGAAGGGTTGGAGGATCGAATCAACCAAAGGGTCATTGGTAGACATCAGGCAGGGCATCCGGTCATAAAATGCTACACGCTCCAGTCCAAAAGTCCTCTACTCAGGTGCAACACCTTAGCCCTTCGGGGATACCTGGCGTAAAGCCAAATTATATTATAATTTATATATATACTGTATATATATATATATATATATATATATATATATATGTTGGAGTGGCCCTGGTGAGAGAGGATAGTGTTCGGAAACTCCCAGTACTGTTGTTTGCAGATGATACTGTGTTGTTGAGTGAAGACGAAGGGGAGCTGCAACGCTTGGTGGATGAGTTTGGGAGAGTGTGTATGAAACGGAATCTAAAGGTGAATGTAGGGAAGAGTAAAGTGATGGTCTTTGAGAGAGATGAAGTCAGTGAATGTACAGCGAGGTTGGATGGTGAGGAATTGGAAAATGTGAGTACGTTTAAGTACTTGGGTAGTGTGATGAGTAAGGATGGAGGTTTGGAGGGTGAAGTGCTTGAAACGGTACAGCAGGGAAGAAAGGTTGCTGGTTCTTTGAAAGCAGTGATAAGAAACAGGGAAGTGAGCATGGAAGTGAAAAAGTTACTACATGACAGTACAGTATTGTGATACCAACTCTAACGTATGGAAGTGAAGCTTGGACGTTGTTGGAAGGACACAAGTCAAGAGTGAGAGCAGTGGAAATGAGTTATTTAAGAGGAGCCTGTGGAGTCACATGGAGAGACAGGCTGATGAATGAGGATGTAAAGGAGCGTAGTGGTGTTGATGTGGATGTGATAGGAAGCGTTATGAGGAACACACTGAGGTGGTTTGGCCATGTGGAGAGGATGGAAGGTGAAAGACTGACGAAGAGAGTGTATGCGAGTGAGGTGGAGGGGGGGAGAGGGAGGGGGAGGCCAAGGATGAGATGGAGGGATGGGGTGGAGAGGTATATGAGAGAGAGGGGTGTGAGTTGGGACCAGGGCAGTGAAATGGCAGGGGACAGGGCGACGTGGAGGCAATTTGTTTGTGGCCACCCCAAATGGGATTGAGGTGTCTGGCAATAGATAGATAGATAGATATATATATATATATATATATATCTCATCTCATCTAATCAGTCGTTTGAGTGTCCACTGCAGGACTGGTATATATATATATATATATATACTGTATATCAACTCACCTCATCTCATCAGCCATTTGAGTGTCCACTGCAGGACTGGCCTATCCCGACCAAAGTGGGGATGATACAGCCAATGTATCTCTACCAAGTGGCTTAGGCTGTCTGGCAGAGATTGTACCGTATGTAGGGTGAGAAGTGCTTGTAGGTGTAATTGTAGTGTTGGAGTGGGTTTGGATGTGTGTGTGGTCTGTGAACCAAGTGTAATCGGCCAGTGCAAGCCGACTGGGTGCAAGCATACTTTATAGTAAACGACACTGGTTCAACCACAGCACCCCTTATGTCCACCAAGCAGTACACAGCAAGAAGAACGCTCCCAAAGTTTATTATCCTGGCGGGGCGTGAACACTTGTTCTTCAGTGTATGAAAATGCACACTTTACCACTGTACCACAGAGACTCCATATATATATATATATATATATATAGATAGATAGACAGATAGATTTTTTTTTTTTTTTTTTTTTTTTTTATGTGTCCGACTCTGGGCATAGGCTTCACAGCCAGCTATCAAGGCCCAGCAGTCCTCCTACATACCATACACCTCTACATGTCACCACTTCGGCGCTAACACCCACCGTCCATATTGAATACATGCTAGGGCTGTCTCATACAGGACTGGTGTATTGGTATTAGCGGGGGTATTTTTACGACATGTCGGCGGGTCTTCTGGTAGATCAGTAAAGTCTGATTTAATGAAATTCAAATCCTTAAACTGTTCCCTGCCCCAGCCGGGATATATATAGATATATATAGATATAGATATATATATAGATACAGATATAGATATATAGATACAGTACAGATATAGATTTTAAAAAATACTATCGCAATACAGCTTAACTCCTTTCCAATTCAGCATATCGACATGAAACCAAAACCTAAAGTGCATCTTTCAAATCTGCATCCCACAACATGCCTTATTACATCAGATAGGTCATCCTCCACTTAGCAGTAGGGGGGTCAATGTCAGGTGGGTCGGGCCTAAAACTTCAAATGGGAATAAAGCGTCAATTTTCATTTTCATCAGATTTACTCCAAATCTGATACATGACATACTTGACTTGATACGTCAGCACTAAAATGACCGCCAAGGATGGGTCTGCTGTGTCTTGGCACCACATCTTCTTGTTTGCCATTTGTTCAGTGTGGCAGCCATGCCACCTTGATAAAATTACCTTTTGTTTAACACAAATGAAGGTTATTCAGTAGGCTCACAGCAGCCGAAGCTTGATTTAAAGAGATCTGATATAATGAGGGTTTACTTTTTATTTCATTCTTGCTACTACCAGATGATTTTATTCACCTGCAAAAAGACATCTAGTAGTAGAGGGGTTAATGAAGACAATATCAAACTCCTCCAGCATAAAATGTCTACTCTCAACTGAATAAAAGTGTCTGTAGACTGGCAAGAATCATCATAATACAGAACAGACAAGCATGACATGAAAAATATGTCACTTTAGTGTAAGTAGGGGGTTAAGGCATATTTTAAGCTGGACACGAAGGGTATTCCTTAATCCCTTCAACACAATTATGTATATGCAGTAACATTTTTAATCTTGCTATCTCCTGCTGATTTCTTTACAGTTTTGGTAAGACCATTTGTAGTGATGGGAATAGAGACAGTCTCCTTTAACAGCCTGATGTCTCTCCCTAAAATGATACAGTAGTTCCTCAATTATTTGACATAACAGAGCCAAAGGCATGTCTGGGTGGTGGCATAAACTATAATACAAACTTTCCAACTTATTAACTGGTGATTAGTGTATATACCATACCGCATATAAGACATTCACGGTCAAACCAACATTACTGTACCTCTTACCTTCTTGTCAGCACCAAGAGTTGCAAACTGATGACCATTGGGTGAGATGGCCATACAGCGAGGAAATGTCTTATTCTTTACAAACTCAAATAAGTCTGTGTCAAGCTTTGATTCAAAACTGACGCATGTAGGAGTCTGGAAGTCATTCTTGGCACCTGACCAGTACTCCACCATCCCAATCTCGTCTGATGAAATGACCACATCGTACAACGGGTTGTACTGAAAAATGACAATTGTAAATTTTCAGACGTGCTGGATGACTGTCGCTGATGCCTGTCCAGGATGCAACACAGCACCCCATACTATTAAGCACATTATGGAAGACTGCATTGCACACAATCACCTACACCAACAACACAACATACACTCTTTGAGAGCTCTGTGGGAAAGCCCGGTCTCGACCGTGGCCTTCCTTAGGGACTCAGGGCTGTTCGGTCAGACTGCCTAAGGAACAACTACTACTACTAACAACAGTTTGGACATGGTGTACTGTGACAGTGAGATGCAAGAGGTGAGTAAGCATGCTGTGGTATGAAGGGCTGCATTACAGCGAGGGCACAGTGTGCTGCAAGAGTGCGGTGCAACGTATTAATGTGTTGTGGTGTGAGAGGCTGCATTATGGTGATCACCAGTAGCACTGCACTGAACCTCTCGTCAAATTTTTGGATCTACCAAACTGGAACACACCCAGTCCTCCATGTAAGTTGGGTATATGTCCCAGAACATCATTATTTTGTCCATAAAATTGCTACACCAAACAGAAGGAGACTGGCAAATCTACTTTACAGACAGTGCTGGAACTTAAATAGGCAATTTTCCATAATTAGTATGGACTTAATGGTAGAAAAGATTAAAATGAGTAACTTACAATGAGGACTTAATGGTAGAAAAGGATAAAATGGGTAACTTACAATGAGGACTTCCAATGCCACCTTCACAACTTGTCAGATGATACTATAGTCCTTTTACCTTCAACTGGCCCAGATTTCTATCCTATTGCAGTTTATTTCATGGGGTTCTGTGGCAAAGCAATACCATAATCTGGCTCTACATACTATCCATGGCATTTCATGACTAGCATCGTATTTTTGTCGACCCCCTGATGCAGGGCTCCCTGCACCCTATCCCCTTCCAACAACTGGGCTTATTTTTGTAAATTGGATTTACGACCCAGGACCGGACAAAGGACTTGGCAATGGGTACATGGAATGTAAGAGGAGCGAATGATGAGGTGAAAGAGAGAGAGATCGTCCAGGTGCTTGAGGGTGCGAAAGTGGATGTATGTGGAATAACTGAAACAAAATGGAGGGGGGAAAATGTGTGAGAGAATGGGAGTATGGATGGGGTATATGTGCAGAAGTAGATGAGAATGAGAGGGCAAATAAAGGAGTATGTATAGTTGTGAGTAAAAGATGGAAGAAGAGCATAAGACAGTATGGATCAGTTGGGTCAAGGATTGTGTGGGTAAAGTTGAAAGTTGGAATACAAATGTGGGCGATTGTGTGTGTGTATGCACCAACGCAAGATCGTGCTAGAAGAGTGAGAGAAGAGTTCTGGACAAATGTAGAAATGTGCATGGAAAAGTTTGGAAGGAATGAGAGAGTGTTTTTGATTGGTGATATGAATGGAAAAGTTGGGAATGTGAAGGTGGATGGAATAGTTGGTGAGTGGGGTGTGCCTGCCGAGATAGATCAGAATGGGAGTGCGTTAGTGGACATTTGTGCTGGGAGGGGGTTGGTGATAGCCAATACCCTCTTCAGGCATAAAATGATCCACAGGTATACATGGCGAGTGATTAGAAGGGTGGGTGGTGAACTGAATGAAAGGAAGGCAATGATTGATTATGTGTGTGTGGATGAAAGGATGCAAAGATGTGTAATGGTAGCAAGAGCTTATAGAGGTTGGGGGAGTGGACTTTCTGACCACTACTTGGTGGTGGCCAGAATTAGGATTCACATAAAATGGAGGAATAGAAGAAGGGAAAGACGAGAGGAAGGAGTAGTTGCAAGGAGAGTGGAAAGGTTACAACAGGATGAGAAAAAGGCAGAGTATAAGAGAGAAGTGGAGGAACGATTGGGCAAATATGTATTGGAGCAGATGGGAGACGTGGAAGGTGTGTGTAGGATATTTACAGAAGAAATATGTGTAGCATGTGATGTGGTGCGTGGAAGGAAGAGAAGACGGAGGGAGGTGCAAGGAAGAGTGTGGTGGACTGAAGAGGTGAGACAGGCTGTGGCACAAAAGAAGAAAGCATACAATGAATGGATGAGAAATAGGGGCGTGGAAGAAGTTGAGAGGCAGAAGAGAGAGTTATATGTAGAAAGAAAGAGAGAGGTGAAAAGATTAGTAAGAGAGAGTAAGAAGAGAGTGGATGAGGAATTTGGAAGGAATTTGAGTGTAAAGTGGAGGGACTGTAAGAAAATGTTCTGGAAAGAGGTGAAAAGAGTAAGACAGGGTGGAAGTGAAGTTAGAAGGGGAGTGAAAGATAAAAATGGTAGATTACTAGTGGAGAAGGTAGAAAAAGTGAGCAGATGGAGGGAACACTTTAAGGAATTGTTGAACATACAGGATGGAAGTAATGCGAGTATAAGTGGCTGGGGAATGGCTGGGAGAAGGAGGGTGGTGAGAAGACAGGAAGAAATCAGTAGGATAGAAGTTGTGGAAGCAATGAAGAAAGTTAAATTGGGGAAAGCCCCAGGAATTGATGGAGTGTGTGGTGAAATGCTGAAACATGGGGGAGAGATAGTAGTAGAATGGATGTGGAAGATGTGCAGATTGGCCTGGGAGGAAGGTAGAGTTCCGGATCATTGGAAGTCAGGTATAATTATTCCCTTGTACAGAGGAAAAGGGGAAAAAGAAGTGTGTGGTAATCATAGGGGCATTTGTCTTCTTAGTATAATAGGAAAAGTGTATGGTAGGATACTTATTGACAGAGTTAGAGAAAGAACAGAGAAATTAGTTGGAGAAGAACAGGGAGGCTTTAGGAAGGGAAGAGGTTGTGTAGATCAGATATTCATTCTTAGATCTTTAGTGGAAAAGTTTCTAGAGAAGGGAAAGAAGTTGTATGCAGCTTTCATGGATTTGGAGAAAGCATATGAGAGGGTGGATAGACAAGGATTGTGGAAAGTGTTAAGAATATATGGAGTAGATGGGAAGTTGTTGAATGCTGCGAAGAGTATGTACGATGGTGCGAAGGCTGCAGTACATGTGGATGGTGAACTAAGTGAATTTTTCTCTTTGAAAGTTGGGTTGAAACAGGGATGTGTCATGTCTCTATGGTTGTTCAATCTGTACATGGATGGGGTAATCAAAGAGGTACAAGGTAGGGTAGTGGATGTTGGAGTGGCCCTGGTGAGAGAGGATAGTGTTTGGAAACTCCCTGTACTGTTGTTTGCAGATGATTCTGCGTTGTTGAGTGAAGACGAAGGGGAGCTGCAAGGCTTGGTGGATGAGTTTGGGAGAGTGTGTATGAAACGGAATCTAAAGGTGAATGTTGGGAAGAGTAAAGTGATGGTCTTTGAGAGAGATGAAGTCAGTGAATGTACAGCGAGGTTGGATGGTGAGGAATTGGAAAATGTGAGTACATTTAAGTACTTGGGTAGTGTGATGAGTAAGGATGGAGGTTTGGAGGATGAAGTGCTTGAAAGGGTACAGCAGGGAAGAAAGGTTGCTGGTTCTTTGAAAGCAGTGATAAGAAACAGGGAAGTGAGCATGGAAGTGAAAAAGTTACTACATGACAGTATTGTGATACCAACTCTAACGTATGGAAGTGAAGCTTGGACGTTGTTGGAAGGACACAAGTCAAGAGTGAGAGCAGTGGAAATGAGTTATTTAAGAGGAGCCTGTGGAGTCACATGGAGAGACAGGCTGACGAATGAGGATATAAAGGAGCGTTGTGGTGTGGATGTGGATGTGATAGGAAGTGTTATGAGAAACACACTGAGGTGGTTTGGCCATGTGGAGAGGATGGAGGGTGAAAGACTGACGAAGAGAGTGTATGTGAGTGAGGTGGAGGGGGGAAGAGGGAGGGGGAGGCCGAGGATGAGATGGAGGGATGGGGTGGAGAGGTATTTGAGAGAGGGGAGTGTGAGTTGGGAGCAGGGCAGTGAAATGGTGGGGGACAGGGCGACTTGGAGGAGATTTGTTTGTGGCCACCCCAAACGGGATTGAGGCGTCTGGCAATAGATAGACAGACAGATAGGATTTACAAAAAATACTTTTTTTTTCTTACAAATCAATCATAAATGATACTAATGCATGGGCTGCTGATGGCAGTCAGTACACATGTCCTCTGCCCTTCCAGGCACCACTCCCCCACCCTACTCTGTCCTTGCCTGCCTTTCCCCCACATTCCTCAGTCACCTCGGGTAGGCCTCCCCCCCCCCCCCTCGCCCCACCTCTATCCCAGCTAGCCTTTCCCTGCACTCTTTGGCACACGAGAGAGCTCGCCACACCACTCTCAGTGAGTATGGTGTGCTTTCAAGTTGAAACATGCCCGTGAAATATGAAAACGTCTTCAGATGTGAACTAAGGTCAGGGGGTTAATCTCGTGGTGCAACTCAGTATTCGATATGGAAATTTTAGGCCATGATAGAGTAGTAGCAGTAGTTGAAGCCCCAGGTTCATCTGAAGCCATGAACTCTTCCTGCAATCCACTATCCTTGTAATGGGTAAAAAGAGAAGTTAGGGACGCACATATAACCCAAAGGTGAAGCCGCCCATTTATACCAGTGCCACCACATGAAGGCATCCCTCTCCCAAACCTCAAGATGGAGTAACAATGGTATAGCAACTGATATCCTGACCATCAATGTGACCTTTCGGATGAGCAATAAAGATACGTAAAGACAAGACCCATCAACATAGCTGTAAAAGGAATACCGTACCAACTTTAAATTCCTTCAATGTAATGATGATCGTCATTTAAGTCTACTAAGCTAAGATTTAAAAAACTGGAGGGGTTGAATTTAGCCTTCAGTAACACCTTCACTATACTATTTTTAAAAATCTAACTTGGACTAAAACTGCCATGTCTCCATCGCAAATGCTGAGTTGTAACAATAGATTAACATTTACATAAGATGCTAGTCATGAAGAAGTGCTATGAAAAAGATATAAAGTCATAGCACCGCCTTTTTCTACTACCGAGCTACGTGATATAAACTACAATACAAAAAAATCAGAGCCAAGTTAATATGAAAGATCTATACGAAGGTGCCCTCCCAAGTAGTATTAAACTGTCCAATAGCAGAAGGAATACAGTAATATGAATATTCAGGCTGAAGAGATTGTTGTTGTTGGGAACCCAAGCTGGGTGCGAAGGGATTAAAGTTAGGGATTACAACACAATACTGGTCTTTTGAGTAACAAACTGCACACTACTGACTCGCCATCATCATCATCATTACCACCATCATCTTGACTTCTTTATCCACCCAAACATCATCATCATCATCATCCTGACTTCTTTATCTACCTAAAAATGGCATGAGACATACACTGTACACAAATGAATCATCATCATAATCATCATCTTGACTTCTTTATCCCTGTAAAAATGGCATTAGACAAACACTGTACATTACTGAATCATCATCATCATCATAATGAAAATGATCTTAATCATCATCATCATCCTGACAGCTTTATCCACCTAACAACGGCATGAGGCAAACACTGTCCACTACTGAAACATATTCATCATCATCTTGACTTCTTATCCATCTAAAAATAGCATGAAATACTGTGTCATACACAACTGAATCATCATCATCATCACCACCTCTTTATCCACCTAAAAATGGAATGAGGTAGGATCCACAAAGAAGAGAAAGGGTACTACACACTTTGCTAATAATGACTGACAAGACTGGTAAGAAGACTCAACTACATGGATAGGTTCACTTCTGCCAATGAATAATCATCACTATCATCATTCTGAATGTTTTTGCACTTAATGGGATAAAGTATTGTAAAACCCAGAAAGAACTGAATGAAAAATTCCTAAAACCTTAATACATACATCAACTTACGAGCATTCTGGATCCGAGCATTTCAAAAATGCGAACATGAGAAAATAACGAACAGTTCACAGGTACGAATGTAACCACGAAAAACTAATTTAGCTTCTAGCGGCCTGTTGCGACCGCTTTTGAATGTAGCGGGTGACAGTACAGTAGTTTAGAGGCGGGTCACTAGGCGGCAGTGTGGGTGCTACAGGGTTAACCCGTCATCTTTTGTTTTTGTTCTGTTCACATGGAGGAGAGAGGATCGCTGCTCATTGTGCTTTCAGTACTTTCACTCCACTTAATATGGCTCATAAATGCAGGAAAATGACTATCAAAGGGTTAACAGGTGCCTTTGGAATGAGAGAGAAAGGGTTTGCTTCCTTTGAAGAACAGGATCCAAATGCCAACCGGTTTGGCAGAGTCTATGCTGCTGTGCACAATGCCCTGGCCTACTATCGTTTCATCCTTCATGAGAAAAAGAAGAATGCTTCCCAGTTGTCAATCACGAAGTTTTCCCAAGGATAGAAACAAAATTAGATGAACCACAGCCTTCAACCTCCTATGCTGAGCCTTCAACCTCCTATGCTGAGCCTTCAACTTCCTATGCTGAGCCTTCAACCTCCTTTGTTGAGCCTTCAGCCACATCTGCTCAGCATGCTTCTCTCGAAAATCCCAACTTGCCCACTGCTTTCTCCTCATCTGCAACTTCCAACTAATTTCACTCCATCTGCCTCCTCTCACTTCCTGTAAGTCCTGCTATGTCTGCCCTTAGGTGAGCTACAGTAATGTTTATAAAATAACTCTGTTATCGTCTGTGTCCAATGTATATTTACAAGTAACGAAACAAAATGAAATACTTGCCACATCCACATCTTTGCAGATGGCAAACATTCCACTATCTTTCGTCAGTAGTAAATGGGCATTGGACAATAGCAGGAACAGAGTTGTGTCTTATACTGTATGTTTTTCGTGTGTAATTCTTGTGTTAATTTATGCATTTATATTTCATAATACAATATAAATTGCTTAGGAACATTTAAAACCCTACCGACATATCAGTGAACAGTACAGTGTTTTTTATGTTGTATGTGTAGTACTGTAAGGGATTTTCATTTTGTGAACAAAATTAACTTGCGAACGGACTCTTGGAACCAATTATGATTGGAAGTTGAGGTATTTCTGTAACTGATGGGGCTTAGTATGAAGAGAATCAATACCATGGGTAGGTTCAATTTTGTTACTGAATAATAATTACCATTATCATCATAACTACCATCATCATCATCATCATCCTGAACTTTCCCACTTAGTGCCATGAGATATGATCTCATGGCACTAAGAGAGAACAAAAATGAAAAATTTTGAATACCTTGATAAGAGTGACAGGCTTGGTATGAAGAGATTCAATAACTTGGATAGGTTCACTTTTGCCGTGTCCGTCAAATATGTAAATCTTGGGCGACTCAGCATCAGCCACTGCCAGGGTGTGCTGAGGGTCTGACACCGGATGGATCCATTCGCTTGTACTTGGTGTGAAGTCCAGTTTCATCATGTTGATCATATCTGCCAAGGGGGAAGTCAAGTGATTGAGAAAAGTGATCTGCTATCTAGATAGATGTGTATGTGTTCCTTGGCTAGGGCACAGAAGGAACTGTGCGATGATTTAAAGTTTGTTAAATAATGTGGGTTAACTGAATATACTGTAGTACAATTAATCAATCCCCATCACTGAACAAAGTTTAGATCATCAGACAGTTCCCTCCCTCCCTAAATGATATGGAAATACTGTCCGGGAAGATGGATGATGAATAAAATGGACTTGACAGATCTTTTGGCATAATGTAAATCTGGAAAAAGTGTGCTGCTGGCACTGTCACTGTTGTTTAACCCGTCTCTCTGGCCAAGCAGACCTGTCAGCAACAGGTAAGCAACAGCTTCTTTGGGGCCACCCTAAAGGGCATTACAGAACATAAATTGTGTAGGGAACCAGTACCCCCTTATGGCAGGCAGTGTATCAGCAATCTCACCATGGTTGGACAGGAGTCCTTCCCCACAATGAAGTTCTAAAAATGTAAAAGATGTGACAATACTCGTAAATGATAATAACTGTTCATTTTGTCAACTTCTCTTAAGCCTTTAATACCAGCAAAATATTTTTATGCTGTATAAAAACACCCATACCCCACTATATATTCAAATGCACTGGCTCAATCCGAATGGAGCGCAGTAATTACCCACTAAACCACCAGGTGCCAAAATTTGGTTATATGGTAGTAAATGGTTTCCTGTACACCAGGAAACTACTGTATTTACTATGCTGGGTGGTAACCATATAACCAAATTTTGGCGCCTGGTGGTTTAGCGGGTAATTATTGCACTCCAATCGGATTGAGCCGCTGAAGGTTTATATCCAAGGGATGGTTGAGGTTGACTTCTCATGTATTGCCACCCAGGGATGAGTGAGGCTGGTCACTCTCATCTTAAATGTCAGGACCAACTGCCTAGCCCCAGGCTCCTATGCTTCTCATGGGGCGACATAAGATTGGATGATGGATGGATGGATGGCTATACGATACCCCGCCACAGCGATGTAAAAAAATTAATACCCTTCCCCACCTATTGACGGCCAGTCTCCTGTTATCTGATGGGTTTTTGTCTGACGGTTCCTTTTTTAACCAATTTTGATGATACTTTAAACTTAAATTTTGTGTTTAGGTTGATTTATAAACTGCTTTTAGACTTTGGTTAATGTGTTTTAGTCATTGATGTGGTGAACACTGTCATTTTTGGATACAGTTTACCAAGTCCGATTTTTTCCAGACTTATTTTTGATGATTTTCAGATTTTATTTTTGGGTTTGGGGTCAGTTATAGACTGCTTTTAGCTTATTTTAGCTTGTTTTAAAGCTATGTGGAGGTTTAGGTGAGCTAAAAACATGTTTTTGGACTCATTTAGGTGGGTTTTGAACTCCGCTGGGTGGAGATCCCAAGGCTCTCCAACATATCCCTATACCGTGCACCCCCACACAGTATGAACTCAGTCGATGCAAATCGCCTACAATGTGAGATCAACCCAGAAAATGCTTATTTTTATCAAATGTGAAATCTGCAAATTGAACTTCCCAACATGAGAATCGGCTGCATGATTCCACGGCAAAAATGGACATTTCGCCATTTTTACGAGTGTCATGCTGGACAATGTCAGTCAGTCACATGAAGGCAGTTGGCTGGCAACGAGCCAGATTCAAAATGACAGGCAGCTGGCCAGCTGTTTGCATGCCATCTACTGAATTTCCTGGTTAAACAGACATTTCTCCTCCATGTTGCCGCGAGAACACACGTTGCACCTCGCATCCTGTGGTCCATTTTAGCATCACAGCAGTATCCACCTGTTCATCTTGGTCTCAGCTGTCGACTTTGACGGCTTTATAGCACCTCCAGGAGACCTCAGCAGTGAGAGTGAGAGTGACAACGGGGTGTCCCACCTCACGGGGCAAGAGTACACTCTCTGAGCCTCGGATACTCACCTCCCTCCCTTCTTAACAAGCCCAGAAGTCACTTCAGTAAAGGTATATAGTGTTCTATTTGCTGTTTTGTTTGTTGGTCCAACTAGAAGTACTATTAGATAACATATTAGCAGGGTAGAGTAGGTTGGAATGGGACCCGAAGACCAAGCCCTGGGTGGGCTGTCCACCGTATACCATTTTTCACTTACGTTCTTTGGGTCACTCAATGCGAAATCATAGAATGCGAGGGTTTCTGCCGCCCATAAATTCGCATTGTGTGAGGGCGTACTGTACTGTACTTTCTGTTATAACATCCCTGGTTAATGATACCCCAGCTCAACGATGGGTCTTCCCAAACACATCTCATCGTTATAACAAGGACGGGGTGTATAATTTAGGAACTGTCTACTGTCTCAATTCCTCTCTTCCATATTACTCATTGACTCATCTACGCAATGGCTACCACTGACCCTGGGTGGTATTACCATGAGTGTCATGTGTGACTACAAGCTTAGTAATTAGCCCCACAATCATCACTCTTAGGCAGGGAACATTCAACCACAGGTAAAAAGGTAGAACTTGTAGCTGAGACTCTCACATTGTTATAACTTTTATTACACATCTTACTTTTTTTTTTTTTTTTTTTTTTTTTTTTAACAGCTTCCAGCAACTTTGGCAAGTAATTAATGTGGCTGGTTTTGGCACTTGGTTTAGGTTCAAGTCCAAAGAAAACATCAGCATACCATGGCCGATCCCAATACTGTACTGAGATTCCTTAACAAGAAGTATGGCATCATTTTTACATATGTAAAAATTTCAGCAGACTAATCTCTCACAACAAGGATCGGATGGCATCAACTCTTTGATGCCTACAGAATGTACACCTCTCACAACAATAGATGTTAGTAAAGCTTCTGATAAATCCCATGATGCAAACTAATCACCATGATATACAACACAAACATGGAAAACAACATCAATTGCTGGCTTGCCAACTATTTGTCTGGGAGACAAACACATCAAAATCCAGAGCAAGTCATCACAAATACAAAATTTCCCCATTGGAGATCCACAGGGCTCTGTACTTTTACTCACACTCTTCAACCTATACATGCCTGATATTCTCACACTCCAGCCACCCACAAACAATGCCTCATATGCAGAAGACATCACCATAAAACCACACCACACTGCAAACACAGCTAGCACACAGCAACAGGACTACCTCAATACACTGCAGACTTAGGTTGAGGACAACAGGCTGACAATGGCCCCAGTCAAATCCACCACCACACTCATCACCAGGAGTAATGGGTACTCCCCCTGCACCACATTTAACAATGCATGTGTTGACACAAACACACCCTCCACTAAGACCCTGAATGTGACATATGACATTGGACTCGCCTTCATGGACCATGTACAAGACATCAAGAGGCAATTCATTCCCAAACTCAATGTACTTAGGGCAACTACAGGGCCAGACTCTGGATGGAAGGAAAAAAAAAAATTACAAACATCACATCAGTCATGTATTATTCCTTTCTGACGGGCTCTCATTCTATCTAATATAGTACAGCATCGATTTAATACAAAACAGGTTCCTTGAGAGGTCGCCTAAAATCAATGCCACGCAAAATCGAAGTGATGTTTTAATGGAATGAAATAGTCTAGTAACTGAGAGAAACACAGAATCGTAAAAATGCTTTTATTAACTAATAATCATGAAAAGTATATGTGAGAGGTGGGAGCACTCACCATCCACTCACTTGATGTAGTGTTGCTCTCAGGTGACTGTCCTTTCCTTTCTTCCTTCCTTCCTCTTCTGTCTTTCTTTCCTTCTTTCCTTCCTCTTCCTTCTGTCTGCAGGTGACTCTACACTAAGTGACAAGACAAATGGTTTCCTGCACACCAGGAAACCATTTACTATGCTAGGTGGTAACCATATAACCAAACTATGACACCTGGTGGTTTAGTGGGTAATTAAGGCACTCCAGCTGGATTGAATCTGTGAAAGCTTACATCCAAAAGGTGGTTGGGGTTGATTGGTCACGAAATGCCACTCAGGGATGAGTGAGGCTAGTCACTCTCAACTTAAATGTCATGACCAACTTGCCTAGCCCTGGGCTCCTACACTCCTCATGGGGCAATGTAGGATTGGATGATGGATGGCTGGATGGACCACCAGGTGCCATAATTTAGTTTTATGGTTACCATCCAGCTGGTTTCCTGGTGTACAGGAAAACATTTGGCTTGTCACTCAGTGCATAGCTATCCACAGGCAGAGGGAGGAGGAAAGAATGAAGGAAAGACATAAGAGGGAATGTAATGTCACCTGCAGGCAGATGGAAGAGGAAAGAATGAAGGAAAGAAGGACAGAAGAGGAAGGGTGTAAGAGAGGAAAGGGCAGACACCCAATGCAGCACTACATTGAGTGGGTGGATGGTGAGCGCCCCCACCTAACACCATTGCAGGGTATTTCTCCTAAAATATTCCAGCATATCCACAGTCAAGTTATGAGGAACAAATCCAGTTTTAAGTGAGGAAATACTGCAACTACCTTTTACTCCCTGCTTTATATAATAAAATGACAGCATGGCACTTTTCAATCATAATGCCCACAATGGGCAGAAGTATGGAGCATTTTTTTTTTTTTTCACTGGATACTTATCCTGCTGCTCAAACAATGTAAGCAATTGCAAGCTACGTAAATGTGGGGGTTAAGGCTTCAAACAATAGAATCTAAGTGTATTTACCTCTCAATAACTGTTGAAAACTGATGGAAAACAGATTACTGCAGTAGGCCATGAAAAAAGTATGTCTTACCAAAATTCTCCACATCAAACACTTTCAGAGATTTATCATTTGAGATGGAGACGAGTCTTGTGCCTGAAGTATTGGCTGCAAGATGCTGAATATTACCCAGATGGCTGCGGAAATGCTTCACAAACTCCACTCCCTCTTCTTGTTTCTTCCAGAATTTGATATGCCCATCACAGCTGCCCGTGATGATAAAGTCCGTTCTGTAGGACAATGGGTGCACATTAGTTAGTATTATGGGCCATGCCATCTAAAAAAAACAACAGACAAGTAACCAGTTTTTTTTTTTTCCAGAGCTTGAAAGAAATATATAGGTACTCAGATTAGGTGCGCATGAGTAGCGATAAATATAGCGGTAGGTGGGGGTGCCCATCATCCACTCACTCAGTGTAGGAATGCCTTATGGTCTCTACAATGAGTGACAAGCCAAATGGTTTCCTGTATCCAGGAAACCATTTACTATGTTGGGTGGTAACTATATAACCAGGGGGTCTGGCCCCTAGCTAAAATCACTTAATGATGGCAAATGTTTCGGAGAGCCTAGGAGGGCCCAACACCCGGCCAGGGCCACAACTAAATGGGTAGACTTGCATGGCCATGTGGAATCTGACAGATGTGAAGAAGAAGACCAAGAGGGTGGAAGTGGTGAATGTGTTCAAAAGTGCGAGACATGCTGTGATGGCAGTGTGTGAAACAAAGATGAAAGGGTGTGAAGTGGAGGACTGGGAGGGTGTAAAGTGTGCAAGGTCGGGCACGAATGGGCAAGGTAGATGCAAAGAAGGAGTTGCTTTGTTGATGAATGAAGTGCGGCAGAGTGGAATGAGAGATTACAAGTGTGTCACCTCGAGATGTATGTATGTCAAGTTCAAGTTTGAGAAGGTGAATGTGGCAGTGATTGTAACATATGCACCATGTGACGACAGAAGTGAGAGAAAGACAGGTTTTGGGATGAGCTGGATGAAGCAGTGGGAGAAATGCCCAGGAGTGATAAAGTGATCATAATCAGCAATATGAATGGAAGAGTAGGCACTGGCCCTGAGGATGGCAAAATGGGTTGTAAGGGAGTACCAGGAGAAAATTACAATGGGAAGCGACTGATGGATATGTCCCAGGAAAGAAGGTTGTGCATTTGTAACTTGTATTTCAAACACAAAGATGCACATAAATATACTGTACAAAGTACAGAGGGAATTGGAATCATGTTGAAAGGAGCCTGATTGATTGCATGCTCGCAGAGAGGTCGATGCTGGGAATGGTTGCTGATACACGGGCCGCGAGAGGATGATGCGGAGGTCTGTCAGATCATGTGAGTGTGGTATGCAAGATCAAGATGAGAGGAGTGAGGTGAACCAGGAGAGAGGAGCAGTCAGGGAGAAAGACTGAAAGTCAAGAAGCTGAGGATCAATGAAACGGTAAATGAATACAGGACCAGAGTAAGGGAGAAGTTAGAGTCAGTGAAAGGAATGAAATGGATCTGGAGAGCTTGTGGAATGCATACAGGGACTGCTTAGTTAGGAATCCTAAAGCAGTGTGTGGTGGCAAGAGTAAAAACAGAGAAGAAAGTACGGCATGGTGGGATGAAGAGGTTAAGAGAACAGTGGAAGAAAAGAGGAAGAAGTGGCTAGAGTGGTTTTGGGACAGGGGCTCAACTGAAATAAGAATTGAATACATTAAGATTAAGAAGCATGTAAAGTGACTAGTGAAGAGGAAAAGATGAAGGTAAATGATGATCTAGGAAGAAAAATTAATGCAGATTACTCTGAAAATGTGAGGTCATTCTGGAAAGAGGTGCGGAAATGTAGAAGTGACAGCGAAAAGAAATGTGAAAGTGTGAAGGATGTAAGAGGTAGATTATTAACCCATGGGGATGAAGTAAGGACCATATGGAAAGAATATTTTCAAAGCGTGATGAATGGGAATACAGAGAGCAGAGCCACTGTAAACATGACTGGTTTGGGAGATGTGCAGAGAAGAATGCAGTGCCAGAAAATGTGACACACACACAGGTGAAGAATGCTGTGAAGCAACAGAAAACTGGGAAAGTAGCTGGGGTGGATGAGGTGTATGCAGTGATGATTAGGTGTAGTGGAAAGAACGGAATGATGTGCTTGTTGGAGGTATGTAAGAAGGCATGGATGAGTGAAACTGTAACAGCAGAGTGGAAAAAGGCTGTGATTGTACCCCTGTACAAAAAGAAAGGTGAGTGAAATGAGTGCAAGAATTATTGTGACATAAGTTTATTTGATGTTGTAGGGAGGGTATAAGGAAGAATTATTATAAAGGAGGTAAGAGAGACGTCAGAAGTCCTAGTGAGTGATAAACAGGGTAGCGTTAAGAATGGCACAGGATGTATGGATCAAATATTTACAGTGAGACAGATAGTGCAGAGGGCTTGTGAGAAGGACTATAATGTGTTTATGGCATTTATGGATCTGGAAAAAGAAAGGAAGTTCCTCTGACCCCTCCGATTATAGACCAATAGCTGTCACATCGTCTCTTGGTAAGGTACTGAAACTTTAATTAATAAGCACATTGTTAAACAGCAGGGAAGAAAGGTTGCTGGTTCCTTGAAAGCAGTGATAAGAAACAGGGAAGTGAGCATGGAAGTGAAAAAGTTTCTACATGACAGTATTGTGATACCAACTCTAAAGTATGGAAGTGAAGCTTGGACGTTGTTGGAAGGACACAAGTCAAGAGTGAGAGCTGTGGAAATGAGTTATTTAAGAGGAGCCTGTGGAGTTACATGGAGAGACAGGCTGACAAATGAGGATATAAAGAAGCATTGTGGTGTGGATGTGGATGTGATAGGAAGCATTAGGAGGAATACACTGAGGTGGTTTGGCCATGTGGAGAGGATGGAGGGTGAAAGACTGACGAAGAGAGTGTATGTGAGTGAGGTGGAGGGGGGGAGAGGGAGGGGGAGGCCAAGGATTAGATGGAGGGATGGGGTGGAGAGGTATATGAGAGAGGGGGGTGTGAGTTGGGACCAGGGCAGTGAAATGGCAGGGGACAGGGCGACGTGGAGGCGATTTGTTTGTGGCCACCCCGAACGGGATTGAAGCGTCTGGCAATAGATAGATAAACATCGTCAAACATCTTGAATCCAACAACTTACGGTAATTAGTGATAGACAATATGGTTTTTGCCATGAAAGATCTACCACGGACATACTCAATCTCCTAACTCATACCGTCCATCAGTCAATTGACCTACATGGAGAAACTCATGCAGTAGCCCTTGATATTTCTAAAGCTTTCAACAGAGTATGGCACCGTTCCCTGCTGTCCAAACTCCCTTGCTATGGACTAATGTCTTTTGTTCCTTTGATTTCTTCATATCTTACTGACAGGAAAATAAGAGTAAAAGTACATGATGTATATTCCAATTTCCACTCAATTAACACTGGCGTGCCGCAGGGATCAGTTCTGGCGCTAACCCTATTCTTGGTTCATATTAATGATCTCTTATCTGTCACCCAAAATTCCATCCACTCATATGCTGATGACTCAA